>NC_089848.1:46266423-46574340 GCF_035609145.1 Eleutherodactylus coqui | reverse complement strand
CTTCTCACCAGTCCCAGAGGAGGGTGAACCTGGCCCTGTATTATATCATAACATGAGTCTGTCTCTTCACATCCCCATCAAGTGGTTGACCTTATTGAGGGGGCACAGACTCGTCTTGGTGCCAGGAGTTCCGACTGCCAGAAGGCTCACATCACTGATAGGGCTGGAAGCTCCCTGCTCTATCTGATGGGTGGCACAGCTAAAGGTCTAGAGTGATCATGAGCCACTTTAGTGTGACAAAGCCGATGTAATAATAGGGGAGCAAGGCACTGCTCACCCTTCATACAACTTCCTCTGATGCCATATTACAGAGGTATTCTCCCCTGAAAGCATTGCTTCTGCAACTGAATACCTATGACATATGTTGCTCCCTAAGTGCAATAGATGACATCAGAACCTAAAATATGTTGTTTTTTTTAACTCCATGGGGATCCAGTCTACGAGCACCAGGCCAAAGTTCATCATCACCCTGGGATGAAGCCACTTATCTGTGATTGTGGATGAGCAATCTCTGTGGAACCAAAAAATAATCAAGCATATTTAAAAATTTTCATAATAAATTTGTTGCGTTCTCTTGGAACTTGAATGATCGTTTTAGTTTATTATATGCATATTGAAATGTTTGCAGTATCGTTGGAAGCCTCTACTCATAGCATATTTTACACAGCTCATCTGTCATTGGGAGTTTCATCCTGCCAGGGGTCTCTGAATAAGGCATAATTAAGCTTAGACGAGAATCATCGTTCGAAATCAGCGCAAACGAGTAGCCAAAATGCACTTGCTGGAACAAGCTGTAATATATGGTGGAGTCCAGCCTGCGTGTTTGAATCCAGATCTGGAAATAAAGTTTCTTTGTGGAAACTGCCTGGTTTCCGAGCGTGCACAGTAAAACTAAGCAAACAAATAAGATATCATTCTTGCTAAAGGCAACAAAAAAGCCAATCTAATGCATACTGATCTGACATTTAAATGAACTAGAAAGAACACTCTGAATAAATCTCTAAGTCACAGCACACTTTAAAAAGGCCTTCGCAGGACACATTTGCAAGGTTCAATTTTATTGATTTCTTCACTGGTGCCTCAGCTGTTCAAATATTCATCAATGTAATTCCAAAAACAGACAGAGGGAAACAAGAGTGCTCAACTGATCTTAGAGTCTAAGCAACAGGGGCGAACAACTGTTAGCTTCTCATTATGCTAGTTTAGCTGTATAAGATCAATATGTGACAAAAGTAACTAATAGCATGGATATTTTATAAACATAAAGCATCTGAAACATGAAAGAGACACAAGTTGTGGAGCCAAAGCTAAATCTTTCATGCTCAGTGACTTTCATTAGAAAGGATTTGGAATGATTTGTATTTCTACGGCTCAAAGGAAACAACAGCAAAAGTATCGCAGAAAGAACGACTCAAACTAAGAAATACTTACATTAAAACTCGATTTTTGAGATACTAAACTTTTACATCTTTGAAAGTATGAAACTGCTTTATACTCTGCAGTTATTAATGACTGGCAAATGTCATGCAGAGTAACTCCAGAGTCAGAGCACTCAAACAAAAAACACACCATAATAAAAAAAAAACAGCCAGCATGCCTATAATCCCAAAAGAACAAATATCCATTGGAGAATTCTAAAAATGAAGAAAAAAGAAATACATTGGATTTATCCATTCAACACCCTAGATCCATATAGTATGAGGGAAATGTTGGAATATGTGTAGCTTTTTTAATGATCTTGTTTATCATAGGTTTTATGATGATGATGATTTAGGTTATTTTATGTAATCTGGTTATTTTTAGTATTTATGACTCCTTGTTTTTAATGAGTTTCAAATATTTAGCTGTAAAGAAATATACTTTTTATATCGTTTTTAGCATTTCACAGTATACTGTTTGCCATATATTTTAATTATATATATATATATATATATATATATATATATATATATATATATATATATATATATATATATATATATATATATATATATAGATATATATATATATATATATATATATATATATATATATATATATATATATATACAGTGGATATAAAAAGTCTGCACCCCTCTGTTAAAATGTCATATTTTTGGCATGTTGAAAAAATCTGACAAAAGTTATTCATATCAAAATTATTTCCACTTTTTACCCTTTGCAATCCAATTTTGGATTCAGGGTTTCCTAGGGGGTTTCCTCTTTCTGCTATTATACAATAGTGTCATCTGCTGGCTAGAGCCAGTACTGCGGTATGGGACATGCTGAAGGGCCGCCGACAACAGGGCGGCCAGTAATATACAGTAAAAATACCCTGCCGGACGTCTTCCATCATCGAAGCTGTACAGCCTTCAATCAGAATGTCTTTAGACGTAAGACAGTGGATTGGTAAGGGTTAATGTGATACATTATCTGTACAATTTCATTGGAAAACAAAATGAAATCTTTTAGGCTGGGGAAAAAAAACTAAAATGTGGTTGCATAAGTATGCATGCCCTAAAACTAATATTTCTTGATGTACCCTTTGACTTTATAACAGCATTCAGCCTTTTCGGATCAGCGTGGCACATCTTCACTTGGCAATCTTTGCTTATTCTCCCATGCAAAAGGACTCCAATTCTGTCAAATTGCGATGGCATCTTGTGTGTAGCGCCCTCTTTAGGTCATCTCACAGATCTTTAATAGGAATCAGGTCTGGGCTCTGGCTTGGCCATTCCAAAACTGTGATCTTCTTCAGGAAAGAACATTTTCTGGTTGATTTGGAGGCGTGCTTTGGGTCATTGTCATACTGAAAGATGAAATTCCTCTTCTGCTATAGCTTTTTTAAGCAGAAGCCTGAAGGTTTTGTGCTAAAATGAACTGATATTTGGAATTGTTCATAATTTCCCCTAGCCTTGGCTAAAGCCCCAATTCCAGCAGCAGAAAATCAGCCCCAAAGCATAATGCTACCTCCTCACTATGGGTAAGTTGTTTTTTTTTGGTGATGTGCAGTTTTGGCTTTGCTTCAAACATACCTTTTGGAATTATGACCAAAAAGGGTCCACCTTGGTCTCATCAGATCATAATTAGAGATGAGCGAACGTACTTGTTTCGAGTAATTACTCGATCGAGCACCGCGATTTTCGAGTACTTCAGTACTCGGGTGAAAAGATTCGGGGAGCGCCGGGGGGCGGCGGGAGGCGTGACAGAGCGGGGGGTAGTAGCGGGGGAACAGGGGGGAGCCCTCTCTCTCTCCTTCTCCCCCCCACTCCCCGCTGCAACCCCCCACTCACCCACGGCGCCCCCTGAATCTTTTCGCCCGAGTACGGAAGTACTCGAAAATTGCAGTACTTGGGTGAAAAAGGGGCGTGGCCGAGTAGGCTCACTCATCTCTAATCATAATACATTCTTCCACATACTTTTGGCAGACTTGAAATAGGTTTTGACAAAACATAGCTGGGTTTGGATGTTTTTCTTTGTGACAAAAGGCTTTCTTCTTGCTACCCTACCCCACAGCCCAGACATATGAAGAATACAGGAAATGGTTGTCACATGCACTACACAACCAGTACTTGCCAAAAATTCCTGCAGCTCCTTTAATGTTGCTACAGGCCTCTTGGCAGCCTCCCAGACCAATTTTTTCTGGTCTTTTCATCAATTTTTGAGGGATGTACAATTTTGGTCATGTCACTGTTGTGCCAAATTTAATTCACCTCCTGATGACCATCTTCACTGTGTTCCATGGCATATGTAATGTCTTGGAGATTTTTTGGTATCCTTCTCCTGACTGATAGCCTTCAACAATCAGATCTCTATGATGTGCGGTAAGTTCGTTACGGACCACATACGTTGCTGAAAAATACAACTAAGAAAAAGTCAAAAAGATCCTACTAGAAGAGCTGAACTTTATATGGGATAAATCAGAATCACTAAAAAAGCCAATCATGTATTGACTACTATTTAGATGAGTTTAAATGTGATTGGCTAATTCTGAACACAACCACACACCCCAAATATATGAGGGGGTGAACACTTATGCAACCACATTATTTTAATTTCGCCACTCTTAAAGATTTCAGTTTGTTATTCAATGAAATTGTAGAGATAACGGGTCACACTGAAGGGGGAAATAAATCTGAACTGATTCATCTTTTTGGATTTTTTAATATGACAAAAACATTTTAACATGGGGGTGTAAACTAGTTATATCTACTGCATGTATATATACATATATATATATATATATATATATATATATATATATATATATATATATATATATATATAATTAAAATATATGGCAAATAGTATACTGCGAAATGATAAAAGTGATATAGAATGTATGTACAAAAAGAGAGGAAACAACTAAATATTTTAAGCTCATTAAAAACCAGGAGGCATAAATACTTGAAATAACCAGATTTCATAAAATTACATACAACATCATCATAAAATCTATAAACAAGATCATAGAAAATAGACTTTTTATATCCACTGTAGAATGCATTGCTGAAGGCTTGGCTATTTTTAACTTCGGCAGTATCTCTGCTGGAGCACAAGGCACTTACGTCACTTGAGATCCATGGCTTTCATTAATCAGCTCTTCACCTGCTGGAGCACATCGTGTTCTTCTGATGCGTGGAATGCATGGCCATCTTTCAACGCTACACCTAATGGAGTGCAAGTCATTTCCGGCGGATGGAATGTTCTAGATTACTTGTTCTCTGCTTTCTGGTATGCATGTCATCCAGTATCTGGTCCTATGACAAGAATCTCCCACTAAAAGTAAAGTCAACTATAAAAATCTGAAATACAGAATATTGTAGACTGTGATCTCTGCTTGAAAGAGAAGGTGGCTTAAAGTTGCTGAACGGGGATTCAGGTAAGGGATTTTTTTTTTTTTTAATAACACCTGGCAGCAGTATTCTTTTACAGGTACTGGGGGACTGGGCAAAAAAAAAAAAAAATCACTTTAGGCGCGGGACAACCCCTTTAAAGTCTATGCATCGTAACACAAATATTCAGGCAGATGATGATATAAATGTTAGTGGTCTTCTCAATGGTCCTGAGGGTCTTTCTTTAGCTGAGGGTTCTAAAGGAATTGCATAACTCACTATTGGCAGGAATGTTAGACCTTGTTGTCCTTCATACTATGTAAGCCATAATATACACAATCCTAAACAATGCACAGATACAGAATTATATAAATACTAGCTGATATACCCGGCTTCGCCCGAGTTAATTTGGTACTGGTGTTTATCTGGTGTTCACATGGAAAATCTTATGAAGTCGTGGTTACTTTAGAGATACTGAGGAAAAACATATGTTCACCATTTTGCATAGTTCTCTGCGTTACCCAGGAAACACCACGTGGAGGTAACCATGCGACGTTTCCTTTATATAAAATGACATCAGGAAGTGAGAGAATTAGATTACATACATAAAATTTGGACACTAATTCTTTTGCGCTTAGAATTGAATAATCGAGTTGGGACCCATTAACTTTTCATATTTATGACACAATCAATGCTTGTGCCAAATTTCATGTTTCTATGACATTGGGAAGTGAGAGATTTAGATTATGTACGTAAAATTTGGATTCTAATTCTTTGGCGCATAGAATTGAATAATGGAGTTGGGACCCATTAGCTTTTCCTATTTATGACATAATCAATGCTCGTACCAAATTTCCCATTTCTGTGGCACCGAAAAGTGAGAAAATTACATTCCGCACATAAAATTTGGACGCTAATTCTTTTGCGCACAGAATTGAATAATGGAGTTGGGACCCATTAGCTTTCCTATTTATGACATAATCAATGCTCGTGCCAAATTTCCCGTTTCTATGACACCGGAAAGTGAGAAAATTACATTCCACACGTAAAATTTGGATGCTAAGTCTTTTGCGCATAGAATTGAATAATCGAGTTGGGACCCATTAGCTTTTCCTATTTATGACATATTCAATGCCCGTGCCAAATTTTAAGTTTCTATGACATTGGGAAGTGAGAGATTTAGATTATGTATGTTAAATTTCGACGCCAATTCTTTTGCACTAGAATTGAATAATCGAGTTGGGACCCAATTACTTTTCCTATTTTGGAGATAATCTATGCTCGTGCCAAAATTCATGTTTCTACGACATCGGGAAGTTGGAGAACTTTTGGCGAGTCAGTCAGTTAGTGAGTCAGTGAGGGCTTTCGTCTTTATATATATAGATTGTATACATTTTTATTTTTAGTTGAGATATTTTGGTTAAAGTTAGTAATTAGAGATGAGCGAGCGTACTCGTCCGAGCTTGATGCTCGTTCGAGTATTAGGGTGCTCGAGATGCTCGTTACTCAAGACGAGCACCACGCGGTGCTCGTCTCTATTAAACGAGCACTGACCATTGAATTCAATGGAGCCGGCAATACAGCTAGGGCTAGCGCGGGATGAATTTTCGGGAAGGGCTTAAAAATATAAGCCCTTACCTGAAAAGCATCGTTCTGCCGGGACAAGGTGACTATATATTTTTTTTCACTTTTTACACATTTTAGGATGATTTTCAGGTAAGGGCTTATATTTTTAAGCCCTTCCCGAAAATTCATCCCGCGCTCGCTGGCAGCCCATTGCTTTCAATGGAGCCGGCTGTATTGCCGGCTCCATTGAATTCAATGGGCTAACATCGTTCTTCTCTGCCACAGCTGTTACAGCTGTGGCAGAGGAGAACGATCTTTATGCTGACAGTGGGGGGGGGGGGGGGAGGGGGTGTCTCCCTCTTGCCACTATTGTGGCTTAATAGTGAGACCTCGGAGCCCGAAATGCAGCCCTGCATGTTGCTCCTCGCCTGCCCTATCCTATTTTTACATGACTTTGGTGATCTGCTAAGATTTTCATAAATGAAAACCTTAGCGGAGCACCAGTCATATACAAAAATGCTCGAGTCGCCCATTGACTTCAATGGGGTTCGTTACTCGAAACGAACTCTCGAGCATCACTGAAAGTTCGACTCGAGTAATGAGCACTCGAGCATTTTGGTGCTCGCTCATCTCTATTAGTAATATGAAATGTAAAATAAAACACATCAATCTATAAACTGTAAATAGGGAAAGACATAATGCTATTTGTCCTATAAAAACCGTATGTATCAACAACATAATCAAAAATGGATTGTCCAAGACTTTGGAATAACAGAAGTAAACTTAGCTAAGGACATTTTGCAAAATGTGGACAGTGTAAGAAAGTCATAATTGCCTAATGTCTTCTTACTTCTTATGGTTAAAGCCTGTTCTAATAAATACCGTATATATTCGAGTATTAGCCGACTCGAGTATAAGCCGAGTCAATAAGTTTTACCACAAAAAACTGGTAAAACTTATTCACTCGAGTATAAGCCTAGCTAGACTCGAGTACATACTTGGCAAAGAAAAAAATGCAATACTCACCTCCCAGCCGGCGTCTGTGTCCCTGGCGCGATGGTCTCCCCGGCAGCGCGGCAAGCTGCTTGAGAATTCTCCCCGCGGACATCTTCCTGCATGGCTTTGAATTCCCCAGCAGTCAGCACTGTGTAAGTAAGTGCTGTGATTGGATTGAGCGCCAGCCAATTACAGCCGGCGCTCAATAAACCAATCACAGCCATTCAGTGATGTCATACACTGAATGGCTGTGAATGAGCTGGCTGTGACTGGCTGGCACTCAATCCAATCACAGCGCTTACCTACAAAGCTGAGCAGGAAGATGACAGTGGGGAGCACTCTCAAGCAGCTTGTCACACCACCGGAAAGATCATCGCATCAGGGACACAGACACCGGCTTGGAGGTGAGTATTGCGGGTTTTTTGTTGTTTTTTTTAACCTCACTCAAGTATAAGCCGAGGGGGGCTTTTTCAGCATAAAAAAAATGTGTGGAAAAACTAGGCTTATACTCGAGTATATATGGTAACATTCATTGATTAACTGAACTAGTGTTTCTCCATTGTTAGCACTGCTGTCTTGTGGTGCTGAAGTTGTAGGTTCAGATCTGACAAAGGGCAACATCTGTATGGAGTTTTCATGTTTTCTTTGCATTTATTCTTCTCCTCCTCTCTTGAAGACATAAGAACAAGTGTGTTGGCTCAGTGGTTAGCATTGCAACGCTGGAGTTTTAGGTTCAAATCTGACGAACGATAACATCTGTGATGAGTTTTTCAATTTACATGCAGATGTTGTCCTTGAAAGATGTTATTCAGTGAAAAACAAAGTGATAATCGCTGAGCCACATTCATTGAAGAGATGGCATTTCCCCTGCATTAGGGACCTTCTGGAGGCCAAATTAATGACCCCAATGTTTATACCCACTGAGTTTAATGGGAAACAGGATCGTGTTGTTCTGATTATTTTGGAAAATCTGTTGTTCACTCCTAACCCGATTATTCCAATAATCACTAAACTTAATATAACTGGTTTTCAAAACAGCCAACCTGATGGCTGACCTTCAGTAAAACAAGTGAATCATGGCAGGAGTTCTCATCTGACAGCTAATATCCAAAGCAGACCTTTTAGTTGCTAATATGCAAAGAACTAGCATTAAAATCAGAGATTTTCACTGTTCCTCATCTGTAAAATGTTAACTTAGATCCACACCCATATTCTCCCACTTTTAACCCCTTAAGGACCAACCGCTGTAAATTTACAGTGCTTGGTCCTGGGCTTTAATCCTGGACAATAGCAGAAATACGGCATGGAATTAAAGCGTCTGCTCCTGCAATCCAGTAGGAGCAGGTCGGGTTCTCAGCTGTTAGTCTCATGGTGCCCATTATGTGTACTGCCTTTGACATCCATCCACCATGGCATCGTTTGCAGTGGTGTCGTGAACAACTACACTGGACTGCTATGGAGTATGGAGTGGAATCGTATTGTCTTCAGCAATGAATCCAGCTTTAGTGTAGGGGCTTATGCTGACCGTGTATGTGACTAGAGACCTCAGGGGGAGCTCCTCAATCCTGCCTTTGCTATAGAGCGACACACTGCCCCCACTGCTGGTGTGATGGTCTGGGGGGCCATCGCATATGACAGTCGGTCACTGCTAGTAGTGGTACGAGGGACAATAACAGCTCAGTGATATGTTCAGGACATCCGGCAGACACATGTGTTCCTCTCATAGCAGGGCTACTAAGAGATATTTTCCAGCAGAATAAAACTCATCTGTATACAGCAAGGGGGTCACAGGAATACCTCCACAACATTGCCACACTTTCACAGTCTGCCTCGTTGCCTGATTTATTATGAATAGAATATTTATGAGTTCATCTAGGATGCCAACTTCGACAGCCCATGAATTTGCACGATCCGGAGGCCCAATTACAGCAAATGTGGATCGATATGCTGCAGAATACCATAGGGAACCTTTACACCTTTATGCCTGCCCGTATCACATCTAGTATCCGAGCTAGGGGCAGCCCAACAGGGTACTAGAGCCTGCCTGTATTACATCTTCTATCCAAAATAGAGGTGGTACAACAGAGTACTAGAGCCTCCATGCCTGCCCACATCACATCTTGTGTCCAAGCTAGAGGTAACCCAACAGGGTATTAGAGCCTCCATACCTGCTCGTATCACATCTTGTATACAAGCTAGAGATAGAACAACAGGGTACTAGAGCCTGCATGCCCGCCCGTATCACATATTGTATTCAAGCTAGAGGTGGTACAACGGGGCACTAGAGCCTCCATACCCACTCGAATAACATCTTGTATACAAGTTAGAGGCAGTACAACAGGGTACTAAAGCCTCCATGCCCGCCCACATCACATCTTGTATCCAAGCTAGAGGTGGTACAACAGGGTACTAGAGCCTCCATTCCTGCCCGTATCACATCTTATATCCAAGCTAGAGGTGGTACAACAGGGTACTAGAGCCTCCATGCCCACCCGTATCACATCTTGTATCCAAGCTAGAGGTGGTACAACAGGGTACTAGAGCCTCCATTCCTGCCCGTATCACATCTTATATCCAAGCTAGAGGTGGTACAAAAGAGTACTAGAGCCTCCATGCCCACCCGTATCACATCTTGTATCCAAGCTAGAGGTGGTACAACAGGGTACTAGAGCCTCCATGCCTGCCCGTATCACATCTTGTATCCAAGCTAGAGGTGGTACAACAGGGTACTAGAGCCTCCATGCCTGCCCGTAACACATCTTGTATCCAAGCTAGAGGTGGTACAACAGGTAACTAGAGCCTCCACGCTGCCCGTGCCACATCTTGAAACGCCATGCCCGCCCGTATCACATCTTGTATCCAAGCTAGAGGTGGTACAACAGGGTACTAGAGCCTCCATGCTGCCTGTATCACATCTTGTATCCAAGCTAAAGGCGGTACAACAGGGCACTAGAACCTTCTTTCAAGTTTTCGGTAATAAATAATCCTTTTGCTCTGATATTGTAGTCACTTACATCACAAATAAAAGTTACATTTGATTCTGACAACTCCTTCTAGGTGCTTATTTTTTTCATACACTAAGTATTTATTAAATGCTTTTTCTTGTTCAATTAACTTTCATTTATTTTTGGATGACCTGCACTCGCTCTTCCATATTAACAGGACAAGTAATATTGCTGCAAGTTAAGTCATCAACAAACAGCGTGTCTATGTCAAAGTCTTTGATCCTTCTATACTGAGATCTTGTTCTGTAATATTTCATATCCAGCAACTTTCCTGACTTCTAAATCACAATAGAAAAAAATACCAATAAGCGTCTGAGCTAAAATAACGCAAACACAAAGATGTGAAGATAAAATAGCTGTGACTTAGAAACAGGGCAATTAAGAGTGATTCATTAAATCCATTTCTGTCATACTGCATTGTGTGCCTGAGTCAGTCGGCTTTCTCTGATTTGTTTTATGTTTCCTGGATACTGAAATGGAAAAAAAAAAACGTGATAGTTCAATACTGCACCACATGCAATAGATAAAAGACGATTAGGAAAATGAAATTTAGTATCTTTAAGACAAAATCAATTGAAGCTTTGCTAGATATCAATCCGCAGGGTGTAGCGGGTATTATCTGTGATGCACATCCGGGACCTATGGAAATATGGTTTTATGAGCACTTTGTATACTGAAATATTACTGGAATATTTATTATGCATTAGTAATTGATGTAGGATGTAATATACTATAATCTTTGGCTTGTTTATGATGTACATTGCTCTTTGTGAAAACGTTTTATGTAAGGTTAGACTCACACAGGCATATTGTCATTGCACATCACACGCATAACTCGTGATGCCAATATCCCATTGATTTCTATTGGGCCACTCACACCAGTGTTTTTTTTTGTGCCCATAAACATGGTCGTGTGAGCCCTGCCTAATTGTCAGAACACAGAACAGAGTCTAAGGGCTACCACAGATGAGCGTGTTTCGCAATTTTTTTGCACAGTGAACAAGTGTATTTTGAACACGTGCTTGCGCTAATACTGTGCATATTGACACTTCTTTTAATGTGGAATCCGCTCTTAGGCCTCGATCACACTAGCGTGTATTTGTGCGCTCATATATGTCTATTAGAACCATTGTTTTCCTATGGTGTGTTCACATGTCCGTGTTTTACAGGCATGCAAATTCGCGCACCTGGAAAAGAGAGGACATCCGCTGCGTGTAAATATTCTCCGCAGGAGTGCCCTCATCACTGAACACTGTGACAGCACTGTCATAGTGTTCAGTGATGAGCGCACTGCCTGCAGGGAGTAAAGAATCCCCTGCCACAGCTGTGATACTGTGGCAAAGGAACGCAATGTTCTCTCATTGCTTTGAATGGGGCCGTCGCTGCTGCCCGCAGCCCGATTGACAGCAATGGGAGGCAGGCAAACACTGCAGTGATTTTTGGGGAAGGGCTTTAAATATAAGCCCTTCCCTGAAAATCATCCACAGGTGTTGGGGAAAAAAAATTACTTACCTAGCCGTGCTGTCTGGGCTCTGGCACATCTTCGCTCTGGCATCCCCAGAACAGAAGCATTTTCCCTAGGCGGAGATTTTAAAATAAAATTCAATGAATGGCTGAGGCGGCCTCTGATTGGCTAAGCACTCAGCCAATGAGACCAGCACTTTCAGAAGGCTGAAAGAACTTCAGAGCAGTGCCGGGGACCAAGCAGCATGACGCGCCAAAGCCCCAACAGCGGCAGAGAGGTGAGTATATACATATATATTTTTTTTTTTTTACAGCAGCTTATATTTCAAGCCCTTCCCTGAAAATCCCTGCGGTGGTTGCCTGCATCGCATTGCTTCCAATGTGGCAGCAGCAGCATGGGCCCCATTGAACTCAATGGGACAGCTTTGCGATCCTCTGCCACAGCTGTGACAGCTGTGGCAGGGGATTCTTTCGTCCCCACTGCAGTCCCCTCATCATTGAACACTGTGACATTGCTGTCATAGTGTTCAGTGATGAGGGGACCTTCATGGAGCAGCTGCTCCAGTAAACAGGCACAGTTTCAGGCGCAAACTTAGCCCATTCACGCATTTTCCGCATAAATGAGGAGCGTATTTTTTTTGCGCACATACGTGCGCGAAAATACACGCTCATGTGAACAAGGCCTTAGAGTATTTTTACAACTAGCGGAAATAGTGAAGAATTTTCGCAGCAGAAAATTTTGCAACAAATTTAACAGTATTAAAAACTGTATTGAAATGAATTCATGAATGGGTGAGTGCTGCCTCTGACTGGCTGAGTGCAGGGACCAATCAGAGGCAACTCTCAGCTGTCATTTAATAGCTAAGAGCTGCCTCTGATTGGTCACAGTGCTCAGCCAATCAGAAGCAGCCCATTCAGCAGGCGGGGATTTTAAATCCCTGCCTGCTGAATACTCCTCAGAGCAGTGCAGGAGAAGAGCTGGCTAGACGCGGCAGAGCCTGAGCAGCTGAAGAAAGGTGAGAATTTTTTTTTAAATTATTTTTATCACCATTTTTTCTTGTTTTTCAGGTAAGGGCTTATATTTAAAACCCTTCTCTGAAAAACAATTACAGGATGCCAGCAGCTGGATCCTCTACCACAGCTGTCATCTGTGACAGCTGTGGTAGGGAATTCTTTATTCCCCGCAGGGTTGAAGAATTCCTTTGCTGCATCTGTTCATCCTTGCAGGGATGAAGGAAACATCTGCCACATGCGGCAGATGTGTTCTTCCTCCCCGCTGGGACACGGCAGCGGCAGACAGGTAAGAATTTTTATTTATTTTATTTTTTTTACACTAAAATTCTTGTTTTTCAGGGAAGAGCTTATATGTAAAACCCTTCCCTGAAAAACAATTCAGTGTTGCCAGCAGACCATTGTCTTCAATGGAACCGCCGGTAGCAGACGAGGCTCCATTGAAGACAATGCGTGCATTCCCTACGGTGCATGCATGTCCTATCTTTACAGGCACGCACCGGTAAAACACAGACATGTGAACACACCATAGGGAATGCATTGGTTCTAATACAAGCATGTTTTTGTGCGCGCGTATGCACGCACAAAAACATGCTCGTGTGAAGCTACCCTTAGGGTACTGTGGATTGAACAGGTACTAGTCCTTTAAGGGGTGGTGATCATCACTGCAAGTTGCTTATACGTAAAGCATACTGGATGTTTCAAAAACAAGGTTTATTTTGGGCATTATTAAATGGGGTAGAAGCCAATTTACCCCATTTGGGGGGGGGGGGGGGAATTCCTTCCTGACTCCATAGTGGCAGACAGAATAATCTCTGGATCAACGTTTGAAAAATCCCCCTCTGGCTCAAAGACCGGCAGTCAGATGATTTCTGGATCAAGAACCCTTCTGGTTATCAAATGTCTATATCCGGTAATATCACAGTGCTCTAAAAAGACGTCTAGTTCCCTCTTAAACTCCTCTATCGATTTTGCCATCACCACATACCACAGTCTCACTGCTCTTACAGTAAAGAACCCCTTTCTATGTTAGTGATGAAACCTGCTTTCTTCTAGACGTAGCAAATGCCCTCTTGTTACCGTTGCAGTCCTGCGTATAAACAGATCCTGGGAGAGATCCTTGTATTGTCCCCTCATGTATTTATACATAGTTATTTGGTCGCCCCTTAACCATCTTTTTTCCAGGGTGAATAATCCCAATTTGGATAGCCTCTCTGGGTATTCCAGTCCTCCCATTCCATGTATTAATTTAGTTGCCCATTTTTGAACCCCCTTTGGTTTGCTATTGGTCACATGTACCTTTTTAATCACCTGTTGTCTGTAATAAGTTACACGTATGACAGATGCTACCTTCACACAGGCCTGAAATGCTGCAGAATTGTAGCTGGCAGATTTGCTGCAGACATTCCACAGCATTTACACTACAAGCCATGTGGGAGTAAGGGGCGGTTCAAAAATCTCCTTCACATACTCTGGAAAATTTCCGTAATGAATCCACATCAGTTTTTAAAACGTGTAGATTTATGCTACAGAATTCTAGCCTTGACATACACTCATTGTCAAAAAGAAATCAAGCACCTAGAAGGAGTTCTCGGAATTAAATGAAATTTTCTATATGAGATTGTAACATTGATGTAAGTAAGTGATTAGAATATCTGAGCAAAAGGATAAGTTTTTGTGAAAAACTAAATCCTTGAATGGAGGCTTTAGTACCCTGTTCTACCACCCCTAGCTTGTATACAAGATGTGATATGGATGAATATGAAGGCTCTAGTACCCTGTTGTACCGCCTTCAGCTGGTATACAAGATGTGATATGGATGGATATGAAGGCTCTAGTACCCTGTTGTACCGCCTTCAGCTGGTATACAAGATGTGATATGGATGGATATGGAGGCTCTAGTACCCTGTTGTACCACCTCTAGCTTGGATACAAGATGTGATACAGGCAGGCATGGAGACTCTAATATCCTATTGTACCACCTCTAGCTTGTATGCAAGATGTGACATGGGCAGGCATGAAGGCTCTAGTACCCTGTAGTGCCGCCTCTAGCTTGGATACAAGATGTGATACGGGTGGGCATGAAGGCTCTAGTACACTGTTGTACCTCCTCCAGCTTGTATACAAGATGTGATACGGGCAGACATGGAGGCTCTAGTACCCTGTTGCACTGCCTCTAACTTGTATACAAGATGTGATACGGGCAGGCACGGAGGCTCTAGTACCCTGTTTTACCGCCTTCAGCTGGTATACAAGATGTGATATGGATGGATATGGAGGCTCTAGTACCCTGTTGTACCGCCTCTAGCTTGTATACAAGATGTGATATGGCCGGGCATGGAGGCTCTAGTACCCTGTTGTACCACCTCTAGCTCGGATACAAGATGTGATATGGGCAGGCACGGAGGCTCTAGTACCCTGTTGTACCGCCACTAGCTTGGATGCTAGATGAGATACTGGTGGGCATGGAAGCTCTATTACCCTGTTGGGCCACCGCTAGCTTGGATGCAACATGTAATACGGGCGGGCATGAAGGCATAAAAGTTCAGTATAGTATCCTGCAACATACTGGTATACTTTTGCTGTAACTGAGCCTCTGGATCATGCAAACTCCGTAGGCTGCCCCATATGGTCCCATACATGTTCTATTGGAGATAAATCGCGTGACCAGGCAGGCCATGGAAGTGTGGCAATGTTGTGCAGGCATTCCTGTGGCTCTGGCTTTGTGTGACCGAGCATTATCCTGCTGGAACCCCTGCCATGAGAGGAACACATGTGGCTGCAGGATGTCCTGAACATATCGTTGAGCTGTCATTGTCTCTTGTACCCCTACTAGGGGTGACCGACTGTTGTATGCGTTAGCCCCCATATCATCAGACCAATAGTGTAGGCAGTGTGTCACTCCACAGCAAAGGCAGGACTAAGACGCTTCCCCCTTAGGTCACCTGACACGAACATGGCCATCGCTAGTGCCCAAGCTAGATTAATCGCTGACGACAACCTGGTTTCACTCCTTAGCTGTCCACTTTCGTTATTTATGTCACCACTGCAAATGAAGGAAATGGTGAGTAGGTGTCAAAGGTAGACCATTCATATACTCATGCTACATATCTTATCATTTGCATATCTGCCTGAGATGTAACTGCATGCCAGGTTTTGCAAATGACAACTCCCTTTACTGTAGGTGCTTGTTTTTTTGGTTTTTTTTGCCAAAGAGAGTACAAGAGTTAAATCGCACAGCAGATACACAATTAAAATGTAGCCAAAGCAGCAATATTTACTGTAGGTGCAGATTTAGTGCATATTTGCTACAGGTTTTCAAATGCTGAAAACCCACAGTGAATACTCCACATGTGAAGGTGGCCTAAGGACTCAATTAGCCTGAAACAAAGAATGTGACTCTGTCTTCCCTTTGGATTTGTATTTTATCTGGATTCCTAATAAAGCCATCTACCTT
The DNA here is from genome assembly GCF_035609145.1 of Eleutherodactylus coqui. Taxonomy (NCBI): domain Eukaryota; kingdom Metazoa; phylum Chordata; class Amphibia; order Anura; family Eleutherodactylidae; genus Eleutherodactylus; species Eleutherodactylus coqui. The sequence goes on along the minus strand of NC_089848.1, from coordinate 46,558,027 downwards.
ATGGATGCTGGACCCTCCTGTTATTTTCCCAAAATTTGGAAAAAACTCTGTTTGGAGACAACAACGTTAAATATAACTCCCTTTAATGTAGCTGTTTTGTAACTCCCTACACAGTGGATGGCCAGGAGTGATTCTGTAGAAAAGAAATCCCGAAACTACCTCTGTCCCCTTGTTCTCCTTCCTCTTCTAATTTATCTCAGTGATATGTCATAATATTAAATGATTGAATCACCTGTACAATTTAGCTGTTTTCCTGTTACCAGAGTGGTGCTCTGCGGGCACTCAGATGACAGTAGCATAGTTAGAGCATTAATATTTACCTTCTCTACTATCTTCATCACTACTGCCTCTATTATACTGCCAAGGGATTCCAGGACCTATTGATGACGAATGACACTCTAAATGATGTGCTTTTGAGGAGATACTCCCCTATCTTGTCTCAGTCCATAGTGATAAGGCCCTTGTGAGCTGTACAGTCCATAAAGAAATTGTCACTAAGGCCGCCTGCACACGAGCGGGTCAGATCCGGCAGCGAGAATTCTCGCCGCGGGACCCGACCCGAGAGCCTGCAGGGACGAGCGCGTACTCTCCTGCGCCTGGCGGCCCCAGCTCTTTCATGTGCCGGCTGCGGCGCAGCCGGCGCATGCGCAGACCGGAGCCGGCGGCCGGGTGAGTGCGTGCCCCGCACAAAAATAGGACATGTCGCGGTTTGTTTGCCGCGCGAGATTTCGCGCGGCCAAACCGCGGCCGTCTGCATAGGAGTGCGTATTGTAATGCACTCCTATGCAAACTTTCAGTGGCGGAAATCCCGCGGGAAATCCCACGGCGGGATTTCCGCCCGTCAGTGTAGGCACACTAGCTAGTCGGAGACCGGTCTCTTATTTTTCTGGCAGCTGCGTCCTTGTTGACGCATAGCTCAAGCAAGCCTACCTCAAATGATTTGTAGCAGTGGTGGCTCAATCTGGTTACTACCCTCCTGCATAGTCACTGGGAGTCCTTGTCTATGGTGGGCAATGCAGGATTTAGTTTTTCCTTTTTTTTAATATAGATTTTACCTGGAAATTAAAAATATGATCAAAAATTCTAAAAAAAATATGTTTACCACAAAAATGTGATTTATATATTAGTCCTTTTCTGATTACATATTCTCTTTAGGATAAGTAAAAGTATCTATAAAGGTAGAAACCTAGTACAGTAATTATGTAAATTGGTTACAAAGTTGCAGAAGATGCTATAATGTATTGTAATGCTGAACAGGTTGTTGATTGCCAGTGAGATATATCAAAAGCTCTAAAGCCCTTTGTTTTCAATAAAGAAATCTCTAGAACTAATCTTACCAGCAGTGAGATTTTCATGAGGATTTCTCCTAATTCTCCTTTGTAATTAAAACCATGATGCTCGTGTGAAAAGAGGCTAATGTAGGTACATTTGAAAAATACAAAAAAGATATAAAGTATCAAGTTATCTATTTAAAATAAGTACCTTCTCATACTTAGGAACCAAAAATATGGAATATAGCCCAGAAAGTTTTTCGTCTGTCAGAATCGAAAGGACATTAAATGTAGGGGAAAAAACCTTAATAGAAGTTGTGAAAAATGTATAAAGAATTTGTCTACATGTGTCCCAGGAAATCAGCCATTTCCTCCTCCTCGTATATCTCTATCTGGCTGTAAGGCAACTGGCTGCAGAAGACTCCTTTTCCTACTGCTGTAAGTGAGCCCCCAGGCTAAGCCCTCGGTCATTTGTCAGCAAAAGGTGAAATGGATCAGCAGGAAATTAACACGTTTCTCTAAAGGATTTTTGCAAAACTCTTTGTTTTAGGAGTTTTCTTCCTTTTTTCAGGTTTAGAGTTCATTGATTGCTTGAATAGAATGAACGTGATCTTTTAATAGTCTATGTTTTAAAAATAGGAAGTATTTGACACTGATTCATCCTACAATCAAATCTCACCAGAAAGTAAAATCCCCTGCACTTTCTCACTTACATTTTTTTCTGGGCAACACATGGCTATGCGTAGTACTGCAGTCAATCACCAGTCTATTACACTAATGCACTATTTACATTATTTCAAGATTAGAAGGTCAATTATAGCTTTGGATATAAAGATGATGGAACAATACGACTCCTTAACCTCTTCATGACATGGCCTATTTGGGGCTTAAGGACGCAATAATTTTTGGCGGATTTTCTTCGCCGTTTATCAAAAGTCATAACTTTTGTATTTTTCCGTCGACGCGGCCGTATAAGGGCTTGCTTTTTGCGTGGCGAACTGTAGTTTTTATCGGTGCCACTTTTGGGTACATAGACTATATTGTAAAACCTTTTTTTTTTTTTATGATAGCAGGGAGAGAAAACGCATCAATTCTGCCATAGATTTTTTTATTTCTTTTTTACAGCGGTACTCATGCAGCATAAATGAGACATTCCATTTTTTCTGCGGACCGGTACGGTTACAACGATACCAAAATTCTTACATTTTTTTTAGGTTTTTCCACTTTTCTGCAATAAAAACCCTTTTTTTGGAAATCTTTTTTCTATTCTAAATAGCTGCATTCAAAGTCCTGTAACTTTTTTATTTTTCGATGTACGGCGCTCTATGAGGTCTTATTTTTTGCGAGATGAGCTGTAGTTTTACTGGTACCATTTTGGGGTACATATGGCTTTTTTGATCACTTTTATTGCGTTATTAGTGAGGCAAAATGCTAAAAATTAGCATTTTGCCTCAGTTTTTTAGCGTTTCTTTCCGTGCACAGTCAAAAGCATTATTGTACGTATCGACAATACCAAATATGTGTGGTTTTATTTTTTTTTTACCTTTTTTTATGCTAATCTGAGAAAAAGCATAAAAAATGGTTTTTTAACTCTTTTTTTTACATTTTTTTAATTCATTTTTTTAATCTTTGTTTTTTTTACACTGTTTGTGTCCCTCTGAGGGACTTTAACCACTGCCCTGATGATCTCTGTCATAAGGCATGGCAGAGCTACTGCTCTGCCATGCCTTATCGCTTATACAGCGATCTCAGGCATAGGCAATACAGGACGCCAGTGTCTGGCGTCCTGTTACCATGGTGACAGGCCGGGCTCTCGCGATGTTATCGCAAGAGCCGGCCGGAGACATAGAGGGAGTCTGCTCCCTCTGTGAACTCTTTCCCTGCCGCGATCTACTTAGATCGCGGCAGGGAAGGGGTTAACAGCAGGGGGGCCCATCTCCGATGCTCCCCCGCTGTTGCAGCGGGACGCTGGCTGTGACTGACAGCTGGCTCCCACTGCGGGATAGCGCGGGATCATATGTGATCTCGCGCTATCTCCAGGACGTAAATTTACGTCCTGTTGCAGGAAGTACCAGGCTGCCAGGACGTAAACTTACGCCCTGCAGCAGGAAGGGGTTAAACAAGGGGACTACACCCCTTCTGACCACCCTCACAGGCCTCTCACTAGCTAAGCCAGAAACCTACTGCACACCTCAAAACAGCTGTCTGTGTATGGTTTTCTGGCTTGGCTTCCTATTCCCTATTTTTGTTTTTAAGACTCATTCAAATGCGTCCTATGGAACTCCCAATTTGCATGCAACAAACTCCCAACTACCCACAAAGGGAAGGGACTTGTTAGCACCAACTTACTCAGGTAATTTTTTTTATTACCCCCCACTCATTTTACTGACTTCAGAAGGATGAAAGGCTGAGCCAGCCAGCCACCATGTGGGGATTGAACTTACAGGTGAGAGCTTAGGACTGCATTCTGCTTCCTTAACACTCTGCGCCACACAAAACCCTCTTGAACCTGCTTGCCCTCACTGAAACGTGGATACAATAGTCTGATTCTACTTCCCCTGCTGCATTGTTCGATGATGGCCTGTAGTTCTCCCACACCCCTAGATCAAATGACAGGTGCGGTCGAGAAGTAGGCATCCTCCTCTCACCAAAGTGCACCTTCTAGGTCATTCCCTTGGTTCTCTCACTCACCTTCCCATCATTCAGAGTCCACATCCTAGGACTCTTCCACCCAATGTGCCTGTGTGTCACAGTTATCTACTGGCCCCCAGGTCCCACCCGATGTTCCTAGAGGCAAGCCACCTTGCCACCTGGCTCCCCCATTTCCTATCCTGTGATATCCCAACCATCATCCTCGGTGATTTCAACATTTCCACTAATGACCCCATCTCCTCATCTGCCTCCTAGCTTTTAACACTCACCTCCTCCCTCGGCCTATCACAACTCTCTGACTCCCTGACTTACAGAGATGGCAACACCCTTAATCTAATTTTCCTCTGTCTCTGCTCTGCTTCCCATTTTACTATCTCCCCCCTTCCACTCTTGGATCATAACCTCCTCTCCTTCTCCATTAGGCACCCTAGCATCTCCCCAGACCTTCCCATCTATTGCACCTCTAGGAACCTCCAGACCATCCACACCCTACAGTCTTCCCTGTCCCCCTTCTCTCTCCTCTCATTCCCCAACCTGCTTGACAAACACTACTCCACCACTCTCAAATGCCCCCCCCCCCCCGTGACCTGAGCTGTCCACTACAGGTCACGGCATCCTTGGATGACATCCCAAATGCACTTTATCTGGCGGTGCTCTAGATATGCTTAACAACTGTGGAAAAAATCAAAGCAGCCTATGTACTTCCTCCACTTCAAATTCATGCTTAAAACCTATAACCTTGCCCTACACCATGCAAAACAAGTTTATTTAACCTCCCTCATTTCCTCACTATCCCATAACCCCAAATGACTTTTCAACTCTTTCCTCAGCCCCAAAGAACAGGCCCCTGTGACGGATATCAGTGCTGGAGAACTAGCCTGTTTCAAAGAAAAAAATCGAAAACATCCATAAAGAAATCTCTAAAAACTGAATGGCTAGCCCCAATCCTGATCTCTTCAGCACTGCATCCATCACTCACTATCTTTCTGTATTAGAACCAACAACAGAGAAAGAAGTCTCCAGACTGCTTTCCATTCCTCGTCCCACAACCTGCGCTAGCGACCCTCTTCCCTCTCACCTCCTCCTGTCCCTTTCTCCAACTGTCATTATGCATCTCACTATCATCTTCAACCTCTCACTAACCTCTGGAATCTTCCCCTCCTTATTCAAACACCATCATATCCACTCTGCTAAAAAAAAAAAAGCGACCCTTGACCTTTCCAACGCTGCCAACTACCGACCCATCTTGAACCTCCCCTTCATCTCCAAATTGTTGCGGCGGTTCTGGGATTGCTGCTTTGCTAATAAGTTTGGTGCTGGTTTTGGAGATGTTTCTACATCTTCTGGCTCAGTGGGTGTGGTGTTAGGTGTGATGTAGTTGGGCGCACCTGTGAGTGATTATTAGGGCTATTTGGCCTTGCCTGATACTGAGCTGAACTGCTGTTGATTTTCAGTCTCTCTCTGACTGGGCTAGCAGTCATAAGCTTGCTCCTGGATTGCTCAGTTACTTGCTGCATCTCAAGGTAAGTATTGCGTTTGTTTTCATTTCTAGTTTTGATTTAATTGTGTTGTTTCCCTTTCCCACGTAGGGATAACTAGGGGCTGTCCTTATTGGGGGTGATCACCCTGCTTTCAGGCAGGGCCCTTGCTAGCGTTTGGTTGTATAGGGACAGTGTTTCCCATATTTTGGTTCCATTCTTGTTTTGTCTTTATTTATTTCCATTTGTGGGACATTTGCAAGTGACAGATCCAGCACATCCAGGTTGGATGTGCCACAAATTACTAACATATCTGGTCAATTTCCAACTCACAAGCTTGCTTTCTGACAACTCTCCTTGACCCCTCCAGTCTGGTTTCCGCTGTCTACACTCGACCGAAACCGCCCTCACAGAAATGTCAATCGACCTGATGAAAGCGAAGCCGAGGGGCAACTACTCCCTACTAATCCTCCTTGGCCTCTCCTCTGCATTTGATACTGTGGTCCATGACCTCCTTCTCACTATGCTTCGCTCTATTAGCATAAAGGCCACTGTTCCATACTGGTTTTCCTACTACCTTTCTGACTGCTCCTTTGCTATCTCTATCTCCTCTCCACTACCTCTCGCTGTTGGGGTCCCCCAGAGCTCATTCCTTTGTCCCCTCCTCTTCTCTATCTTCACAGCCCCAATAGGACAAACCATCTGCATATTTGGCCTCCAATACCACCTCTAAGCTGACGACACCCGGCTATACACCTCTTCCTGTGACATCTCAGCACCTTTCCTCCAAAATATCACTGAATGTCTGTCTGCTGTCTTTAACACTATGTCCTCCCTTTTTCTCAAACTTGACCTCTCAAAAACTGACCTCCTCTTCTTTCCACCCTCTACTAGCTGACCTCCCCCAACATCTCCATATCAGTTTTTGGGAACATCATAACCCCTAGACAGCATGCTTGCTTTCTTTAGGTCACACTGAATGCTGACCTCTCCTCCACCCCCCCACATCCAATCTCTGGCCCAAACATGCCACCTACACCTCAGAAACATGGCTAAAATCTGTCCGTTCCTCCCCACAGACACACTAAAGACACTTGTTGTCATCCTCACCCACTCCCGACTCGACTACTGCAACTCACTGCTCATTGCCCTTCCCCACACCAAACTCTCCCCTCTCTAATCCATACTAAATGCAGTAGCTAGACTTATTTTCCTATCCAGACGCTTCTCCAATGCTTCCGTATTGTGCTAGTCACTTCATTGGCTGCCCATCTACCACAGAACTCAATTCAAACTCATCATCCTTACACACAAAGCTCTCTACATCGCTGCGCCACCTTACATCGCTTCCCTCCTGTCCATACATCACCCAGCCCATGCACTCCGCTCTGCTAACACACTCAAACTAGATGCCCCTCTAATACGAACCTCACATGCTTGTCTCCAGGACTTCACCAGAGCAGCACTGATCCTCTGGAATGCGCTACCTCAAAATATACCTCCAGTCAATACCCGACGCACGGAACTTCAGACACACCTTAAAAAAAATGCACCTCTACAGGGAGGCATACCAAATCTCCTGATATAATCGTCTCACAAAAAACATGCCCCTACCCCTCCCCATGGCTCCCCACACCTTCCCCCTTGCCTTTCATACATGTCTTCTGCCCCTGCACTCCCTTATCACCCCCACTCCATTTTCTTCCTAATCACTCCATTTTCTTCCTAATAACTGAATACCACATGTAATCATTGTACTGTCTGTGTTCCCCCATGTGTCATTTCCTGCCTCCATACCTCCTGTATCACCCCCACCCTGTTTGATTGTATACCACATATAATTTGTTGTATTGTTTGTGTTCTCCAGTGCTTTAGAGGCGCTGCAGAATAAGTTGGCGCTATACAAATAAAGATTACTATTATTACAAATATAACATTATGCTATAGTACATAAAATGGCTAAAAATCCCCATGAGGTAAGAACATCAGTTACATAGTTTCATAGCAGAAAATGTGTAGATTTTGCTTTGTTGACTAAATGAGTTGCTATTTGTTTTCGAGCTCCAATACATTATTCTATACATAAATAATGTTCCCATCAGCTGTGTTTATCAGTTGAATTAAATAGCAGAATAAAACTGTTTATACGTTTATTATTTAACAGCAGAAACAATATTTTCATACAGATTTAATTGACCTCCATAGTTCTGCATAATACACTCCGCTAGATTAATTAAATTACTGTCCATGAAATACTGCTCCATTTGAAGATCTGAATCTCTCTCTGAGGGGCCTAGCACTGGAGTTTAAAAGTGCAAAATGGATGTTTAGATTTATATTACTTTTTAATGTTTTATTCTCTTTGCTATCCAACTTATTTTGTGCATGATACTCTGTTTCACACAATACCTTTCTCGGCTCTGATGATATATTACTATAGATTTTTGTATGATATTTTTCCCATAAGAAGCTAAAAAAAATTGTATTTAGAAAGTTGTTTTAGGTTTCAAAAGTATTAAAAGCAATATCTATATTTTAGATTCTTCATTATTTACAGGCAAACTCAGTTGTAATAGGATGTACTGTGCACTAAGGAACGACTTGTTTATTTTGAGAATAAATAAACCCCACTGACTATTGATCATTCTCAAGAAAACCCCAATGTAATAAAGCATAACAACACTTGGAGGTAAAGGGTGAACTTCTTAAATGTTTGGAAGTTACATAGGGTTTGTATGTATGTCTCGACACTGATAGTTTCATTGGCTCACTGCAAAATGTATGGAAGGAAGATAAGTTAGCTAGCAGGCTCCTCTGGGGTCATAGATAAATGTTAATCAATATTTTTGTTATCTAGGATGGCTTCATAAATTCAAAATTCTGTTGAATGTGAAAAATTGGAAATGAAACTGGGTCAACTTCTCTGTGAATGTGTAATTTAATAGTTTGGGGCATAAAATAGGATAATAGGAGAAAAACTGTATATAGCACCAGACAATGTTAGCACTGAATCAAAAAACATTATAATACCCTGATGGCATTTTACATAAAATATTCACATCTACAAGAGAGTGACAAAATAATAAAGACTCCTTGGAATCCAAGTGCATTGGGTTATGGACTCCAAGAGACCTATGAAGGAATTCTGGGATATCTGGCACCAAGATATTAGGAGTAGATCCTTTAAGACTTGGTTTTCCAGCACATCAAACACATGTTCGATTACCCAAATTAACACCTTCTGCTCTTTGTTATGTTCCTCAAACTATTCCTGTACAATTTTTGCAGTGTGACAGGGCACATGAATGCTAGGCACATCAATACCCACATGAATGCTAGGACCCAAGGTTATGCAGCAGAATGCAGAACATTGCTCATGGCATCACATTACATCCATTGACTTGGCTTCTGCCATCTTCTGCCGTAGTTTAGCCCCCTGTGTTCCTCTCCCCACCTCCAAATAAAAGGCTACCTGAAGTTAATGTCCCCACGCACCTTCACCTGGCCAAGAAGTATGAACATTGAGACTTCCTTTTCCATCAAACTGCAGTGCTGCACTCATGCTGCCTATTGGTTTATGTGGACAGGGCACAGAACAGCTTCTTTTCTTCTCCTGTTCACTATGTGCTCCTAAGCATCAGACATCAGAAAAGGAGTCGTCATTCTATTCTCTGGCTGCATATCCGGGCAGGCAAAGTGAATGCATCACTATTGTTTGATAGAACAGGAAGTCTAAATGCTCATACTGCTTGGCTGGAAGAGAGGAGCAGGGAGGACAAGCCCAGTAATGTAAGTGGTAAGAGAAACCTTTGGGCACCCCTAGCTTAGGGGTCCGGTCACAACTACAACCACTGTGACCCCTATTGTTATGCCACTGCCTATTAAATGGAACTCCACTTTTATGTTGACTAGAGCACTGCATTTTCATGCATTCATTTAGTCTAGTTGAAAAATGCTGGGGGTACATGCTGGGAAGCTGATTTTGGTGTTCCACACCAATTCTGTGTGTGTCTCTAAATTTATTATATTATCATGACATGTTATAAAAACTTTTGACAGGCTGGAACACATCATAACTACTGGGTGGCAACTAGAGATGAGCGAGCACCAATATGCTCGGGTCCTCGTTATTTGAGTCGAGCTTTTCGTAAAATTCGGGAGCTCTATTCGAGTAACGAACCGCATTGACTTCAATGGGAGACTCAAGCATTTTTGTATGGGACCTGCCGGTTGCCGAGCTTTTTTTCTTTTCTCTCTCTCTCTCTCTCTCTCTCTCTCTCTCTCTCCTCCGTCAAGCCAGCTACAAACTACCATTGATGTGCGCAGCGGGGGGGAGGGGGGCGGGGTTAAATCTGACACGTCAGCAGCGGGGAGGGACCAAAACTGGGGCGGGGTCGAACACAGCGTTATGCTCACTCGAGTAGTGAGCACCGTCGAGTATGCTAATACTCGAACGAGCATCAAGTTGGAAGAGTACGTTCGCTCAACTCTAGTGGCTACCCATAGACCAATATGTCATGTACGTCACCTAAAAAGTAACATGAAATCATGTTTTTTTTAAGCTAGTCATATATCTGAGGATGTATAAAAAGAAGAGAAAATGAAGTAAGGGCACATCTATAAATACAGTATTTACATATTGTAGAATACATGCCCAATATCTAACAATGCCAATCACATGAAATAAACCTGCACTTGAGCCGCTTGCACATGGGCGGATTCGCATTGCGGAATCCGGAGCGAGCATCCGCCTCCGGATTCCGCAGCAAATACCGCCCATAGCATGCTATGGAAAAGTGATTCTTCCTGCACACGAGCAGAAACCAATTGTGGTTTTCGCTCTTTTTGGAAAAATCGCAGCATGCTCCATTGTGTGGATTCCAAGCAGATGGTTTCCATTGTGCAGGCGGCCTTACTACTTGGATATTTCAATCTTTCCTGTATTCCAGGTTTTGTGGTTTATAATCAGTGTATAAGGGCGCCCACCCACTGGCGATTTTTTTTCCCTGCGAAATTCGCAGCATTTTTTTCTCTGCAGGGGTCTATGGGACTTGTAATGTTAAAATCGCGATCGCGCAAAATCGCAATTTACCGAGAAATCGCGATTTTGCGCGATCGCGATTTTAACATTACAAGTCCCATAGACCCCTGCAGAGAAAAAAATGCTGCGAATTTCGCAGGGAAAAAAAATCGCCAGTGGGTGGGCGCCCTAAGGAACAAATATGCAGCCAGGGGTAAAGCCAGAAGCACTCAAGGCTAAAAGTAGTGTCATAGCACACCACTGCTGTCCACCCTGTTCACCTGCTGCTGGGGCCCTACCGCAGGCACTGCTGTCACAAACACATTGCACGCTACACTCACTCCTCTGTTGCCTCTCTCGTATCTGCCCATAGGGCTAGCATGCGCTTCCACCCCTTTTCTTAAAGGGCTATTGCGTGCTTCCTAAACATGTCCCCCTCCAATCACCATCTACCACTGACTATAGTAGACATCTGTAATGGCCTGAAGTATACATATCTGGCCCCTTCATAACTGTCCATAAATGTCATGTCTTTAAAGTGAATGCACTGTGCAAATTGTCTTATCAGTGAGTCTTATGTATTGCACAGCTGCAGCGTGCAAGAGGTTAATGTCTAGGTATGTCTGGAAAAGGTAACAGTTTGTGTGTATGAAATGTTGTCACATGAGCATGGAAGATCTATGTGTTTGCAAGGTGTGCAAATGGGTCTTTTGGCCTTTGTAATCAAGAGAAGTAGAGACAGAGAGTCTAGCCTGCATGTCTACTTGTGGATTACAATCCATCTGAAAGAAGTGTGACAGTCAGGAGAAAGTCCCACCTAGGCCCTTCCAAGATGGAGGAAGCAGAGGGTATCCCTTCTACCTGAAAATGGAGAATACCCTGTCTTCCCCCAGTTGGTCTAAAGTTTGTCAGTCATCATGGAAGGATTGAGAGTGTGCCCTAGTGGACAGCTAAACCATGAGTGTTGGCAGGTAGAGAGAGTGAGAGTGAGAGAAGTCATCCAAGAAAGTGATGCTACAGATAACAAAGACTGTACATATCAAGATGCCCTGAGTTGCCTCCCTGCCACCTCACAAGTAACAGTTGTTCCAGAGCCAATCATCCATTGTAAGAACTGTTGTATGTTATCCATGTTGAATGCTACAGTAAAGAAGGACTTCATCGACCGCTCCCAGTTTAGTCTATTTAAAGTACAGCCCCATGTGTGTTGACTATTTATTGCACCATCGTCGGAGTTCACTGCAGTGGGTGGAACAGTGGCATCACCCGTGACATATACTGAAGGTTCAACGCAGAGGTTTATTCAGGTAACCACACAACCAGTGTTGTCTGAAGAGGCCTGCCAGGGCCTTGGCGAAGGGTTGCACGCGTCCCTCAGGGGAGGTGATGGTAGTGCCACCGTGACATCCCTTTCAGCTACCCCGCCATCTCCTCAGCTATGGGCCCTGTGCCTCAGTCACTGCACATTCTTGTTCTGACCTCTGCCTGTTCTTGATCTCTCTGTCTGTCTTTTGTAATCCCTGACCTCGACTGTGTTTCCTAGAATTTGATGTTTGCCTGCTGTTTGCCTTAAAGGGGTTCTGACATGAATAATTTTTTTATGCTTTACCAGCCATTGTTCCCTGGTCTGCCTAATGGACCCAGGGAACCCATGGGTTAATGGCTGCTAAAGCATAAAAAGATAACACTTACCTGTTCTTCTGTTGTTGTTGACATCGGGGGGTCATCTCCCGGCAGGCAGTCTTCTTCCTCCAGCAGCCGCGCCGCTCCAGGATCGCGCGCATGCGCAGTGGAGAGGTGCCCTCTGACAAGAGTCAGGACGGGCTGCGTCTCCACTGCGCATGCGCAGCACTCCGGAGTTCAGCCGGACGGACGGGCCGCCCACAGCAAGCACTGCTTGTGACGTGCTTGCTGTGAGCGGTCCGTCCGTTGACCTCGGAAGTGCCTGACGGACGGACCAGAGCAGGAAGCGGTCTTTTTGACCGCTCCTGCTCTGCTTTAAAGGCACAGAAGAAGATGCCGGCTGGAGGGGACATGCCTGGCGATCGGGCCAGGCCAGGCAAGGTGAGTACAATTTTTTTTTTTTCATGTCAGAACCCCTTTAACCTTTGCTTCCTGGACAATGTGTTTGTGGTCAAGTGTACTCTACCATTGATAGCGTTCTGCAATGCCAGAGACACGTTATCACTCATATAGTCGGCAGACCTAGCTGTTGTGAAATCGCGCCGAAAAAAAACCCGCTAGTAGATAAAAGCCCTTAGCATGATGCTTTCCCGCAGCCTCCACCTCTTGCTCTTTCCTTGCAAGCTGCTACTATGACTCTCCCTGTCTGTCCATGTTGGGTCAAGTAACTCTTCATCTTTCACCTCCTCTTCATCATTTTTCTCCTGTTGAGTGAGCTGGCATCTCCACTTCCACATCCCCTGAGTACACATTTCCTGTGGAGGTCTGACTGCGTGCACTGACCCAACCACATCTTCCTCTTCAGCGGAAAACAAATGGATGAGGATCAGTGTATTCAATGCTTTGGCCTTCTCTATCTGGTTCTTTGTATTGCCCCATTGACATCCATGACACTGAATGATCAAACAGCTCCTCAGACTGATGCATGTGGACTGCTTCGAAGGGTGAAGGATTTGGCATGGAGTGAAGTAGAAGGGGGATGCTCACTGGTGCAATTTGACTGCTGTGTTCCTACGACTGGGAGGAAAAGGAGGTGGTAGTACTTAGGGCATGCTGTGTCATCCACTCTACTACCTCTTCGGCAGCATTGGGTTTACCTCACCTCCTGCAGAATGAGAAGCTGTTGCTTCAGTGGAAGCTGTTTTAAGTGTCATCTTGGTCCGTCCTCTACCAACTCTACCAACAATGCTATGAAACGTCCCACACCCCTTGCTGTCTTCATGCTTTATTTTTTACTTTAATTTTTTTTTTTGTTGTTGTTGGTGTATTGTTTAGTTTTATGTGAACTGTAGCTGCGTAAAAGCTACAAATAATTTGTAGTAGCCAGACTTGTGACTTTGAACAACACCTGAGAACATAAACAGTGAATTGTAATATTTCCCACACCAAAGTGTACTTTGTCTGTCTACTTTGCTGCTATATTCAGTGACAGTCACAGAAATATACATTCTTTACAATATCTCTCACAATGTACAGACCACGTTTTGCAAAGGCATTTAATCGTGATGCAGCTTCTTTCTCTGATCCCTTCAATATAACCCTGTTTAACATCTCTGGTGGTACACCAGCTGCAATATGTCTTCGTCAGAATATATCTCCCTAGGAACAGACCATGTTTTATATAGGCATTAGAGATGAGCGAGCGTACTCGCAAACTACTCGAGCTAGTAGTGCCTTATGCGAGTACCTGCCCACTCGTCTCTAAAGATTCGGGTGCCAGCAGGGGGCGGGGAGGAACAGGGGGAGGATCTCTCTCTCACTCTCTCCCCCTCTGCTCCTCCCTGCTCACTCCCACAACTCACCGCTCTTCCCCGCCGGCACCCGAATCTTTAGAGATGAGCGGGCAGGTACTCGCATAAGGCACTACTCGCTCGAGTAGTTTGCCTTAGCAAGTATGCTCGCTCATCTCTAATAGGCATATAAATATCACACAGCTTCTTTCTTTGGTCCCTCCAAAACATCCCATTTAACTTCTCTGCTGGCGAAAAAGTGTACCGCAAGCAGCACACGGGAATCTTCCTTAATTAAAAACTTACATCATAAGATGTCTCTTTATTGTTTCCATTCTAAAAGTGACATTTCGGCCCCTCACAAGCCTTTTTCAAGCTTAACCACAGTACGCAAAAATACTTCATTAAATACCCATCACCAACAAATAAGTGTGACTCCTTAAGACAACACCCCTACAAACATGTGCCCTGTTGGCTTTCCAGGGGAGACCGGCAGGTGCAGACCATTAGTAATGCCCCTTGCTGATTAATCTTGCACATATAACCATATAGGCAGATACCACAGCCATTATGGAGCTTGCCGGCGTCTCAGTCATGAACGGTGCATGCGCGAGACTCTGTATATCGCGCGGACTACAGCACCCATGAGAAAGATGGAGCTGTCTGGCTTCCCGATGCCTCACCGCGCATGCACGAGACATCCTATGATGTAAGTTTTTAATTAAGGAAGATTCCCGTGAGCTGCTTGCGATACACTTTTTCACTTATGGTACTTTGAGTCCTTTGTGGAGTCAGGACTCTGACGGCGAGCAAGCACCCCAGACAACTGCCCTGCAAAGCATTACAGGGGTTGTGCTGCTGGAATTCTTTTGTTCGTTTAACTTCTTTGCTGGTATGCAAGCTTTCACACTAGCACCAATACATCCTATACTCAATGTCTATTTTGCCTCTCAGCGCCCCCTATATGCAGACTGACAGCTCCTATTCCTATTCACAAACAGGCAGATGAGCTGTCAGTTTACATCCAGCGGCCGGGGAGAGGCTGAAGTGGCCCAACCCATGATTCGGAGCTTAGCTCTGAGTCAAACTTCAAAGTTTTTAGAAGAAAGCACTCGTATGGACAATAGACTTCTCTGTCTCAGCTCCGTGCTGCCCATGGTTCGAGCAGCATGAATCTGATGTGGCCCATGGTTCGTACAGCATGAATCTGATGACAGAATCCCTTTAAAGCAAATGTCTGGTATGACAGTCACTTCAGATATCATGCCAGTGCTAAATAGCTATATTCAGCCAAAACATATTTTGATCTCCAGGGTTACATTCTATCAACTGCAAGATGCTTCTGCGATCTCAGCTGTAGTCATGGTGATGTTCTGTATGTCACTGTGACTTACAAACTATAGTTATAGAAAAGTTTATATTGACATATAGGCCCCCTTCACACGAGCGTATGCATATTTTCATGCATGAGTGTAGCATTTTTGCAGAATAAATAATGTTTTCTTGCATGCCCATCGCCATATTTTACTGTACTTTTTCCATGTGCCAGGCATGTGCATTTGCACACGGCCAAAAAATACACACCAATTGAAATAGCTCATTAGTCTAATGGGTTCCAGATGTGTTCTTTTTCCTGTGCAATTTTGCAGTGTTTCGCACATCTCATAACGTATTTTTCACGCATTTGTGCATCCCTATTTACTTCTATGGGGACTTTTGTTGTGCAAATGCATAGAAACATAGAGCATGCTGCAGGTTTTTTTGGGCGACAGAAATGTGCAGGAAAAATATCCATATGTGAATCAACCTATGGAAATCAATGGGTTCTATTCTCTGTGTATTGCATGCTCAAATTTGGTGTGCACAAATACGACTGCGTGAAGCTGGCCGGAATAAACTGTGGCACAAAACTGTTTTTTCTTGCCATTTCAATAGCTTTTCAATGACTTTTATTAGGTTTAAAATAACTAGTTGCAGAAAGTGATCAGCATAGGATTAAACTATGCTAGATCTTTACCAATATCAATATGGGATTAAGCTGCAATAGACTTCAGCACGCTCTATGTGACGGAGTGGACGGGCACAGTGGGAGTTGTCAGGCACCACTGTCTGCCCACCTGCTCCATTCTGGGACATATCAGTAATCTAAGACGGTGCTGAGAGCTGTAATAGACTTCAGCACACTCTAGATGGGCACAGTGGGTGATGCCACTCACCAGTAGCTGCCCACCTGATCCATTCTGAATGCAGGAGCTGCAGAAGCATGTATGGGGAGCAGAGGAGAAATACAAATCTATATTTAATGTTTGCACCCTACCGGTATAATGCACAAAAGCCAGAGCGACATGTTAATCAATGAAACCCTTCAAAGCGTACAGATATGACTGTTCCAGGGGGGCTAAGCTAATTTTTTATTTTTTATGGACTACTGTGCGTACTCAGAAATGACAGACAGTATTGTTTGTGCACAAATAGAATAAACATAATAAATCAGTGAAAATTATAAGTAACTAGCCCGGGTTCCCGATACAGAAGGCGGGCGATACAAAACAGGACATGTTAACCCTTTCCAATTCTCTGTCTGACGTCTAAAGACATCATGATTTAAGGCTATACAGCTCAGATGTTGGAAGACGTCCGTCGGGGTTCTCTTACTGTATATTGCCAGCCTCTCTGCTGTTGGAGCCTATCCAACGTGTCACCTCATGCAGTACTGGCTTTAGCCAGCATGTAGCGCCGTTGTATAACAGCAGAAAAAGAGTAAGCCTCCTAGGAAAACCAGGATACAAATTGGATTGGAAAGGGTTAAGTAAGAAAAGAGGATGTCAGAACGTATGCATAAATATGTGGAAGCAACGATGCTGATTAATACTATGTGAATGTATTAGCCATATATTATACTGCTGGGGTAACATGAAAGCTGCACTGGGATTGGTTGTTATATATTATACTGCAGGTGTAGAATGAAAGCTGCACTGGGATTGGTTGTTATATATTATACTGCAGGTGTAGAATGAAAGCTGCACTGGGATTGGTTGTTATATATTATACTGCAGGTGTAGAATGAAAGCTGCACTGGGATTGGTTGCTATGGTCAACAGTTTCCAATCCTCGGTTGCTGCATGTATTCCTGTCTGGGGACAGAGCATTTCCTGAAACACTAATGTCCAGCGCTCAGTCTGACTCCTCTAGAGGGAATCACTTGTTGGAAATAAACAGGAATAATACATTGGTAAAAGAAAATTTGGGGGCTCCTGCATTAAAATTCTAGGAAAGGCAAAAATATGCAAATAAGGTTGCCCAGACAACAGCATTTCAGAATTATTTTTTAGCCTATAACCTTCTCCGGATTGAGATTATACTGTGTGCAACATTTCATGTCAATCGGTCGTACCATTTGTGTGTGACACTCCAACAAACAGACATTGACAAATATATAGAAGATATGTGTTTATGGGCTTAGTCACATGGGCGTATATCGGACAGGTTTTCACAGTTTGGCTTACAATGCATCTGTGCACATGGGCGTATTTCCACGGCAGCTGCATAGATTTCTATAGGAGCCTATGCTAGCTGCCGGAGAAGGGAGGTGAGAGGGAGTTTAGCAGCGTGACTGCTAAACTCCCTTCCCCTTCTCTTCTTCTCGCTGCCCCTTGGCGCTCTTTGTGAAGGGAGAGGTGGGGAGGACGCGGAGCTAAGCTCCATCTACTCTACCCCTAGGATTTCCCCAGACTTCTCTTCTCCACCAGCGGACAGCAGCGATACCTAAACAATACGTAGGCTGCACCCGCGGATGGAAGCATCGTTCTCTATCACCATCAAAAACGTGGACCTTTTAGCTTCATCAATCTGTGTATAATATTCATCCTCCTCCTCCTGCTCCTCCTCCTGAAACCTGACGTAATCACGCCGAACGGGCAATTTTTCTTAGGGCCACAAGGCTCAGTCATATAATTTTTGTAAACAATTTTTATACGTTTCAATGCTCATTAAAGCGTTGAAACTTGCACCTGAACCAATTTTTATTTTAACTGGGCTGCCTCCAGGCCTAGTTACAAATTAAGCCACATTAACCAAAGCGATTAATGGGTTTCACCTGCCCTCTTGGTTGGCCATGGGCAATTTTTCTGACGTACATTAGTACTGTTGGTACAACAATTTTGGGGGGCCCTCGCCTACAGTGTAATCCAATTAATTTTTTGCCCACCTGCATTAAAGCTGACGTTACATCAGCTGTGCTGGGCACTGCAATGGGATATATTTATGTACCGCCGGTGGGTTCCAGGGAGCCACCCATGCTGTGGGTCCACAGGGAGTTGTAACTGCATGTGTCTACTTCTAAAGAACCCCAGTCTGACTGGGGCATGCAGTGTGGGCCGAAGCCCACCTGCATTTAACATGACATTACCTCAGCTGTGATGGGCAATGCAATGGGATATATTTATGTACCGCCAGTGGCTTCCTGGCACCCACCCATGCTGTGGGTCCACAGGGAGTTGTAACTGCATGTGTCCCCTTCTAAAGAACCCCAGTCTGACTGAGGCATGCAGTGTGGGCCGAAGCCCACCTGCATTAAACATGACATTACCTCAGCTGTGATGGGCAATGCAATGGGATATATTTATGTACCGCCGGTGGCTTCCTGGCACCCACCCATGCTGTGGGTCCACAGGGAGTTGTAACTGCATGTGTCCACTTCTAAAGAACCCCAGTGTGACTGGGGCATGCAGTGTGGGCCGACGCCCACCTGTATTTAATCGGACGTTACCTCAGCTGTGATGGGCACTGCAATGGGATACATTTATGTACAGCCGGTGGGTTCCAGGGAGCCACCCATGCTGTGGGTGCACACGGAATTCCCATTGTGGAGTTGTACCTGCCTGTGACTATTTATAAAAAAACCGCGGTCTGACTGGGGCATGCAAACACCTTGACAGAATGAATAGTGTGTGGCACATAGGTTCCCCATTGCTATGCCCACGTGTGCAGCCCCTGATGGCGGTGGCACAGGATTATATTTCTCATTGCTTCTGTACAGCATTGTGGGCTATCGCCCCGCCCCTTTTAAAGAGGGTCGCTGCCTAGCCGTGCCAACCCTCTGCAGTGTGTGCCTGCGGTTCCTCCTCATGGCAGACGCACTTATAAATAGACATGAGGGTGGTGTGACATGAGTGCAGCTGAAGGCTGCGCAGGGACACTTTGGTGTGCGCTGTGGACACTGGGTCGTGCGGGGGGGGGGGGGGGGGTTGGGCAGCATGTAACCCAGGAGAAGTGGCAGCGGAGTGTCATGCAGGCAGTGATTGTGCTTTGTTGGAGGTAGTGTGGTGCTTAGCTAAGGTATGCATTGCTAGTGAGGGCTTTTCAGAAGTAAAAGTTGTTGGGAGGGGGGGCCCACTCTTGCCGCTATTGTGGCTTAATAGTGGGACCTGGGAACTTGAGATGCAGCCCAACATGTAGCCCCTCGCCTGCCCAATCCGTTGCTGTGTCGTTCCCATCACTTTCTTGAATTGCCCAGATTTTCACAAATGAAAACCTTAGCGGAGCATAGGTCCCATACAAAAATGCTCGGGTCGCCCATTGACTTCAATGGGGTTCGTTACTCGAAACGAACCCCCTCGAGCATCGCGATAATTTTGCCCGAGTAACGAGCACCCGAGCATTTTGGTGCTCGCTCATCTCTATTTACAAACAGTGAGTAATTTCTTACACAAATGAAGCCATTGTAGGACGTAACTAACAAATCACAGAATATGAGTGTTACATGTTTGGTTAGCGATGAAATGTACCAAACTTGCTTTAAAGATATGATGGTATAGGTTGGGTACATTCAATCAATAGGTGCTGTGTGAGCGGGAGGGAGCTACTTCCCAACTTCATTAGGGGTCTATTCAAATATATAGACGACGAGGCGTGCGAGTGGGGGAAGGAGCAATGAAAGATGCGGGTTAGTGAATCCGCTCAACCAGGGGCTCCTACCCGCTTCCGCTTCCGCGTCCCAGCTTTTTATTTGCAATCATTGGTGAGGAACTTAACAGGGGGAGGGGGGGGAAAACCAAGTCGTCGAGAGAAAAGGAGAGGAGCACCCGAGTGAATTTGTTGCTGCTAGATGCTCTTATACGTAACCCCGTTTAAGGCTACTTGGGTAGAGCTATATTATCTAGTTTTTTAGGTATGTATACCACGGTGACCAGAGTTTGAGGGATTCTTCCCTCAAGTTGGTGTCCCAAGCGGCTAATTTCTCAAATCTATAGATTTGTGAAATTTTGTCTTTCCACTGTGCTATCGTAGGTATATGATTCGATTTCCATAGTGGTGGGATGAGTAGTTTTGCTGCTGCAATTAGTATGGTGAGGAAGCAATTTTTTGATGGTGTAAATTGTTTTGAGGGTTTCCAGAGTAGGACTTCCTCGGGGGTAAATGTATATGTGGTATTACATATTTTGTTTATTTGGTTCGTGATGTTTTGCCAGAAGTGTTTAACTTGTGGACAGTGCCACCAAATGTGTACTAGGTTCCCTCTATCTGTGCCACATTTCCAACATCTGTCGGTTTGTGTAGGATTAAGTTTGGAGAGTGAGACCGGTGTCTTATACCATCGGGTTGTCAGTTTGAATGAGTTTTCTTGAATGCGGACACATTTTGAGAAGCCATGTGAATTTGTCAAGATTTTTTTAGTCTCTTCCCTGTCAAAGGTTGTCCCCAATTCTCCTTCCCAGACTCTAAGGAACCACGGTTTGTCGGGTGCGGCGTTCATAAGTAACCCTTTGTATAGGTGTGTCATAAGTTTCTTTGGTCTCTCCGGGACAAAGAGGTATGCTTCGTACCAATATGGGTCTCGCAGTTCTCTCTGATATTTTTCCTAAAGTTTTTTGAGTGAAGAATAAATGCCTGTTATCTCTAGGAAGTTTCACTGTACTTTTTGCACGTGCAAGGCATGTGCATTTGTGTGCGCCCCAAAAAAGCACTGATGTTCCTAGCCATTGAAATGATTAATTAGTCTAATGATGGGCTCTTTTTCCTGTGCAATTAAGCAGTGTTTCATGCATCTACTGGCGTATTGCGCTGCATTTGTGCATCCCCATTGATTTCTATAGGACTTTTGGTGCGCAAATGTAAAGGAAAATACAGCATGCTACTTTTTTACTGTGGAATTGAAATACACAGCCGGGCTCAGGACACCATCGACAGACCATCAGTAGAAAAGATCATCTGATTGCCCAACAAGCTCGAGGAGCTCTAACTGTTTCATTGTCTGCCAATCAGAGACAGGTGGCACCATTGTTACAGGCTCTTGCATCTGTCGGAACCAATTCTAGGTGTTTGGCTGAAAAACATATGGCCTCATAGCACCCATTACATGTACTGCCTTTGACACCTACCCACTGTGGCCTTTGTTTGCATTGGTGTTTTGAACAATTAAACTAGACTGCTACGGAGCGGAACTGAGTTGTCTTCAGCGACAAATCCAGCTTTAGTTTAGGCACTGATAACAGCTACCGTTGTTCTCAGAAAATAAGCCGTAGCTACATTAGGTAGAAAAAAAGCAATACTCACCTAGCCGCCAGCATCTGTGTCCCTTGCACTGGTCTCCGGAACTGTGGCAGGCTGCAGTCCTCAGTGCTAACAAGATTCTCTTCTGGTGACAGGACTTTGAATACCCTGCCTTCAGTAAGAGAGTGCTGTGATTGGATTGAACGCCAGCCAATCAAAGCTGGCGCTCGATCATTCACAGCCATTCAGTGAATGATGTCACTGAATGGCTGTGATTGGTTCATCGAGCGCCTGCTCTGATTGGCTGGTGCTCAATCCAATCACAACACTTACTGGAGGCGGGGTAGTCAAAGCCCTGTCAACAGAAGAGAATCCTGTCAGAGCTGAGAAGTACAGCAGTGTGGGGACCAACACAAGGGACACAGACACTGGCGGCTACGTGATTATTGCTTTTTTTACCTTATACTCATCTAGCCGCCAGCATCTGTGTCCCTCGTGCTGGTCCCCACGCTGGTGCAGTTCTTAGTGCTGACAGGATTCTCTTCTCCTGGTAACTGGACTATGAATCCCCCGCCTTTGGTAAGTGCTGTCATTGGATCGAGCACCACCCAATCAGAGGCAGCGCTCAATGAACCAGTCACAGCACTTACCGGCTATTCAAAGCCCCGTTACCAGGAGAAGAGAATCCTGTCAGTGCTGAGGGCTGCAGCAGCGCAGGGACCAGCGCGAGGGACACAAACACTGAGGGCTGGGTAAGTATAAGACACCCCCCGAAAATAGGACCATGTGCTTCTTTCGAACCAAAAATTAATATAAGACAGTGTCCTAATGGTATGTTTATGTCTGAAGACCTCAGGGTGAGTGCCTCAATCCTGCCTTTGCTGTGGAACAACTCACTGCCCCTACTGCTGGTTTGATGGTCTGGGCGGCCATCACATACAACAGATGGTCACCTGTAGCAGTGGTACAAGGAATAATGACAGCTCAGCGATATGTTCAGGTCATCCTGCAGCCATATGTGTTCCTCTCATGGCAGCTACCGAGAGGCATTTCCCAGCAGGATAATGCTCTGCTGCACACAGCAAGGGGGGGGCACAGGAATGCCACACTTTCATGGTCTGCCTGGTCACCAGAATTATTGCCAATATAACATGTATGAGACCATCAGAGCCAGCCAATAAGTTTGCATGATCTAGAGTCTCAGCTACAGCAAATATTGATCAATATGCCGTAGGATACCATACAGAACCTGTATGCCTCTATGCCCACCCATATCACATATTGCATTCAAGCTAGAGTCGGCACAATGAATATGAGTGTTGTTGACACTATTGGCCTCTCTTCAAGGATTCAGTTTTGAGAAAAAAAAATATTCCTTTCTTTGAAATTGTAATCACTTACTTATATCTACATTACAATCACACAGAAATGTTCATTCGATTCCGTAAACTCCCTCTAGGTGCTTGATTTTTTTTACATTGACTGTATTTATATTGAAGCATAAACAATTCTCACATATTATTGTGTCCCCGATGGTTAAGCAAAAAGGATGGGTTATAATAGCGGTTAAGAATTCCTTTGCTTTTTCCTCTCTTTATATGCTTATTGATCCATTAGGCAGATATGTCATTCTTATTTGTAAAATCAATAATACTTAGTATACTCTAGGCTCTGTTTATGCTCCTAACAAGAAGTACCCTAGTGTTTATCATAAGTTCTTCAAGCTCCTAAATCAGCACAAACTAGTTTCTCTGCTACTTGCAGGAGATTGTAATAAAGTTATGTGGATGTTGTTGGACTCTACCGTTCCAAATGTGACGGATAAACCCACGGAATTATATTAGATCACACAATAGGAAATTTTTCTTGATTTGTTAAGATTACAACATTTTATGGAAAAAGATTGTACATTTTTCTCACATCCACAGAAAACTTAATCACTCATTTTTGTGTTCCTCATCAGTCAATTGTTATTTCAACATGTTGTTAAATCAACGATTGGTGTATTTCTCCGATTATCTGAACTATATAATAACCCTCCAACAGATTCCCGGAAATTAGACAACTTTAACTCAAATTACTGGAATATACTATCCTCTGTACTGTCAAACATCTTTAAAGATAACTGCACAGAGGATGTACCGTATATCCTGACGTATAAGGCGACTGGGCGTATAAGACGACTCCCCAACTGTCGCCCTATACACCGGGAATACAGTGTAGAAAAAAAAAACAGTACTCACCTCCCGTGGCATTCTGCAGCGCTGCTGCAGGCTGTCGCTCCCTCCTCGTTGCCAACAGAGCATTGCTTTCTGGATGTGGGGCTTGAAATCCCCGCCTCAAGAAAGCTAATGCTATGATTGGCTAACACAGGCAGTGTCAGCCAATGACAGCTGGCGCTGCGTCAGCCAATCACAGCCATTCAATGACGTCATTGAATGGCTGTGATTGGCTAACTCAGGCGTCATCAGCCAATCACAGCCATTCAATGATGTCATTGAATGGCTGTGATTGGCTAACTCAGGCGTCGTCAGCCAATCACAGCCATTCAATGACGTCATTGAATGGCTGTGATTGGCTAACTCAGGCGTCGTCAGCCAATCACAGCCATTCAATGACGTCATTGAATGGCTGTGATTGGCTAACTCAGGCGTCGTCAGCCAATCACAGACATTCAATGATGTCATTGAATGGCTGTGATTGGCTGACGCCGGCCGAGTTAGCCAATCACAGCATTAGCTTTCTGGAGCCGAGGATTTCAAGCCCCACATCCAGAAAGAAATGCTCTGTCGGTGTTGAGGAGGAGGGAGCGACAGCCTGCAGCAGCGTCACAGAACGCCGTGGAAGGTGAGTACTGTTTTTTTTTTTTTTTGAACACTGTATACCCGGCGTATTAGGCGACCCCCGAATGCAGAGCAGATTTTTCAGGGTTAAAGGTTATCTTACACTTCGGAATATACGGTGCATACCTCCACTATTTGGTGGGCCCAAAAAACCCTGTGTTAGAGGCCAAGTCTAGCCGCGGCAGCAAGTATCAAAAGAAATGAAATGTGATTGCATCTTTCCATTAACATTACTCTCCTAAGCCAACTAAATAAAACATTATACTGTCCGACTAGAGCTGATATGATTAAAAATCTACAGAATCAGTTATATAACTAAATTTATATAAATATGATCAAGCCCTTCGCAGACTCTGAGCCCAATTTTATGAACATGGTAATAAAGCTAATGCCTTAGTCAGTGTCGTGTTAACAGCATGATGGGCCCCTACGACAGCTACTCACAGGAATAAAAATGTTAATTGTTGATAAAATTAAACATATATTCATTTTATTGGCACTTCCATCTAAATCGGTGTAGAAAGATTAAAAACATGCTGTTCAGCAACAACTAATCAATATGATTAAAGGGTTATTCACATGGAAATAAATAATATATGGGGATGCGGAAGGCAGGGATGACATTGAGAAAACTTGGGAGGATGAGCGAGTTAGTAACCGGCGACCTAGACTGGAAGTCGGAGTCTCTAGAGTCCATTTCCCTCTTGCACTGTACATGTCTCTTTGTTCATTGTGGCAGGCTACTTTACACTAAAAAGTAATGAGACAATGTACTATCACGTACGCTCCCGTGCTTTCTTCTCATTCCGTCCTGATGAAGCAGTTAACTAAGGCCTCATGTCCACGGGCAAAAGAAGAATTAAAATCTGCAGCGGATTTTAACTCTTCTCCCGCATGCGGATCCGCACCCCATAGGGATGCATTGACCACCCGCGGGTAGATAAATATCCGCGGATGGTCAATAAAAGTGATTTAAAAAAAAATGGAGCATGAAAAAATCTGGACCATGCTCCATTTTCGTGCGGGTCTCCCGCGGGCTTCTATTGAAGCCTATGGAAGCTGTCCAGATCCGCGGGAGACCTAAAATAAGAATTAACTCACCCGCAGCGGACCGGGAGGGTCTTCTCTTCCTCATGGCCGGATCTTTCTTGCTTCGGCTCGGCGGATGTGCCCAGCGCATGCGCACGGCACGCCGGCGACGTGCCGAGTTCATCCGCCGGCCGAAAAAGAAGATCCAGCCGTGAGGAAGAGAAGACCTTCCCGGTCCGCTGCGGGTGAGTTAATTCTTTTAAATTCCTATTTTAAGCGCTCATGTCCGCGGGGCAGGAGGGACCCGCTACGGATTCTCCATGGAGAATCCGGAGCGGGCCTGATTTTCCCCGTGGACATGAGCCTTTAGTGTTAATCTGCAGAAACGCGTTGACAGGGATGTAGTATTTAGTGAGCTAGTAAAAGAACTTTCTCAGTTAGTCAGAATTAGTGTTAGTCGGCTGCCCAGTACCATCTGCCGGGCGGCTGCATCGTTGCCGAGCTAGCTGTCTACTTATCACAGCAGTCAGCTCTGTTAGGGGCAGTCAGGACCTTCACACTATTTGGGTCACTTTATTTAGTGGAGACTCTTAAGGCACTAGTTGAGGGGTGAACAATCTCCACGAGCGCACCACTGTTTAAAGCACGCGGGCAGCATTAACCTCTTATGTGCTGTACTGCAGTGGTATTTAAAATACAGGGGGGATCTCTGGGGCTAAGGTGACACAGAGCCTAAGTGAGATCATATGTGTGTTTCAGACACCAGCAATACACACACAATTAACCCCTTTAGCGCTAAATTGCTTGTTGCCATTCTCTAAAAAGTCGGGAAATTGAAAATCTTTTTATCTTCTGAGTGCTCCCAATAAAACTCATTAGTAATCAATCCCGTTCGAGCCACATGGACAAATTAACCCTGTGTGGTCTGAATAACTGAATGTTATAATCACAGTATTTCCCGACATATGATGTGATTACTATAAATTACACAAAGTATTTCTCTCAACATTTATTTTGGTGACAAAAATTTGGGTCAGGCCCGATCCCATGCATCATCTCTCAGCATATGGGGTTTTGCCCTACAAAGAAAAGGGACTAGACATTGACCACCCGTTTTTTCCTATCCCCTTATATTCAATATCTCGTACTGGGGATTTTCTTTGAACACAACCAAAGGGTGCATGTCTGGACAGCTAGGTATATGAGACACATTATCTTTCTGACTAACTGAAATCGTCTACAATCTAAGGGTTCCTTTGACTACAGTGGACCATATATGGGATTGTAACTAAAAAAGATTTTTTCCTTCCCGTACATAGAGCAATAATTGACCACGGTTTGGAGGCCATCGTCTAACTTGTTATTTATAGGCCTCATTAATGATCCTAGTATCCAGCATCCGTGATTCTATAGTGTTCATGTATACGGGTTTTGTTTTTCGGAACCAAGGAATACCAAATTTCCGAGGGTTCCTATTCGTGTGATATGTGTTGTTCTGTCCATTTCAATTTTAATTATTTCTAATAAAGATAGTTGGTTTTAATATTATTCTTCGTCGGTGACTACGGTTCACAAGATGATCCACACGTCCATTCAACGGGAAATCTCTCTTTTTATTATAGAAATTATGGATAATTTACAATAGGAATTATGGGTAATTTAAAAGTGAAAGAAAGGAACAAAATTAAAATCTTCACACGTGGCATAGACAGATTGGAGCCAAGTTCATATCCCCACACACAACATTATTATATATGATACAAGATGCATTGAAATGTTAACACAGATAGATTAGTATGGGGCCCCTATGCTTGTGGGGCCCCGGGAAAGTGCCCATCAGGCCCATGCGTTAAGATGGCACTGGCCTTATTCACTGCTTGTCTCAAATCTCGGTTAGCTAATTACTAAAATTGGTCGCATACCTAATGTCCAAAACGAAAAATTCTTCAACCCTTAAGTCATAGTGGATTTTTATATATCATTGTACTTTTGTATGATTTACTTTCCCCTCAACTGTCTGCAAAAGGCATTTCTAATTTTTTGAATTCCATCGCTCTTCTTTGGGTAACTCAGCAACAGCTGGAAATTCTATCCACCCCTATCACCTCAGCTGAACTTTGCCATACAATTAATTCACTCAAACCAAACAAAGCCCCTAACCCGGAGAGGTTAACTAAAGAGTTCAGACAAACCTATTAGGTCATATTCTCTGAATTTTTAATGATATACAAATGTCGGGTAAGGTTCCAAAAGAGATGTTGTAGGTGACTAATGTAACATTGCCTAAGCCAGGTAAATCCCGCGACAAACCAAAAATTTCTCCCCAATTTTGCTAATCAACACAGATTTAAAACTTCACTCCAAAATCATTGTATCTAGGCTGGCTGCCATCCTTCCATCTTTGGTAAATCAAGACCAAGTTGGATTTGTAAAGAGTAGATATTCAGTCGATGGTACCTCCAGATTTGTAAACATTTAAAATGATGTGGAGGCAGCTCAGGCACCTTCCCTGTTTCTTTCTTTCATGCAGAGAAGGCATTCAATTGTGTAAACTGGAAGTACCTGGATGCAGTACTTCTCAAATCTGGAATAACGGGAGGGGCAATCACTTCAATAATTGCATTATATTCGCTCCCTTCAGCAGTGGTGTTAAGGCCCATTTGCAGATAACGATTATCGCTCAAATTCGTTTGTTAATCTTTTGGTGTGAATGTCACTTGCAGTCAACTTAAAAAGCCTTGTTGGCTTGCTGGCTTGTCATTCCATTTAATTGTTCGATCTTGAACTGACCAATTTAAGGGGGGAGTGTCTGTCTACCTTGCATAACCTACTTGTTTACTCATGCCCACTGGAAGACAATAGGTTCTCTTCACACTAATTAAAAACTGCTAGTAAGAAATTGCTGGCATAAACACACACCCACCTGAGCAAACAACAAACAGTATTTACTTTCGCTAATGAGTGAAATGGAGAGGATTATCTGCACATTTAAATGCTATGCATTTCTATGCAAAAACATTGTTGATTCTTTCAATCGTTCCTTTGTTCAAACGATAATCGTCATGTGTAAATGGGGCTTAAAGGCCCTTTTACACAAATGATTATCGCTCAAAATTCGAAAATGAGTGATAATTAGAGATGAGCGAGCATACTCATCCGAGCTTGATGCTCGTTCGAGTATTAGGGTGCTCGAGATGCTCGTTCCTCGAGACGAGCACCACGCGGTGCTCGTCTCGATTAAACGAGCACTGACCATTGAATTCAATGGAGCCGGCAATACAGCCAGCTCTATTGAAAGCAATGGGCTGCCGGCGAGCGCGGGATGAATTTTCGGGAAGGGCTTAAAAATATAAGCCCTTACCTGAAATTCATCCAGAAATGTGTAAAAAGTAAAAAAAAATATATACTCACCTTGTCCCGGCAGAACGATTTTAGCCCATTGAAAGCAATGGGCTGCCGGCGATCGCGGGATGAATTGTCGGGAAGGGCTTAAATATATAAGCCCTTCCCTGCAATTCATCCAGAAATGTGTAAAAATAAAAAAATATATATACTCACCTTGTCCCAACAGAACGATGTTAGCCCATTGAATTCAATGGAGCCGGCAATACAGTCGGCTCCATTGAAAGCAATGCGCTGCGGGCGATCGCGGGATGAATTGTCGGGAAGGGGTTAAATATATAAGCCCTTCCCTGCAATTCATCCAGAAATGGGTAAAAATAAAAAAAATATATATACTCACCTGTTCCCGGCAGACGGAGTTCAGCGCGGCCAGCGGCAGTCCTCCTGAACTGCTCTGAACAGCTGTAAGTAGTATTCAGCAGCCGGGGATGTAAAATCCCTGCCTGCTGAATGAGCTGAGTCTAATTGGTCACAGCCTGACCAATCAGAGGCAGATCTCACTCACACACCCATTCATGAATTCATGAATGGGTGAGTGACTGCTGCCTCTCATTGGCTCAGCGCAGGGAAAAATTTGATTGGTCCCGCTGAGCCAATGAGAGGCAGCAGTCACTCGCCCATTCATATATTCATGAATGGGTGTGTGAGTGAGATCTGCCTCTGATTGGTCAGGCTGTGACCAATCAGAGGCAGCTTATTCAGCAGGCGGGGATTTTAAATCCCCGGCTGCTGAATACTACTCACAGCTGTTCAGAGCAGTTCAGGAGGACTTCTGCCGGCCGCGCTGAACTCCGTCTGCCGGGACCAGTGAGTATATATATTTTTTTATTTTTACCCATTTCTGGATGAATTGCAGGGAAGGGCTTATATATTTAACCCCTTCCTGACAATTCAACCCGCGATCGCCCGCAGCGCATTGCTTTCAATGGAGCCGGCTGTATTGCCGGCTCCATTGAATTCAATGGGCTAACATCGTTCTGCCGGGACAAGGTGAGTATATTTTTTTTTACACATTTCTGGATGAATTGCAGGGAAGGGCTTATATATTTAAGCCCTTCCCGACAATTCATCCCGCGATCGCCGGCAGCCCATTGCTTTCAATGGAGCCGGCTGTATTGCCGGCTCCATTGAATTCAATGGGCTAACAATCGTTCTTCTTTGCCACAGCTGTCACAGCTGTGGCAGAGGAGAACGATCTTTATGCTGACAGTGCGGGGGGGTGGGTCTCACCCTTGCCACTATTGTGGCTTAATAGTGGGACCTGGAAACTTGAGATGCAGCCCAACATGTAGCCCCTCGCCTGCCCTATCCGTTTCTGTGTCGTTCCCATCACTTTCTTGAATTTCCTAGGTTTTCACAAATGAAAACCTTAGCGAGCATCAGCGATATACAAAAATGCTCGGGTCGCCCATTGACTTCAATGTGGTTCGTTACTCGAAACGAACTTTCGAGCATCACTGAAAGTTCGACTCGAGTAACGAGCACCCGAGCATTTTGGTGCTCGCTCATCTCTAGTGATAATCATTACATCTAAATGAGGGCAGTCGTGCACTATTCATTTAATGATTGTTAGGCAAGGTTTTTAGGCTGGCATAAAATCCATCGTTTGGTCACTGAAAATTCTTTCAGTTTGAATGTAGTTAGTTCAGTTTTTTCAGAGGCTGAACAATGGCTTTGTTTTCCTTTTTCATATTTAATGGATGCAATGCTTACTCAGCCATGATGAGACAGGAGAACAATGGAATGTGCTGGCCAGATGTTTGCTCAGCTGAGCGAAGTGTTTATGCAATAACAATCACCTAAATACACACCCAGCTGAGCAAACAACTCATGGAGGAAAACACAGATGATTACAGCAATTAATTTATTATTCAAAAATGACGGCAGCTCACTTGATTTTCATTCAATATTTCAGCAGTTGGAGCAATTACCTTTGCATGTAAAAGGGCCTTTAGTCTCAATATATACTTTCTAAACCTTTGATATATCTAGCGGCACTTACCAGGGCTGCCCAATTTTATCTCTTATTTTCAGTCTAGTCAAGAAGCCTCTAGCCAAATTGATAAGATTCACAACAGTAGTGATAGTTATCAGAAACATGGAACACAAGATAAGTCTATTTGCAGATGATGTTATTATTGCTTTAACTCACCCAGAAATATCTCTTCCGACCACTGTTAATATTCTTAACCAATTTAGTCATGTTTTCTTAGAATAAGATAATTGTTACCATATCCCAAATCCTTGGTATATAATTTTCAGACCAAGTTAGCCGTAACTTAACATGTCAATTTTTTTTTTCTCATGGGTAGGGGATTGCCTTTCGTATCTTGACATTAAAGGGGTTGTCCCGTGAGAGCAAGTGGTGTTCAGCACTTCTGTATGGCCATATTAATGCACTTTGTAATATACATCGTGCCTTAAATATTGGCCATACAGAAGTTATACACTTACCCCTCCGGTGCTGGCATCCCTGTCGGACGCCAGCACCGGAGGGGTAAGTGTATAACTTCTGTATGGCCAATATTTAATGCACGATGTATATTACAAAGTGCATTAATATGGCCATACAGAAGTGCTTAACACCACTTGCTCTCACAGGACAACCCCTTTAAATTTTCTTTCCCACCTTGCATCCCTTTTTCAAACAATTATTCTCCTCTTCTTCAAGACATTGAACAACACTTAACTAAATTTGAAGCCACTTGGATCAGTAGAATAGCCTCTATGAAAATGTTAATACTTCCTAAGATATTGTACTTATTCAAAATATCCCCATCCACGTGTCAGCGACATATCTCCATAGTCTACAAAATATCCTAAATAGTCATGTCTGAAAGGGAAATTACCTCTGGTAGTGGCTAATATCCTATATCTACTAGTTCATGAAGGGAGCCTAGATCTCCCGAAGGACTCCTATTATTATTATGCTTCAACAATTGATCTGACTAGACAGTGGAAAAATACAGCAGCTACGAAACATTGGGTAGTGCTGGAAAAATCTTTTCCCAACTTATTGCCTGCAGATGTCTTTTTATGGCTGACCTCATTAGAACACTCGGTTGTGACCTCTCCTTATTTAACCATTCAGGCAGGTATTGAAGCTTGGAGGTGCATAGTCATTTCTAAAGCTATTATCCCATTTAGAATTGGATGTTGTAATTCATAATTGGCTTTCTGCTGGTATAACCCACATTTCAGAAAAACTGGAGATCATTGAATGTCCAATATAACCACCAAGTTTCTTATTCCTCCTCAGGACTTTTTAAAATACCTTAAGACACAACATTTCATAACCCAAGCTCCAGATTTTTGTGCTACTTCTAAAAGCTACTTAGAACTGACATTTTCTAACTTTAACAAACTTTCCCAAGGCATCTCTAGGTCAAATAGAAGTACTTATAACACTTTACTAGTGGAACCACCAATTTGTCTGATGCACTGGGATAAGGAGGACTTAAAGATTTTAGTTCAGTTAAGAAGAGAGGAATAAGACATTTATACTTGCTAATATACTTTCTGATTGTGCACACTCTTATACTGTTGGTATTTTAACTCCCAATCACTTAGCCTCCATATAAGCCTTTTCTTCCGATAGGTGCTGGAGATGCTTTGCCAGAAAAATTACTGTGAAACATGTTTTGGGATTGGCCTTTTATTGGTACATTCTGGAACCATATTTTCTCTTTTACTGAAGTCTGCTTTAACCCTTTCCAATCCAATTTTGGATGCACGGTTTCCTAAAAGGTTTTCTTTTTTTGCTGTTATACAACAGTGCCATCTGCTGGCTAAAGCCAGTGTGTGTGCGCCAGAGAGACTCCGACAGTGGAGTGGCTGGCAATAGACGGTAAGAATACCCTGTTGGACGTCTTCTGACATTGGAGCTGTACAAGCTTCAATCAGAGTCTAGGAAGACATCAGACAATGGATTTGAAAAGGTTAAGATTACACTGTAGATGTTCATTAGCTCTCTTACATACCGGTTTCCCTGAAAATAAGACCTTGCATAATTTTGCACGATTTTTGACAATGCACAATGATTCAGTCCAAGTGCCTGCAGCACCAATAATATACCCTTGCGCCAGGGGAGGTTTTCACTGCACAGCCAATTCCGGAAGATGGATTCCAATCTTCCACTGTCACAAATCACGAGGTTCAATATGAATGGCAGCAGACATGCTCAGGTGCATTAAAACAGGTGTTTTTCTTTATTCCATCCTCAGTAGATTACACGCAACGTTTCGGCCATTGCAAATGGCCTTTGTCAAGCATGTCTTAATCTAATACTACCCCCCTTAAATATTGGTGGAACCGTTGCTAGGAGAGGACGCTACAGCGTGATGACACACAGCAAGGGATGAGAGCTGACGTGAGGAACGGGATGACGTAATGAGGAAGAGCGCACAGGCGCGCTACTCCTATGGGGACGCTTGAGATCTGAGCAGATGCCGGGGAGATGGCGCGCCCAGCGGGAGAGAGGAGGACTCTGGACATCTATACGTCCCGGATTGGATGTAAGAGCTACTATAACACAGCTGATGTGTGAGTAAGCAGTAGGAGGAGTTTTTTGACAACCAATGATGTATCTGTATTGTCCATGTTTTAACTATTTAACCCCTTGAGTGGCGGGTTTCCTACCACCCTGTCAGACCCACCAGGGCAGGTTTTTTAAATGGTCTAATCATTGAATTTCAACTAATTTTGCAGTTGCATCTCAAGAGCCATAACTTTTTCATTTTTCCATTGACATGGCCATATGAGGGCTTGTTTTTTGCGGGACAAGTTGTGATTTTTTAAACAGGGGGGAGGAAAAAAGAAATGGGGAAAAAAGAAAAAAAGGGGCCATGTCATTAAGGGGTTAAATAATGTATTAACTTCCTTCTCTGGGTCATTACGATGCATGGATACCACATGTGGGATTTGATTTTTGATTTTTTACAAAGTAAAGGGAGACAAGTGTTTTTATTATTTTTTTTAATAATTTTTTTCCTTTTGTTTTTTTTTTCCTTTTTTTTTATTTTTGTCCTTTTAGGGGACTTCCACAGGGACCCATCAAGACCCCCTGATCACATTCCGGGGGTCCAATGGTGACAGCCCTTTACATGCTGCAGTGACAGGCCTTTACATGCTGCAGTCACATAGACTGCAGCATGTAAAGGGTTAACACAGCAGAGATCGGAGGTTTTCTCTGATCTCTGCTGTAAGAGCTGGTACCTAGTTGTCCTCTGACAGCCAAGCACCAGCTCTCCCTGGCACAGAGACCATCGGCTTGCTTCTGACAAGCCAATGGTCTCTATGGCAACCTGTAAACAAAGCAGGAGACTTAGAAGCAGGAGATTGCCGGCAGATCGGCAATCTCTTCTGCTGGTTGTTCAAAGCCCTTGCTTTGTTCTCTGTGGGTCTGTGCAGGCAGAGCACAATGCCACAGCTTGTGGCATTGTGCTCTGCAGCTCCCATAGTGATACATAGCCCAGAAATCTTCCGGGCTATATCACTATTGACAGTGGAGCTCGTCCCGGAAAATTTCCGGGCGTGCCACTCAAGGGGTTAAGAGGGGTAGTATTAGATTAAGACATGCTTGACAAAGGCCATTTGCAATGGCCGAAACGTTGCGTGTAATCTACTGAGGATGGAATAAAGAAAAACACCTGTTTTAATGCACCTGAGTGTGTCTGCTGCCATTCATATTGAACCTCGTGAATGCACAATGATTCTTCAGGATTTTTGCAGATTCTTGAAATATAAGCTCTACTCCAAAAATAATCACTAGTTACAGTTCATAAAAAAAGTTTATTTAAATAGTATCCAGACAGCTATACTTGTAAAAAAGTAAAATCTTTTGGAGTAAAAAATAGTATAAAACCCTGTCTTATTTTTTGGGAAACGGGGTATTAGTTTTACAGACTTACCATTAGCTGATAAAACACTAGTTTTTTCCTATAATTGCTAAAATTCTAATAGCAAAATACTGGAAATCAATATAGGTTCCTAATTTATCAGAGGTTATGTATTGTGTTAATCAGAATTGCTTAATGAGTAATACTCTGGCGGGCATCTCAGGCACTTCTGGAAAGTTTACATGTGCATTAGGGAAATGGATAGACTCACCATTTTATATATCTGCCCTGGATTAAATCGGCCACATGTCCTCTTGTTTTCTCAACTTTGTTAATATTGTTTGAGATATATTTCAAAACTATTGAGCTCATTGACCTCAGTCTTCCCCCTCCTGTCTGGATCTTCTTTCTTCTGCACTACGAATGCGTGCGGGTGCGCTGGCTGGCGTGCAACGCACATGCGCAGTACAACTTTTTTTTAACTCCTGCTTTCTCACAGATCCGCGGCACTTGTGCAGTGTCAGCCGCAAGTCTGCCACGGATCGGATGGCTTCCATTGACTTCAATAGAAGCTGTCAATGCGGGATCCGCACAGAAATGGAGCATGCTGCGATTTGTTTTCCGAGGATTCCCCACGCAGATTCCGCAAATCAAATATGCCCCTGGGACCTGAGACCTAAGTGAGGTGAAATAGAAAGATGCAATTGGGCATTGTTTTTTCGTTTCCAGTTTTCGAACCCCCCGCCCCCCAAACCTAATATACAATGATGTCATAGGTCATCAAATGATTACATAGATACAATTATATCTAAGCAGAGAAGAACACATTATTAAAAGGTTTTCACATTTTGATTGTTCTTTTTCATTTATATCCACTTGATATTCTTTATACGATATATATTGATACAACTGATGACCACATGAATTGCCAAGCAGCACTTATTGACTGGATTGCATCGTACTATATTATAGTGTTCGTTACTTGCATAATTCCTAACTTTGAACATGATAGCTCATACAGTATCTTGTGTATGAAGTAAATAAATGACAAAGGTAACAAGATTTATCATGTATTCTAGCTCTGCTTCTGAAAACAGGATGCAAAGAACAGAAGATCCTGAAATCTGGTATGTCATTGAAATGATAGGAGTGAAAGCAGAGACAAGTCTTCTTTTAATAGCTGCTTTCATTAAGTCATTAAGTGGAGCATGCTTTATTATTATTCAGCACTTTGTATCTCAACCATATATTATGTCTACCACAAAGGCTATCTGATGTCTGAGTACATCTGTTACTTTCTCCTCCAGCTATGTGACATCTCTTCACTGCCAGATGTCTCTTCTTATCTGTTAGATGAAACTTAAGGCTTTATTGTATTAAGTCTATAAAAATCCTTGAATCTACTGTTAAAAATCCCTTCATTTATTTATCTAGTAATGATTTTTCAAAAATAAAAGAGAAATAACCAGTTATGTTGATCATGACTATCATATAAAGAAAGCAACAATTTACAGTAAATGCTGTCATTAAACAACAGGATTTTTCCTGCTATAAGGGCTTATACCCACGGATGGATTATCGCTGCGTAATTCACGTCCAGACGCCTGCCACGGATTTCACAGCAATGACCGTCCATAGACATGCTGGGTTAAAAGATTCTCTCCTGCCCACAAGCGGAAATCAACTGTGATTTTCTGCTCGCGGGGGAGAATCACTGCATGTTCTATTTTGTGTGGAAAATTGCACGGATGGCTTCCATTGCAGTCAATGGAAGCCCTCCATCCCACGATATTCTGCACAATAGGCACTGCAGAGTATCGTGGGAATCCACGTCATAGCCCAGCTCCGGCGCGTCATGCCCTGCACCGCGCATGCGCACTGGTTTGCCAGGCGAGGCACTCGCAGCGGATCCGAACAGGTGAGTATAGGGTCTCTGGGGGTCACCGGGTCTGATTCCGCTGCGAGGTTTTGCAGTCGGAAACAAACCTGGTGGTGGGCATGAGGCCTAAATTAAAGGAGTCGTACATTCTTATACACCCTACTGGGGAATCCTGAGATGATAGAAGTTGGGGGTCCTCTATTAAGAATCTTAATCTCTTGAATAGAGTGGACAGCAGCTTCAAAACCTTTTTCTCTTAAGGACCTCTCCTGCATTAAACGGAGAACCCATTAATTTAAATGGACACTAATTAAGGGTGCTATAACCTGTACTGGAATATTCACGGAACAGACTATTCTGCTGTGAAAGTTCTTACCAAAATTTGCATGTCTAGCATACGGATTTTTATGCCATTTGCAGTGGAATTTAGTCATTTTATGGGGGAATATTCTGGTGCTTGTTGTGGGATATTCCTTTATTCCCTAATATGCCTAGCTTCTACCTGAAGGCGTTAAAGGTGTTTTCCAGGCAAATTCTAGTGATGACCTATTTTCAGGATAGGTCATCTATAGCCAATTGCCAAGGACCCGCCACTCAAGATCCAAGGTGATTTGCTGATTCCCTGTAGCCGACGTCGTCATTAGGGACAGAAGTGGAAGCGTCATAGAGGGCTTCACTCCCATTGAAATTAATAGGAGCTGAAGTCTCATATTACACTTCTGACACTTCCAACGTTGATACTGGGGTTGCATATCAAAAAGTGTAATAGGAGGCTTTAGCTCTCATTGATTTTAAAGGGAGTGAAGTTCTCTATGACATTCCACCTCAAACTCTAATGATGGCATTCGGCCATGCTGCATTGACAATTGGCTGGGCGATCAGCTGTTCATCAGGGATCCCAAGCGCTGGGTTCTCAGCGAACAACCATTGATGACTTATCTTTGGGATAGGTCATCAGTAGGATTTGCCAGGAAAACTTGCTTAAGGTCTATGCAGTAATACTATTTCCGTGGCCTAGGTATATTACTTTAGATGTATCAAGATTAAACTTTATCTGCCATTTTATTGCCAATATTGCCATCATATTTGAAATATTTTACAATAATACCTTAAACTTGTTCATGATTTTAAGTGGAGAAGAAAGAAAGAATGACACCTCACGGTGCGGAGATACCCATAACTCAGTTTGAAAAAGGCAATGGGTAACAGGCATTGTGTTAAATTGAAAGAGTTGTGCTGATTCAGACATAACTCTGATTTAGGTTTGGCAGTAGAGGTCAATCGCTTCCAGGACAGACAGTTTGATAATTCACTACTCTTGCATCAAATTCTCAAAATCAAAATTTGGAATGGTTAACAGCCCTATTAACAATTCAGGATTATGCCATGAGATAATCAATGTTTGAATGATATTTAATGTGATTTAATGCTAAACCGGTGTCTTCATCAGATCATAATAATCATTTACAATGAAACATAACATGCAT
Source organism: Eleutherodactylus coqui (assembly GCF_035609145.1). Taxonomy (NCBI): domain Eukaryota; kingdom Metazoa; phylum Chordata; class Amphibia; order Anura; family Eleutherodactylidae; genus Eleutherodactylus; species Eleutherodactylus coqui. Next base: position 46,520,225 of record NC_089848.1, on the reverse strand, counting down.
AAATAGTCTAAAAGCTCCACCGCAGTTCAACAGGAAGTGACATCATGATAATTTCTAGTGACATAGAAAGTGACCATCTGGCACATGACCACTTGACATCCTTGTTATCCTAAAAAAGTAAAGTAAATAAAAACTGTAAAGTACAGGTGAATTTAAAGGTACTGGGGCAAAATATAAAGCTATCTTCTATCCACAGGATTGAGTATAATTTTTATGAAAGGCAGTGGTCTGACCACTGGGACCCCCACCGATCACGAAAACACATGCTCATCAAGGTCCCCACAAGAATGGAGGGGAGGTCACAAATGTGCGCCATTGCTCCATTCATTTCAATGGGAAACCAAGAAATCGGTGAGTACAACCGCTCAGCAATATGTGGTGCTTCCACTGAAATTATTGGAACTGCAGCCTGAATGTGCAAACTCTATTCCATTCACATGTGGACCTTCAGAACCCCCATTCTCGAGATCGGTGGGATTCCCACCCTTCCAATTCCAAAGCTGTCACCTATCAAGTGGATAACTTTATATCTGGGCAAAGTCTCTTTAACAAGTTTTTTAAAAGTCAAATGTGTGAATTGGCAGAGTTCAACAGGTAATGTGTGATAAAAGTCTGTCTAATACACATACACTTACCAAAATAGAAATACTAAATCAGTATAGAGGTGTAAAGTACATGGAATGTGTGGAGCTTCACCTATAACTAATATGTTATATGCTTTAATTCAGAAAAGAGTGACCTTAAGCAATTATTCCATTTAATTCGCTCCAACTCAGTTGTCTTCTAAATTTTACTGTCTCCTTGAATATAGACACTACTTTGTAATCTTTTTGTTCTTTCTCCTCAGGTAAAGGTGAGTTTATCCTTCAAAAGTTATAATGAGTAGTGACAAGGAGCAGGATGGATAGTTTTTATCACATTAATTAATTACATCATTTCCTTAAATAGAAGATCAGATATTACTGAGTGCCTATAAATCACAGTTTCTAGTAGTAACTTAGGTGCTTTCAAGATAGCATATACTTTCTTTGGTTCCACCAATGAATGCATTTTAACCGCTTCTGATCCAAAAGTCATTATGGCATTTTGGACTAATACATTCTAAGGTTTCTTTCACATGAGCGTATATCGACCATCCGTTTTCATGGCCGGCCAATATGCACTGCGATCTGATGCATTCCAATGCATCAGATCACATGGGCATTTTTGTGAGACGTAAAAGCGCCAGGCCTGGCCAATATAGCGCCGGGCGTTTTTACGTGGATCCCAAAAGATAGTCCTGGAACTATCTTTTGGGCTGAGAATACGTTGGCTGCTGCATGGGCCCCTACGGGAGCCCATGGCAGCAGCCGTAGGTGGGAGGGAGTTTAGCAGCGTGGCAGCTAAACTCCCTCCCTTTGTTTTCCTCCCCCATCACAGGCTCACCTATTGTTCCTCCATGCTTGTTCTGTGAAATGGGAGGGGGCGGAAAGGGGGCAGAGCTAAACACCGGTCCACTCCGCATCTTCCCATTGATGGCTATGGACAAGGAGCGAGACATGAGAGGAGCTAAGCATCTGACTGCTTCCCGCCCCTTGTCCATAGTCATCAATGGGAGGAGGCGGGGCGGACTGGCGCTTAGTCACCCCCGTCCCGCCCCTTAGCATTGCACAGAAGGAGCGGGGAGGAATGACAGGTGAGCCTGCAATGGGGAGGGAGGGGAAATGGGCGATGGCCTCACCAGGCCATATGAACAGGCACAGAAATGTTTGATTAGTGTGCCTGTTTACCAGAGTTTTTCACTAACAACGTAGCATATATTGTGAAAACAGCTGATATGCGCTCGTGTGAAAGAAGCCTTAAGTTGAGTGTTTTTTCTTATTTCATAGTCTACCAATGTTTCTAATTATTGTTTGTGAAACATTCAGGCCTTTCCTATAGAATCAAAAAGAAACCATTATGTTTTCAATGTGTCTGCAGTGTATAGAGGAAACAAACACAAATTAGAAAAAAAAGCTCTCTGTTACGGCACTCTGCCCCCCGAGCGCCAAGTGGGGTGCCCTGATCTTCCCGCACCCCACTGTCCCTGCCTACTTGCCTCGGCCCTGGCTAACCCCAGGCGGACAACTGGACGACGTTCCCTGCCCTGGCTAGGGACCTGGCGACTGACAAGAAGAAAGCTACCTAATGGGGGGAACAGAGTGCTGACAGGGGAGACAGATGGATCAGACCAACAAAACTTACAAGGCTGGAGATGGAGCTCACAGGCAAACTGGAAGGATGCTGGATAGCAACTAGTGCTGACTGAGCCAGACTAGACTAGAGGCTAAACGAACTAACAAGAACAAACAGAGCAATAGGGAAACAGAAGGAGCTGACCGGCAACTAGGGACTGGCTGAGGATAACCGCAGACAGACTGGCTAGGTGCATGCAGAACCAATAACTGGCAGTGAGCTTAATTCACTGCCAGTCTTTTAACCACACGGCTCCGCCCAGGGGCGGAGAGTGGGAGGAGGCCACTCCACCCCCTGCTGTATAAGAAGAACGGAGGAGTGCGGGCGGCACCCTATGGGCGGACATGCCCACGCCGCCGCCCACCGGCCGCCCCAAGCTGCTGGGATAACCTCGACACAGGGCTCCAGGCCGCCGGAGCCGATGCCGGAGCAACATGCGCCGACCGCGGGACCCCGTGCCGCGCTGTATGGTAACACTTTCCTCATTTTCCCCCTTGTACTCTATTGTAGATCATATAATCAATTACATTTATCAAATAACATAATAATCAAATTATTTGAAGTATAAAGATACAGGATATGTGCAGGGTACTTGATGACAGATGCCACCATTACTGTTTCAAAGAAAGATTTTTATAAGGGTTTAAGTCACTTTCCCTTAAGGCTCAGTCACACGAGCGTTTTAACATGCGTATGTTGCCTGCGTTTGCGATCTGCATCTATATAGAACCAATGCTTTTCAATGGCAGCGGTCACATGTCCGATATTTACCTGCGCACAAAAATATGCAACGGTAAATATAGGGCAGCATCTGTCTTTTTTAGGTATGAAACCCCTGGATGCTGTCGCATCCAGGAGTTTCATCTTATGTTTGATGGGGCTGGGGGCAGCCATGCCGACCCCATTGAGAACATACAGTGAAGATCGCAATCCTCTGGCACAGCTGTGACAGCTGTGACAGAGGAGCACGATGTTCTCCCATTGAATTCAAAGGAGCCGGCGCTAACGCCAACTCCATTGAAAGCAAAGGGACTGCTGGCAAGCCCTGCAGTGATTTTCGAGGAAGGGCTTTAAATATAAGCCCTTCCCTGAAAATCATCCCTAAAATGTGTAAAAAATATATATATATACTCACCTCTCTGCAGCCGCCGGGGCTCAGTCGCATTGCCGGCGGGGGAGAGCGGTGAGTTGCAGAAGTGTGCAGGGGGGAGCGGGGGGAGAGAGTGAGAGAGAGATCTCCCCCCCCCCCCCCCCCCCCGCCGGCACCCGAATCTTTTGAGACGAGCGGGCAGGTACTCGCATAAGGCACTACTTGCTCGAGTAGTTTGCCTTAGCATAGGATAGGGGATAACTTGCTCATCGGTGGGAGTCCGACTGCTGGAACCTCCATTGATCAAAAGTATTTGGGTCCTAAAGGTTCCTACATGAATGAAGCAATGATCACACATGCACACCTCCGCTCCATTTACTACAATGGGAAAGCCAGAGACAGCCGAGTTTAAGCTCTCGACTATCTCCATCAGTCCCATTGACATGAATCAAGCTGTGGTGCACATGTGTGATCATTAGAGATGAGTCTGCGCTATTCGAGTCGAGCTTTTCGTAAAATTTGAGAGCTCCACTCGAGTAATGAACCCCATTGACTACAATGGGAGACTCGAGCATTTTTGTATGTGGGAGCTGTTTTTTTTTTTTCCTAAGTTCGTTCTCTCTCTCTCTCCCTCTCGCCAGCCAGCCCCAAAATTTGCCAATGACGAGCACTGCGTCGCGGCAGGGAGGGGCCAAAACAGGCACGTCACAGCGGGGAGGAGCCAAAAACTGGGGTGGGGGTGGGGTCGAACACGGCTTGATGCTCGTTCGAGTAACGAGCACCATCGAGTACGCTAATGCTCGAACAAGCATCAAGCTCGGCAGAGTATGTTCACTCAACTCTAGTGATCATCACTATCGGTGGGAGATCCAGCAGTCAGACCCCTACCAATCCGCTACTTATTCCCTATCTTGTAGAGAGCAGAACAATTATATCGGTGTGACAACTACACAGTTATTAATAATAATGCTAATATATTTTTTTAACTATTCTATTTAATATCAATTATTTTAAAATATAGCATTTACCAAGTTGACAATCAAATGTTTACTCGGTGAAAACTCATTTAGGTTGAATAATTAGAAATAGCATTTTTTGGAATATGAGGCGCACAGTGTACATGACAAATATCACCCAGTTGCACAATATATTTTCAGCAGGATCGCTCAAACTTCACTGGTGCGAAACCTCACAATCACACATCCCATTTATTGGTAGGCAAGTTCAAATCAGGCTCTTGAGGTCAAAAACACTTTATTAAGTGAGACAGATAGTTAGTGTGAATGGCTTTGCTCCCTGTTGTGTTCAAGAGCCTGACAAATAAGCTGCATCAGTGTATGATGGGAACACTAAGTGCTGCCTGGAAGCAGGTATTCAATGCAAACAATAAAGTCTGGAAAATATTGCTTAAGTAAATGTTCTATTTTTTAATTTTAATGTCATCCATTTATTTTATGATGGAGCTTAGACATTTGCCAGGGAAAATGTCAGAAATGTGAAGTTTTATATTTTAGATACATTGACATAAGTTTTTTGCTTTCATTTTAGTTACAGAAAAATTACTTTAATCCTACATTTATGGGATCATATAGGTAAAAACGACTGAATTTACTATTTTATTCTTCTTTTCTGACAACATATTTTGCAGCACTTTACAAATCAGACGAAACATAGACAGCATAAGACATAACATACAGTATTAACCCAATAGACAATATAAAGAATATGCAATACATTACATACGTATTAAATAGAGATGAGCGAACACCAAAATGTTCAGGTGCTCGTTATTCGGAACGAACTTCCCGCGATGCTCGAGGGTTCGTTTCGAACAACGAACCCCATTGAAGTCAATGGGCGACCAGAGCATTTTTGTATTTCGCCGATGCTCGCTAAGGTTTTCATGTGTGAAAATCTGGGCAATTCAACAAAGTGATGGGAATGACACAGAAACGGATAGGGCAGGCGAGGGGCTACATGTTGGGCTGCATCTCAAGTTCACAGGTCCCACTATTAAGCCACAATACCGGCAAGAGTGGGCCCCCCCCCTCTCCCAACAACTTTTACTTCTGAAAAGCCCTCATTAGCATGGCATACCTTAGCTAAGCACCACACTACCTCCAACAAAGCACAATCACTGCCTGCATGACACTCCACTGACACTTCTCCTGGGTTACATGCTGCCCAACCGCCCCCCCTCCCCCCCCCACAGCGCACACCAAAGTGTCCCTGGGCAGCCTTCAGCTGCCCTCATGCCACACCACGCTCATGTCTATTTAGAATTGCGTCTGCCATGACGAGGGACCGCAGGCACACACTGCAGAGGTTGGCACGGCTAGGCAGCGACCCTCTTTAAAAGTGGCGGAGCGATAGCCCACAATGCTGTACAGAAGCAATGAGAAATAGAATCCTGTGCCACCGCCATCAGGAGCTGCACACGTGGGCATAGCAATGGGGAACCTATGTGCCACACACTATTCATTCTGTCAAGGTGTCTGCATGCCCCAGTCAGACCGGGCTTTTTAATTCATAGACACAGGCAGGTACAACTCCCTATTGTGAAGTCCCTGTCGACCCACAGCATGGGTGGCTCCCTGGAACCCACCGGCGGTACACAGAAATATCCCATTGCATTACCCAACACAGCTGAGGTAGTAATGTCGTGCTTAATGCAGGTGGGCTTCGGCCCACACTGCATGCCCCAGTCTGACTGGGGTTCTTTATAAGTGTACAGATGTAGTAAAAACTCCGTGTGCACCTACAGCATGGGTGGGTGCCAGGAAGTCACCGGCGGTACATAGAAATATCCCATTGCATTGCCCAACACAGCTGAGGTAGTAATGTTGTGCTTAACCCTTTCCAATCCAATTTGTATATGGTTTTCCTAGGGGGCTTACTCTTTTTCTGCCGTTATACAACGGCGCTATATGCTGGCTAAAGCCAGTACTGCATGAGCTGACACGTAGGATAGGCTCCGACAGCAGAGAGGCTGGCAATATACAGTAAGAGAACCCCGACGGACGTCTACCAACAACGGAGCTGTACAGCCTTAAACCCTAATGTCTTCACAGGTCACACAGTGGACTGGAAAGGGTTAATGCAGGTGGGTTTCGGCCCACACTGCATGCCCCAGTCAGACTGGGTTTCTTTATAAGTGGAAACAGATGCATTTATAATTCCCTGTGGACCCACAGCATGGGTGGGTGCCAGGAAGCCACCGGCGGTACATAGAAATATCCCATTGCATTGCCCAACACAGCTGAGGTAGTTATGTCGTGCGTAATACAGGTGGGCTTCGGCCCACACTGCATGCCCCAGTCAGACTGGGGTTCTTTAGAAGTGTACAGATGTATTAAAAACTCCGTGTGCACCTACAGCATGGGTGGCTCCCTGGAACCCACCGGCGATACACAAAAATATCCCATTGCATTGCCCAACACAGCTGAGGTAACGTCAGCTGTAATGCAGGTGGGCTAAAAATTTATTTCATTTCACTGTAGGCGAGGGCCCACAAAAATTGCTGTATCAACAGTACTAATGTACATCCCAAAAATTGGCCATGGCCAGCCAAGAGGGCAGGTGAAACCCATTAATCGCTTTGGTTAATGTGGCTTAAGTGGTAACTAGGCCTGGAGGCAGCCCAGTGTAACGAAAAATTGGTTCAAGTTAAAGTTCCAATGCTTTTAAGCGCATTGAAACTTATAAAAATTGTTCTGAAAAATTATTTGAGTGAGCCTTGTGGTCCTAAGAAAAATTGCCCGTTCAGCGTGATTACGTGAGGTTTCAGGAGGAGGAGCAGGAGGAGGAGGAATATTAGACACAGATTGATGAAGCAGAAATGTCCCCGTTTTGGATGGTGAGAGAGAACGTAGCTTCCATCCGCGGGTGCAGCCTACGTATTGCTTACGTATCGCTGCTGTCCGCTGGTGGAGAACAGAAGTCTGGGGAAATCCAGCCTTTGTTCATCTTGATGAGTGTTAGCCTGTCGGCACTGTCGGTTGACAAGCGGCTACGCTTATCTGTGATGATTCCCCCAGCCGCACTAAACACCCTCTCCGACAAGACGCTAGCCGCAGGACAAGCAAGCACCTCCAGGGCATACAGCGCGAGTTCAGGCCACGTGTCCAGCTTCGACACCCAGTAGTTGTAGGGGGCAGAGGCGTCACCAAGGATGGTCGTGCGATCCGCTACGTACTCCCTCACCATCCTTTTACAGTGCTCCCGCCGACTCAGCCGTGACTGGGGAGCGGTGACACAGTCTTGGTGGGGAGTCATAAAGCTGGCCAGGCCCTTAAAGACTGTTGCACTGCCTGGGATGTACATGCTGCTCGATCTACGCACATCCCCTGCTACCTTGCCCTCGGTACTGCGCCTTCTGCCACTAGCGCTGTCGGCTGGGAATTTTACCATCAGCTTGTCCGCAAGGGTCCTGTGGTATAGCAACACTCTCGAACCCCTTTCCTCTTCGGGAATCAGAGTGGGCAGGTTCTCCTTATACCGTGGATCGAGCAGTGTGTACACCCAGTAATCCGTCGTGGCCAGAATGCGTGCAACGCGAGGGTCACGAGAAAGGCATCCTAACATGAAGTCAGCCATGTGTGCCAGGGTACCTGTACGCAACACATGGCTGTCTTCACTAGGAAGATCACTTTCAGGATCCTCCTCCTCCTCCTCCTCCTCCTCCTCAGGCCATACACGCTGAAAGGATGACAGGCAATCAGCCGGTGTACCGTCAGCAGCGGCCCAAGCTGCCTCTTCCCCCTCCTCCTCATCCTCCTCATGCTCCTCCTCCTCCTCCTGTACGCGCTGAGAAATAGACAGGAGGGTGCCCTGACTATCCAGCGGCATACTGTCTTCCCCCGCCCCCGTTTCCGAGCGCAAAGCAGCTGCCTTTATGGTTTGCAGGGAATTTCTCAAGATGCATAGCAGAGGAATGGTGACGCTAATGATTGTAGCATCGCCGCTCACCACCTGGGTAGACTCCTCAAAATTACCAAGGACATGGCAGATGTCTGCCAACCAGGCCCACTCTTCTGAAAGGAATTGAGGAGGCTGACTCCCACTGCGCCGCCCATGTTGGAGTTGGTATTCGACTATAGCTCTACGTTGTTCATAGAGCCTGGCCAACATGTGGAGCGTAGAGTTCCACCGTGTGGGCACGTCGCACAGCAGTCGGTGCACTGGCAGCTTAAAGTGATGTTGCAGGGTGCGCAGGGTGGCAGCGTCCGTGTGGGACTTGCGGAAATGTGCGCAGAGCCGGCGCGCCTTTACGAGCAGGTCTGACAAGCGTGGGTAGCTTTTCAGAAACCGCTGAACCACCAAATTAAAGACATGGGCCAGGCATGGCACGTGCGTGAGGCTGCCGAGCTGCAGAGCCACCACCAGGTTACGGCCGTTGTCACACACGACCATGCCCGGTTGGAGGCTCAGCGGCGCAAGCCAGCGGTCGGTCTGCTCTGTCAGACCCTGCAGCAGTTCGTGGGCCGTGGGCCTCTTATCGCCTAAGCTGAGTAGTTTCAGCACGGCCTGCTGACGCTTGCCCACCGCTGTGCTGCCACACCGCGCGACACCGACTGCTGGCGACATGCTGCTGCTAACACATCTTGATTGCGAGACAGAGGAGGAGGAGGAGGAGGGTGCTTTAGTGGAGGAAGCCTACACCTCCGCAGATACCACCACCGAGCTGGGGCCCGCAATTCTGGGGGTGGGTAGGACGTGAGCGGTCCCAGGCTCTGACTCTGTCCCAGCCTCCACTAAATTCACCCAATGTGCCGTCAGGGAGATGTAGTGGCCCTGCCCGCCTGTGCTTGTCCACGTGTCCGTAGTTAGGTGGACCGTGGCAGTAACCGCGTTGGTGAGGGCGCGTACAATGTTGCGGGAGACGTGGTCGTGCAGGGCTGGGACGGCACATCGGGAAAAGTAGTGGCGACTGGGAACTGAGTAGCGCGGGGCCGCCGCCTCCATGATACTTTTGAAGGACTCCGTTTCCACAACCCTATACGGCAGCATCTCAAGGCTGATGAATTTTGCTATGCGGACGGTTAACGTTTGAGCGTGCGGGTGCGTGGCGGCGTACTTGCGCTTGCGCTCCAACAGTTGCGCAAGCGACGGCTGGACGGTGCGCTGAACTACACTGCTGGATGGGGCCGAGGACAGCGGAGGTGAGGGTGTGGGTGCAGGCCAGGAGACGGTAGTGCCTGTGTCCTGAGAGGGGGGTTGCATCTCAGTGGCAGGTTGGGGCACAGGGGGAGAGGCAGGGGTGCAAACCGGAGGCGCTGAACGGCCTTCGTCCCACCTTGCGGGGTGCTTGGCCATCATATGTCTGCGCATGGTGGTGGTGGTGAGGCTGTTGGTGTTGGCTCCCCGGCTGAGCTTTGCGCGACAAAGGTTGCACACCACTGTTCGTCGGTCGTCAGGCGTCTCTGTGAAAAACTGCCAGACCTTAGAGCACCTCGGCCTCTGCAGGGTGGCATGGCGCGAGGGGGCGCTTTGGGAAACACTTGGTGGATTGTTCGGTCTGGCCCTGCCTCTACCCCTGGCCACCGCACTGCCTCTTGCAACCTGCCCTGCTGATGCCCTTGACTCCCCCTCTGAAGACCTGTCCTCCTGAGTAAGCGTTGCACACCAGGTGGGGCCAGTCACCTCATCGTCCTGCTGCTCTTCCTCCGAATCCTCTGTGCGCTGCTCCCTCGGACTTACTGCCCTTACTACTACCTCACTGCAAGACAACTGTGTCTGATCGTCATCGTCCTCCTCACCCACAGAAAGTTGTTGAGACAGTTGGCGGAAGTCCCCAGCCTCTTCCCCCGGACCCCGGGAACTTTCGAATGGTTGGGCATCAGTGACGATAAACTCCTCTGGTGGGAGAGGAACCGCTGCTGCCCAATCTAAGCAGGGGCCCGAGAACAGTTCCTGGGAGTGTTCCCGCTCCTGAGCAGGTGTTATTGTAGTGGAGTGAGGAGGCTGGGAGGAAGGAGGAGCAGCAGACAGAGGATTCGGATTGGCAGCAGTGGACGGCGCAGAACTGCGGGTAGACGATAGGTTGCTCGAAGCACTTTCTGCCATCCAGGACAGGACCTGCTCACACTGCTCATTTTCTAATAACCGTCTCCCGCGTGGACCCATTAATTGGGCGATGAATGTGGGGACGCCAGAAACGTGCCTCTCTCCTAATCGCGCAGCAGTCGGCTGCGACACACCTGGATCAGGAGCTTGGCCTGTGCCCACACCCTGACTTGGCCCTCCGCGTCCTCGGCCGCGTCCACGTCCTCTAGGCCTACCCCTACCCCTCAACATGCTGTATTACCAGTGATTTGATTTCACAGGCAGGAAATAAATTGGCGCAAGACTGCAGGCCAAATATAATTTTTTCCCTTTTTTGAAAACGAAAGGCCCCACTGCCTCTAGTGAATGAATAATCTAAGTTTAATAACTGTGCTGTTTTCCTGCTAATGTGTCACAGAACGTGAGGGTAGCAGAGTTATTAACTGTGGCAGAGCAGGTATTTTTTTTCCCAATTAAGGAAAGCAAATGGCGAAGCCAGGAGTAAAACGTAGCTGGGTGCGTATGATTTTTACAGGTTGCACACGCAGCCGACACGTGTCCACCGGCGTTAGGACGGACAGAGGCAGGACAAATAGAATTATTTTCCGTTTTTTTGCACCAAAAGGCAGCACTGCGTATATTCTATGAACATGAGAAGTTTAATAACTGTGCTGTTTTCCTGCTAATGTGTCACAGAACGTGAGGGTAGCAGAGTTATTAACTGTGGCAGAGCAGGTATTTTTTTTCCCAATTAAGGAAAGCAAATGGCGAAGCCAGGAGTAAAACGTAGCTGGGTGCGTATGATTTTTACAGGTTGCACACGCAGCCGACACGTGTCCACCGGCGTTAGGACGGACAGAGGCAGGACAAATAGAATTATTTTCCGTTTTTTTGCACCAAAAGGCAGCACTGCGTATATTCTATGAACATGAGAAGTTTAATAACTGTGCTGTTTTCCTGCTAATGTGTCACAGAACGTGAGGGTAGCAGAGTTATTAACTGTGGCAGAGCAGGTATTTTTTTTCCCAATTAAGGAAAGCAAATGGCGAAGCCAGGAGTAAAACGTAGCTGGGTGCGTATGATTTTTACAGGTTGCACACGCAGCCGACACGTGTCCACCGGCGTTAGGACGGACAGAGGCAGGACAAATAGAATTATTTTCCGTTTTTTTGCACCAAAAGGCAGCACTGCGTATATTCTATGAACATGAGAAGTTTAATAACTGTGCTGTTTTCCTGCTAATGTGTCACAGAACGTGAGGGTAGCAGAGTTATTAACTGTGGCAGAGCAGGTATTTTTTTTCCCAATTAAGGAAAGCAAATGGCGAAGCCAGGAGTAAAACGTAGCTGGGTGCGTATGATTTTTACAGGTTGCACACGCAGCCGACACGTGTCCACCGGCGTTAGGACGGACAGAGGCAGGACAAATAGAATTATTTTCCGTTTTTTTGCACCAAAAGGCAGCACTGCGTATATTCTATGAACATGAGAAGTTTAATAACTGTGCTGTTTTCCTGCTAATGTGTCACAGAACGTGAGGGTAGCAGAGTTATTAACTGTGGCAGAGCAGGTATTTTTTTTCCCAATTAAGGAAAGCAAATGGCGAAGCCAGGAGTAAAACGTAGCTGGGTGCGTATGATTTTTACAGGTTGCACACGCAGCCGACACGTGTCCACCGGCGTTAGGACGGACAGAGGCAGGACAAATAGAATTATTTTCCGTTTTTTTGCACCAAAAGGCAGCACTGCGTATATTCTATGAACATGAGAAGTTTAATAACTGTGCTGTTTTCCTGCTAATGTGTCACAGAACGTGAGGGTAGCAGAGTTATTAACTGTGGCAGAGCATGTTTTTTTTTTTCCCAATTAAGGAAAGCAAATGGCGAAGCCAGGAGTAAAACGTAGCTGGGTGCGTATGATTTTTAAAGGTGTCACACGCAGCCGACACGTGTCCACCGCCCTTAGGACGGACAGAGGCCGGACAAATAGAATTATTTTCACTTGTTTTACAAGCAAAAGGCAGCACTGCGTATATTCTATGAATAATAACTGTGTTGTGGCCCTGCCTATACAATTCTTTCCCTGCAGTATCAATGGAGGGTGGAATGCTCTGCAGAGGCGATTTTGAGAAGCAAAAAAAAATGCAGCACAGCTAACAGCAGCCTGGACAGTACTGCACACGGATAAATATGGCCCTAGAAAGGACCGTTGAGGTTCTTGAAGGCTACACTCACTCCTAACACTCTCCCTGCCTATGCAGCACTTCTGTCCCTAATGCCAGGTGCAACGCTCTGCAGAGCCGATTTTGAGAAAAAAAAAATGGCACTGCTAACAGCAGCCAACACACAGCTATCAGTGGCCCTAATAAGGACCTTTGGGGGGTCTTGAAGCCTACACTAACTACCAATTCTTTCCCTACAGCAGCTCCGGTACAAACAGCACTGTCCCTCAGCTAACTCACCAGGCATCTGAGGCGAGCCGCGGGAGGGGCCGACTTTTATATTAGGCGGACACCTGATCTTCCCAGCCACTCACAGCAGGGGGGTGGTATAGGGCTTGAACGTCACAGGGGGAAGTTGTAATGCCTTCCCTGTCTTTCAATTGGCCAAAAAAAGCGCGCTAACGTCTCAGGGAAGGAAGTGAAAGTAACCAGAACACCGCATGGTGTTCGTTACGAATAACGAACATCCCGAACACCCTAATATTCGCACGAATATCAAGCTCGGAAGAACACGTTCGCTCATCTCTAGTATTAAACCAATAAGATAGTATGAACAAAAGGAGTAATGACCCTGCTCGAAGGAGCTTTCAGACTATAGGCGTGACACAAGAGGTACAAGCACTAGTTTAACTATAGGGGATGCCTTAGGGGTCCCATTAGGCTTCTCTTCTCCATATAGGGAGCCCAGTACTATGAATAAAGTATTATAGTTGGGGGCCCTGTTACAGGTTGTGCATTGGGGCCCAAGAGCTTCAAGTTACGCCTCTGCGTTAAGGGGTTAAGAGAAGTTGGGGGGCTCCAAGATAAACTTTTGTACCCAGGCCAATGAGCCTTTAGCTATGACCCTGCTACAAGTACTAGTCCCATACAATGGTTCAACTGTCTTTTAAATAAATAGGGTAGCATACATCTATGTGTATACAGATTTGAAGAGCATTTGCGTTGTATGGTGTCTCGGGCATACAGGGGGATGTGGGGAGACACATTTACAATAGGGAATATAAAAAGCTTGGTAAACAGAGTATAATTAGATTAGGGAATATGGTATGCCTCCCTATAAATATGTGTTTTTACGACATGCTTAAAACTGTGGGCATTGGCAATTAACCTGATTTCCAAGATAGCGCATTTCAAAGGAGCTGTGGAAAAAATCTGGAGATCGTAATGGGAGATTCGGATAAAAGAAGAAGAACTTAGTTTAAGGTCAATAGCAGAGCGAAGAGCACAGGTAGCGTGGAAGACAGTGATGAGGGAGGGGATATAGGGTGGTGCAGCACTCTGGAGAGCTTTATGGATGAAAGTGATGACTTTACATTGCATTCTATATTGGATGGCAGACTAGTGCATTGACTTGCACAGGGTAGGGGCATCGGTGAAGCAATTGGACAAAAAAGCTACACTCGGCTTCTGCATTCAGCAGAGATTGGAGAGGGGTGAGTTTATTGAGGGGAAGACAGACCTGTAACATGTTGCAGTAGTCAAACTGAGAATGGAACAGGGCAAGAATAAGAGGTTTTGATGTTCCCATAGTGAGAAAGGGGTACATTCTGGAAATGTTTTTGAGGTGCAGGTGGCAAGGATGTTTGTGATTTTTCTCCACAAGAGTTCAGCACACCTAGAGCACCTTGAGGCGTGTCCCAGGATTGACACAGTTTGCATCAGGAGGGTCAGTATCTGGGGAGGGGGGGTGCTGTCTTGTCTAGTACACTTTTGAGAATTTTATTATAGTGTTCAGGAGCCAGATAATGACAAGAAAAGTAAGAGATTGGAGATAGTGATGTCTGTAAGGAATATATAAATTGCTGAGTGTTAATGACGTGTAGATTTCCATCTGTGCAATAGGTTTCTTTGTGGGGCAGGTAAGAAGATATAATAAGTAGAAATAAAAGATGGATCAGAATTAGGAGAGATGTCTGAGTAGCTGGAGGATAGAGGGTGAACAGTTGGTTGACAGATTTGTAGGAGAAACTTTTATGTTTCACAATAGAATCAAATGATTTGAGGCCGAGAGTGCATGCAAGCTGTCCATGGGCAAGGGAAGGAGAGAGGGGCTGATGTGGCTGCCATGCACTGAAGAAGGACATTATTGTTAGTTTTGAAGCAGAGCACTAAAATGAAAACAAACGCTACAGTAATAGTAATAGCGTTGAAATTCAGTTTGCTTAAAGGGGTTGTCTCATGCCGAAACAGGTTTTTTTTTTATTCAATAGGCCCCCCGTTCGGCGCGAGACAAACCCAAGGGATGGGTTAAAAAAAAAAAAAAGTTTATTACTTACCCGAATCCCCGCGCTGCGGCGACTTCTTTCTTCCTTTACCAAGATGGCCGCCGGGATCTTCACCCACGATGCACCGCGGGTCTTCTCCCATGGTGCACCGTGGGCTCTGTGTGGTCCATTGCCGATTCCAGCCTCCTGATTGGCTGTAATCGGCACACGTGACGGGGCGGAGCTACGAGGACCAGCTCTCCGGCACAAGCGGCCCCATTCACCAGGGAGAAGACCGGACTGCGCAAGCGCATCTAAAAACGCCAGACGACAGCGAATTTAGACGGATCCATGGCGACGGGGACGCTAGCAACGGAGCAGGTAAGTGAATAACTTTTGTATGGCTCATAATTAATGCACGATGTATATTACAAAGTGCATTAATATGGCCATACAGAAGTGCTGAACCCCACTTGATTTCACGAGACAACCCCTTTAAGTAGCTTATATAGCATACCTGACATACAAAATGACACATTAACAGAAATAGCTTGTTTCAGGCTGTCATCACATATGTTAACTCAAAACAAAGTGTATGTTTATAGCGGTTTTAACTTTTCCCCCCATTGTGTATTTTAAAGACCAATTATGAATATTACAGGCAAACCAAAGCCCAAAAAGTTTTTTTTCTTTCATTGGGAAGGTAGCGTTGTGCTGCTGTTTGGTCCACAAGAAAAATTAATATTGTAAAAAACTGTATTTCCTAGACTTCCTACACAGCAGCACATACATAGAGAGTTGTAGCAAGATCCCAAAAGGGTGGGACAAAGCAGAATTCAACACTAAAAGGCCAAAGAGAGAATCTTCTGTAGCAGAGAAATTCAATCTGCATATAAAGGTATTAGGTATGCTTCATAATTCAGCTCAGCATATGCCCTAGATATGAGGTACTTTACAAAGGAAGACAGAGGGGAGGAGCAATCACCTGTCCACTGCACAGGTAAGACTATAAAAAACACAATGGGGAGAGGAAAAAAACATTTTTATAGGACTGTTGAAGATAGTTTATACAGTTAGGGCCAGAAATATTTGGACAGTGACACAAGTTTTGTTATTTTAGCTGTTTACAAAAACATGTTCAGAAATACAATTATATATATAATATGGGCTGAAAGTGCACACTCCCAGCTGCAATATGAGAGTTTCCACATCCAAATCGGAGAAAGGATTTAGGAATCATAGCTCTGTAATGCATAGCCTCCTCTTTTTCAAGGGACCAAAAGTAATTGGACAATGGACTCTAAGGGCTGCAATTAACTCAGAAGGCGTCTCCCTGGTTAACCTGCAATCAATTAAGTAGTTAAAAGGTCTGGGGTTGATTCCAGGTGTGTGGTTTTGGATTTGGAAGCTGTTGCTGTGACCAGACAACATGCGGTCAAAGGAACTCTCAATTGAGGTGAAGCAGAACATCCTGAGGCTGAAAAAAAGAAAAAATCCATCAGAGAGATAGCAGACATGCTTGGAGTAGCAAAATCAACAGTCGGGTACATTCTGAGAAAAAAGGAATTCACTGGTGAGCTTGGGAACTCAAAAAGACCTGGGCGTCCACGGAAGACAACGGTGGTGGATGATCGCCGCATACTTTCTTTGGTGAAGAAGAACCCGTTCACAACATCAACTGAAGTCCAGAACACTCTCAGGGAAGTAGGTGTATCTGTCTCTAAGTCAACAGTAAAGAGAAGACTCCATGAAAGTAAATACAAAGGGTTCACATCTAGATGCAAACCATTCATCAATTCCAAAAATAGACAGGCCAGAGTTAAATTTGCCGAAAAACACCTCAAGAAGCCAGCCCAGTTCTGGAAAAGTATTCTATGGACAGATGAGACAAAGATCAACCTGTACCAGAATGATGGGAAGAAAAAAGTTTGGAGAAGAAAGGGAACGGCACATGATCCAAGGCACACCACATCCTCTGTAAAACATGGTGGAGGCAACGTGATGGCATGGGCATGCATGGCTTTCAATGGCACTGGGTCACTTGTGTTTATTGATGACATAACAGCAGACAAGAGTAGCCGGATGAATTCTGAAGTGTACCGGGATATACTTTCAGCCCAGATTCAGCCAAATGCTGCAAAGTTGATCGGACGGCGCTTCACAGTACAGATGGACAATGACCCCAAGCATACAGCCAAAGCTACCCAGGAGTTCATGAGTGCAAAAAAGTGGAACATTCTGCAATGGCCAAGTCAATCACCAGATCTTAACCCAATTGAGCATGCATTTCACTTGCTCAAATCCAGACTTCAGACGGAAAGACCCACAAACAAGCAAGACCTGAAGGCTGCGGCTGTAAAGGCCTGGCAAAGCATTAAGAAGGAGGAAACCCAGCGTTTGGTGATGTCCATGGGTTCCAGACTTAAGGCAGTGATTGCCTCCAAAGGATTCGCAACAAAATATTGAAAAAAATATATTTTGTTTGGGTTATGTTTATTTGTCCAATTACTTTTGAGCTCCTAAAATGTGTAGTGTTTGTAAAGAAATGTGTACAATTCCTACATTTTCTATCAGATATTTTTGTTCAACCCTTTAAATTAAACGTTACAATCTGCACTTGAATTCTGTTGTAGAGGCTTCATTTCAAATCCAATGCGGTGGCATGCAGAGCCCAACTCGCGAAAATTGTGTTACTGTCCAAATATTTCTGGCCCTAACTGTAATAAAATGTTGAATAATTAGTTTATATTTTTGTTAAAAGACTTTACTAATATCTTATCTCAACTTAGTCTTCTCTTCCTGAAATTTCACATTATATTGCTGAAAACATTAGTAGCCTTTCTGTATTATTACATGTGAGCATGAAGGAGTGTCAGGATAGGGAGGGCTTTACTTCATACAACCATTACTTCAAAGTTTGAGTTAATATTTTGGTCTCCATGTTAAAATCCTTTCTCAGCTTCTTACTATGAAATAGTTCCAAAACCTACAGTTTTAACTAATCAGAATGAGACTCATTAGGGAGACTATATACTGTTGGCATGTGGCTACCTAACCTCACCCTAGCCAATCATAAGTTGGACCTCCTTCTACTATCGCCAGTTTACACATTTTTGTCCCTCCACCTGAACCCTGAATATGTTTTACAAAAAATAAAAATAAATAAATAATGTAAAATTTAGGCCTCATCTCCAGGGGGAAAATCAGGCCCGCCGCGGATTTTTCATGCAGAATCCCGCAGGGGGTCCCTCCTTTCCCGCAGACATGAGGCTAAAAAGTAAGCATTACTTTCCTGTCCGGACGCGGTGGATCTGCCCTCCGTTGCGGCCGGATCTTCTTTTTTCGGCCCCGGCGGATGTGCTCGGCCCGCCATGTGATGTGCACTCCATTTTTTTTTTGAACTGCTCTCTCGCGCCAGAGAGCAGGAATTCAGCTGCGGGTGTGCCGCAGATCCGAGCGGCTTCCATAGGCTTTATTAGAAGCCTGCGGGAGCCGTCCCCGTGGGAGACGAGTACTAAAATGGAGCATGCCG
Source organism: Eleutherodactylus coqui (assembly GCF_035609145.1). Taxonomy (NCBI): domain Eukaryota; kingdom Metazoa; phylum Chordata; class Amphibia; order Anura; family Eleutherodactylidae; genus Eleutherodactylus; species Eleutherodactylus coqui. The sequence goes on along the minus strand of NC_089848.1, from coordinate 46,501,922 downwards.
CAGGTGTTTTCCCGCACACGCATTCCGCGCCTCAAGGGAAAATGACATCCGCAGGTATTTAATCACCTGCGAGGGTCCAATGCATCCCTATGGGGCGCGGATCACGCGTGCGGGTGACCTGCTGCAGATCTGTCCCCGTGGACATGAGGCCTGAAAGTTTTGTTGAAATACATTTTTTGTAACTTGTGCACACTATCCAGTATGCCCCATAAGACCAGTACAAATGTTATGTTTTGCAACTGGGGACTTAATCTTATATGGCAGTCAAAGGTGACAATGCACAGAATGTTTTAAATCAGTTGTTATAGTTCCAATAGCTACAACGATGAACAAGATATAACTAATGAGAGTAGATTCTTATGCGCTGGGTGAAGTGGATATATAGGTTTGTTTCTATGGTTTTTAAAATAAAAAGGGAGAAAAGACAAAAATAACTGTATTTAGAAGCTCTAGGCAATTACATTCATTTTAAATCATATATTTCTGCAGAATCAAACAGTTTTAGGTAATATAGTGTATTATGCTATTAGAAGAGGAAAATCTGAGGACTCTATAGACTATTATTTAAGCTGTGAGCTATTGAAAATCTAAGACATTGTAAAAGTTTTATCAGGCATTTGCTGCCATATGTTCAGCTTCAGATGTATAGCATAATTCAGTGATTTAGCCTCGGGAATGATAAATTATAAATTATAGTTATGATTACAACCGGTCTGGTTATGGCAATGTTATAACTTTGTAATCATAATGTGTTTTGCTCATAAACCGTACAGTATATGGATGTATTAATCAGGTAATAATATGGTATGCATTAATAAATTCTTTAATTCACTTAGTCCAAGTGTTCATACACAATAGCACATAGCCTAGATGCTTCTTTTGGTATAGAACCATATGGCCCCTGTGCACTGTTGTACAGGCACCATTCAACCCTGTGTATAGGATAGTCTAAAGAAATCTGACAGAAAGAAACTACAGCCGAGAACTCATACACATCTTTGGAAGCCCTAATACCGATCTGTACAAAATAAGACTTTCCAAATTTTACCAATTAACATACTGTACAGATGGAGTTCAGAGAAAAAGACGTTTTACAGAAGAGCCTTCTGAATTTATGTGATCCATGTTACGGATTTAGGAATGTGGATCCACTGAACTAACCAACCAAGCCTAGACCAGTTCTGGAGTGGTTGACAGCTGACTTCTTGGATAGAGGGACTGTTGCCAGGAAAAGGGGGACTGACCCTTGGCTGCAGAGGGAATGGAAGACCTCTACCTATAAGCAAGGCGATTGCCCCGATAAGGGCGCCTCTGCACTGGAAGCTCGGGTCTGACTCTCCCTGATGGGGCAGAAAAAATAGGAACTGGCAGCAGATAGAGGAGCACACAGATGCTGGAAAGAACAGGGGCAAACCATAGACAGGAATAGGAACTGACAGAAAACAAACATAAGGACAGATGCAGAGCTCAGACAGCATAAACAGAATCCGGACACAAACTCAAGAATACTTAAAGAACTCAGACTGCATGCACAGAACTCAGAGAACAGTGCAGAACTGAGACAATACAGACAGAACTCAAACTCAGGAATACAGACAGAACTCAGACTACATATACAGAACTCAGAGAGCCGGGCAGAACTGAGACAACACAGACAGAACTCAGACAGAAGTAGGTGACCAAAGGAAGCTGAATGCTAGAACCTAGCAAACACCAACACACAACAATTCTGAGGCCCAGGGGAGGTGCCACAGCTCATCTTAAATAGAGGAGTAACGCCTATTTAACCCCACAGGTGAGCTAAGAGCCAGAGAGCTGGTTAATCCTCTCAGTGCTGGATGAAAGCAGATAGGGAGGGCAGAGTGACACTTGCATCTGCCCGGAACCGTCTTAGAGCGGCAGACACGAGTATCCACCTTATAGTCCATCTGATGACACACTTGACCCACATGTGTCTTCTGCTCCATTAGCTTTAATTGGCTAGCTGGAGACACAGCTGTCAGAATCATTTGATGTACTCATTAATAACTGAACATTTTTTGTACATGAGGAGACACAACAGTGGTGGCACTGTAAATGCTTTTCAAGGCCTTTTTAAGTATACTGTTACTAATCTATTTAATGCATTGCTGTGTAAGTTATTCTGATAATTAAAGGCAATCTGTTACCAGGGTCACTTCTTCCGAACTATGGGCACCATGAACTCATGATATGTATGTACAATGCACCAGTGTGTGTTTTATGTCAAACTTTGAGAGGCCAGCATGGCCCTCTCTGTGACTTGAAGTGCTATTCCGAGTCAAAATATGTTTATTCTGAAACACCACAGCTTTTTAAAATAAAACACGCATGGGTGCAGTGTAGATACCTATAATCATTTCATGCTGTCCATGGGTCGGGCACCATGAACCAATTGACAGGTTCCCTATGTTAATATAGACATTTATTTCTCGTTGATTATATAGCTCCCACTTATTTGTTGCACTGTCCATCATTCCTATTCGGCCATTGCTCCCTCACAATCTAATTTCCCCTATGTGAACCATATACACTAGGGACAATTTTTTATGAAGACAATTAAAAAGTACCAGCATGGTTTTGGATTGTGGGTGGACACTGTGGAGGATTTACAACATCTATTTGTTAAATGTGGGTTAGCACATTAATTGTTGGCTCCATAACCAACATATAATTATCTGGAAAGCTTTGCAGCGTCTGTGTGAGCATCAAGCACTTCACTAATATTCACCTTCTTTTTGCAGTAGTGTTCAGTAATTGGAATTTATGCTTTAAAAGACTTGGCTTCCTCAATGATTCCTTCAGATAACAATGCCGAAACATCCTTATCCAGCTGCTTCAGCTCTTTCAATAACTACCGCTTAATACAACAAAAAGACCCAGATCCTCGACAAGACAATATCTTATTCCTGCAATTATTTTTCTTTGCCTAAACATTGTTTATATAACTAAGCACTAATATGCTCCTATTTTATAATAAAGTGTCTCAGGGATCACACTACTGTAATCAATGGATTTCAGTGTACTGTATATTAGCAATATGCATCCATATTTATGCTGTGCTCTCTCTCACACTTTATGTGGTCCAGTGATCTACTTTAACTCCTTGGTGACATCCGATGTATATGTACATCAGATTTACGTTGGACTTGTATGGAGTGGGAACTTCGATCACAGCTGTTAATCCTTAAGATGCCATGGTCAGTGCTGACCATAGCATATGCATGACTTCATAAAGGAGGGGGGCTCCCTCTGTCTCCTGAACAGCTTCCCCACAATAAGATCATGAGTGCTATTCAGTTGCCATGGAAGCTTTGTGGATGTTCAAATGCTTGTCATGGATTTTTCACTATTTAAGCCCTGACTATGGCAGAGCCTAAAGGGGTTGTCTCGCGGCAGCAAGTGGGGTTCAGCACTTCTGTATGGCCATATTAATGCACTTTGTAATATACATCGTGCATTAAATATGAGCCATACAGAAGTTATATACTTACCTGCTCCGTTGCTAGCGTCCCCGTCTCCATGGATCCGTCTAATTCTGCTGTCTTCTGGCGTTTTTAGACGCGCTTGCGCAGAAGGGTCTTCTGGCTTCTCTTCGCTCCGGCACGAGTGGCGTTCTGGCTCCGCCCCTTCTACGCATCATCGCGTAGCTCCGCCCCATCACGTGTGCCGATTCCAGCCAATCAGGAGGCTGGAATCGGCAATGGAACGCACAGAGCCCATAGTGCACCATGGGAGAAGACCCGCGGTGCACCATGGGAAAAAACAGCAGTGCATCCCTGGGAAAGGACCAGCGGCCATCTTAGGCAGAAGATTTTTTAAAGTTCATATTTCGTCGGATCGGTGAGTAGCAAGCGGCTTAAAGGGGTTGTCCCGCGCCGAAACGTTTTTGTTTTTTTTTCAACCCCCCCCCCCCCCCCGTTCGGCGCGAGACAACCCCGATGCAGGGGTTAAAAAAGAACACCGGAGAGTGCTTACCTGAATCCCCGCGCTCCGGTGACTTCTTACTTACCTGATGAAGATGGCCGCGGGGATCTTCTCACTCGGTGGACCGCAGGGCTTCTGTGCAGTCCATTGCTGATTCCAGCCTCCTGATTGGCTGGAATCGGCACGTGACGGGGCGGAGCTACACGGAGCCCCATTCAGAAAAGAAGAAGACCCGGACTGCGCAAGCGCGGCTAATTTGGCCATTAGACGGCGAAAATTAGTCGGCTCCATGGAAACGAGGACGCTAGCAACGGAGCAGGTAAGTGAAAAACTTCTTATAACTTCTGTATGGCTCATAATTAATGCACAATGTACATTACAAAGTGCATTAATATGGCCATAAAGAAGTGTATAGACCCACTTGCTGCCGCGGGACAACCCCTTTAAAAACCGCTTTAAATTGCTATTTTATGCCAGGGGGGAGACAGGGGAGACAGGGGGAATGGGGTAATGTAAAATTTTGATGTTTGCCGCGAGACAACCCCTTTAAGAGGATTGCCTGTAAAAGGTTAATATACTGCAGTACTGCAGTATTACAGTATATTTTACAAGTGGTCAAGCAATTAAAAGTTCAAGAATTGCGGTTTTTGGTCACCCAATCTTTAGTAGAAAATGTAATAAAAAGTGATCACAAAAGTCATATGTAACCTAAAATGGTACCAGTAGAAACTACAGCAAAAAACCAAGCCCTCCAACACCTACAATGATTAAGAAAATGTTATGGGGGTAAGAAGATGGTGACAGAAAATAATTTTGGAAAAATTGGTAGTTTTTTTTATTTTATCATAGTAGTATAACATTAACCCCTTAGTGACCAGGCCAAATTTTGGAAATCTGACATGTGTCACTTTAACATAGAATAACTCCCTGAGGGGTCAGTCCGACAAGCGGAGAACCGCACATTTCCACGTTGAAAAACGTCCACATTGAGTGCGGATGAAAATCCACATAACCACATTCATTGCCACCCATATGTTTTTTCTTTGGCAGGTGCAGATTTTCGTTCATACCTGCAGTGCGTTTTTTTTATCGTCGCGGAAATACATGTGGATTTCCGCTCATGTGACCGAGCCCTAAGGGTTTCGCATATTCAAGTGATTCTGACATTGTTTTTTCGACACATATTGTACTTTATTTAGGTCATAAAAATAAACCGATAGAATTTGTGTATATTTATTAAAAGTGCCAAAAGTGGGAAAATTTAAAAAAAAATGTAATTTTTTTCAACCACAAGATCTCAAATATGTGCAAACGTACTGCACAACTTTTTGATGAGATATATATTTCCATATGTTTTCTCTATTCTGATAAATTTAACATTGATTATTAATAGAGATGAGCGAACGTGTTCGGCCCCGCCCCTTTTCGCCCGAACACCGAACTTTGCGAGGAATTCCGTGCTCGGGGGAAAAAAGTTCGGGGGTCGCCGTGGCAGCGCGGGGGGGTGCGGCGGGGAGTGGGGGGGAGAGGGAGAGAGAGAGGGCTCCCCCCTGTTCCTCGCTGCTGCCACCCGCGCCGCCGCGCCTCTCCCCGCCCGCCGGCGCCCCCCGAATCTTTACGCGCGGACACTGAAGTCCTCGGAAAAGCCGGTGTCCGGGTGCGTAAGTGCTCGTTAAGAACACGTTCGCTCATCTCTAATTATTAACATTTTGAGGAACATTTTGTTTTCCTACACCAAGCCAAGATTGCAAAGGCTCATAGGTGTCAGAATGATAGATACCCCCACAAAGGCCCCCCATTAATAAAAAATACACATTTGAATGTATGCGCTGAGGGGGGTCAGGAGTATTTTGACCCCACAGGTTTTTTTTCAGGAATGAATGCAATTTAGAGGAGAAAAAAATAAAATTTCATATTCATATTTTTGCAAATATGTCATTTAAATGACAGGATTGTTTTCTGTAGTGCACAAGAAAATGAGGATTTGCACCCAAAATGAATACCCTCTGTTTGTCCTGTATTCAGAAACATACCCCTTGTGGCCCTACTCTTGTGTCTCTATGCACAACGGTGCCCCAACTGAAAGGAGCAGCAGGTAACTTTCTGAACAGGCATTTTGCTTGAAGGTAATTTAGGTCCCATTGCCCACTTGTGGAGCTCTTGAGAGGTCAAAACGACAGAAAACCTGCACAAATTACCCCATTTTGAAAACTAGATCATTTAACAAATTCATCTAGGGGTGTACTGTGTATTTTGAACCCATAGTTTCTGAATGAATCTAAGCAAACCTGAAAGAAAAAGTTACGATTTTCATTTTTTTGGCAGCTGTGTCATTTTTTTTGTACAGCACACATATAAATGAAGACTTTCGCCCAAAAATAAATACCCTCATTTCTTCGTTGTTTAGAAACATACCCATTGTGGCCCCCTGTGAAATCTCAAGGCTCTTGGCTACGTTTGGTAGCCAGGAGCAGTGAGATTTTAAATTACCCTGGAAATCCGCCGCTTTTGCGCATGCGTCTGCGATTTTGGTGGTGGGTGCGTGCGCAGACGCCGGAGTAAGGTCCACAGATAAATATGGGGGCCTTAGTTACGTAATCTCATCTCCCCTCATGGATATGATCCATGAGGGGAGATGAAACAAACTTTTTTTTAAATTTTTTTTTTACTTGGATAACAGTGATCATGTGACCGGGAACTGCATACAGCATACAAACCTTTTATTGACGGCGATCATGTGACCAGGCCGGTGGGTCCCACAGCCCGGGATGACAGCTCCAGGTTGTCGGCTACCTCCAGTAACCGGCAGAATGGAGCTGTCATGCTCACAGCTTGCAGGGTTTTAATCCCCGCAGGGAGCATGTTTTTACATCCCTGGCGATAAAAGCCCAGCAAACTATGATGTAAAAAGGCAATAAGGTGGTCACTAAGAGGTTAAAAAAAGTGTAAATTTGTTATTGTCATAATCATACTGAACCAAATAAAAAGTTAAGTTGTCATTTTTGCCGCGGTGTGTTTTCTGAAAAAGCAAAAACCTCAAATATTTGTGTAACTAATTATATCTTTTTCCCATTTTACCCCACCTAGAAGATTTAAAGGTTTTTGAGCACATTATGGTACATTAACTGGTATCATTGAAAAATACAACTTATCCCGCAAGAAAAAGTTATGACTTTTTGAAAGTGAGGAGGAAAGAACAAAAATGAAAAAACTAAAAATGCTAATGTCTCCAAGGAATTAAAACGTTTTAGAGTATGCAAGCTCAGTTTGTAAATTCAAGGTTTTAATCTAGAATAAAAAAAAATAGTGACATATGCTGTGTAGTAGCTTCATTAAAATGCAGGGTACATGCTATTCATTACAGTATGATAGAGTAAAAGGAGACTTGAAGTACTACAGGCCTTTTTGTCCTTCCTGCAGAAATAGATAGATAGAAATTAAGGATGGATAGATAGATAGATATGAGATAGATAGATAGATAGATAGATAGATAGATAGATAGATAGATAGATAGATAGATAGATATGAGATAGATAGATAGATAGATAGATAGATAGATAGATAGATAGATATGAGATAGATAGATAGATATGAGATAGATAGATGGGATAGATAGATAGATATGAGATAGATAGATAGATAGATAGATAGATAGATATGAGATAGATAGATAGATAGATAGATAGATAGATATGAGATAGATAGATAGATAGATAGATAGATGGATATGAGATAGATAGATAGATAGATAGATAGATAGATATGAGATATGAGATAGATAGATAGATAGATAGATAGATAGATAGATAGATAGATAGATAGATAGATAGATATGAGATATGAGATAGATAGATAGATAGATAGATAGATAGATAGATAGATATGAGATAGATAGATAGATATGAGATAGATAGAAGATAGATAGATATGAGATAGATAGATAGATATGAGATAGATAGATAGATAGATATGAGATAGATATGAGATAGATAGATATGAGATAGATATGAGATAGATAGATAGATAGATAGATAGATATGAGATAGATATGAGATAGATAGATAGATATGAGATAGATATGAGATAGATAGATATGAGATAGATAGATAGATAGATAGATAGATAGATAGATAGATAGATATGAGATAGATAGATATGAGATAGATCGATAGATAGATAGATATGAGATAGATAGATATGAGATAGATATGAGATAGATAGATATGAGATAGATATGAGATAGATAGATAGAGATAGACATGAGATAGATAGATAGATATGAGATAGATAGAAGATAGATAGATATGAGATAGATAGATAGATAGATATGAGATATGAGATAGATAGATATGAGATAGATAGATAGATATGAGATAGATAGATAGATAGATAGATATGAGATAGATATGAGATAGATAGATAGAGATAGACATGAGATAGATATGAGATAGAGAGAAAGATAGATCAAAATGGAGCATGACGCGTTTTTTCTCCTGTGCATGAAAAACGCAATTCTTTAAAATGCCATCCGCAGGTGCAAAAATCAATTTAATGGACCGCGGATGGCGAATGATTCCCTATGGGCAGAATCCGCAATTCCATTTAGCTAGTGGACATGAGGCCTCACTATTTTTCCAGCATGTAGGCTCTGCAAAGAGAGGTAAGGTAAAGCAAAACTAATGCCACTTGGCAGGTTTGTAGAATCATTCGGACAAGTTAACTTTTACCTGACATTTATATAGTAGTCTAAGTAAACATTGCAGTTGCATAAAGTGCGCAAATTTATTAAAAGGCGCTCACCTCTTAATACTTTTGGTGTATATATGGACCGTCTGTATGACAAGTGAGAAATCTATGCCAGCTATGACCCATACACCAGTTTCTGGCATTAATCATAGTAAATGTGACTAGATGCAAGTGGCCATGCTGCCTAATGCTTAGCCCTGCCAACTGTTTAAAAAAGTGTCAGGACCAGCGTAAACTACCAAAAAGTCATACATTTAGTGACGTGTAGGAGATGAACAAGCCTGGCTTCACTATCATGTCTATCTCAAGCTCATATGCGAATCTAAACATCCATCTATTTCCTCCATCTTTAAATCAAAATGTAGAATGCGGGCTGAAAATATAAAAATGTCTGCAAATAGCATAGCCCATAGCCTTATTTTCTATTAAAGGAGTATTCTGGGCATTTACTATTGAGAATAGGTCATCAGTAGTTGATTGATGGAGATCCCCATTGATCAGCTGATCCTCTAGCTGGCAGAGCTGGCCATCTGTATCACTAGTCAGGGCTAGAAGTGTAATACATGGCTTTACTTCCATTGAAATCAATGTGAACGATGCCTTCTATCGTACTTCCAGCTCCATACAGTGGTTATAGCTGGATAGGTCATCAGTACTATTGTATCCCTTTAACTCAGCCCTCTCAGTGACTTGGAGTTATACTTAATTTAGATCTGCCCTTTATTTCTTTCATAGACAATTACAAAATTATGCCATCTTTCCTGAACTAAATCATAAAAATGTCAAAGCTAAATCTAGGTCCAAATTAGTCTTCTCGACTAATGATAATTACTAATTGTGTCATTAAAGCATTGTTGCTCATCTTCAAAGCTTTACATCATACTGCATCTTGCTAGTTTTGATCCTATATTTTGTCTACTAACTTCACTACGAATTTGAATCAGCCAATGGCCTATGACTACTATCCATACTGAGCGTTAAAGCACTGCGCTCAGCATGGACTCACATTAGTGTTCAAACAGGACAAATAAAACACTCAAACCCCAACCCAAACATAACAAAAGGCAAAAAGATAGGGAATCTAGCCCTAATAAGCAAAAGGGGGGGGGGGGGATACCTCTGCCTAAATTGGGGCTATCGTCTCGACAAGGATGACCCCACATCCCGAACCTAGGCCACCTGTACTGACCATAGGTAGATACAGGAAATGTCAATAATAAGGTGGTAACAACTAATGGCAGCAGGGGCAATGGCAGAAGCAATACTAACATATAAATCAATACATCAACTACTTAGCTTGATTCAGATGGCAGCACCAAGGGAAAAAGAACTAGACCAACTTTACCCATAAGAGATGAATATTCCTCAATCTTCTGAGAGCAGGGTAGAAATATATAAACCCCCACCCAACTAGATTGGCCAGCCATGAAAAAGACAAACCATCTATGGGAATTTCATATATAATAACTCCAATGACCTGTTATCAATGATGGGTGAACCCAAGGGGATAGCAAACGTACAACCACAAAAATGTCATAACGTGGCTTGGACTGACCTTGTAAGCCAGTCCATTTCGGCATCAAGGCTTATCCTTCTTCATCCCAACCTCTCTTTTGCCTTCAAAGCTTCTCATACTATATGCTGGACTTACATGGATTACATTCTTTGGGGTGTTTTTCAATTAAACCAACTGAATTACTAAATTTCAGTTTTAAACATATTTTAGAAACTTGTCTCTCCAGGGATACTTCTTATGTTTCATAATTGTAGTATATAGCCATAACTGTCTTGTCTATGGAATTCTGCACTACTCCTCACAATGCAGTCTATTTTTGTACTGGCATACATTCTGACACTTCAATCACACATACGGATAGTACAGAATGGCTGATAATTGATATGAACACATCCAACAAATAGTCTTGTCACCTGCGTTTCACAGGTAGAAGATTGTTATCTATAAGATTCCCCTCTCGGAATGTCTATTTTAATGTTTCCTTTTGGTGGTAGGGGGCCAGCATATATAAAGCGTGACTGCTGGAAAATGTGTGTAAAGGTTTTTTTTAGAGCATACAGTAGGAACATCATAGAGGAAGTCTTTCAAATCTCGACTCCGTTTCTATTAGCAAGTGCAGAGACAATGCCAAAACATCTCTCACTCTGGATGACGTCTAGAACTTGTATAACACAGGCTGTACATTGATGTTAGAGATTGTAGATTGGTTGCAGACAATTCTGTGATTGCTTGGATGGGGCTTGCTGAAATCCATGCACTTGCTGCAGAAACAACCCCATTCAGATGCATGGAATGGTCTTTTTAGCCGCAGAAATTTTGGCAACAAATCTGCCTCATGTGAACCATGATGTCTCTGCCCTGTGCCGGTCACTGCACTGGCTACCTGTTAAATACAGAATTCAATTTAAACTCTTTACCTTCATCCACAAAGCCCTCCACAGCGCAGCGCCCCCTATATTGCCTCCCTCATCTCAATCCACCACCCAGCCCAAGCTCTCTGCTCTGCTAACGAAACCAGACTGAGCGCCCCCTTAATTCAAACTTCTCATTCACGCCTCCAAGACTTCTCCAGAGCAGCACCGGTCCTCTGGAACGCACTACCAAAGGCTACCTGAGCAATCCAGGACTCGCAGAACTTCAGGCGTGCTCTAAAAACGCACCTCTTCAGGGAGGCATACCGCATTCCCTAAACAAACCCCTCTGTACTCCGCCTGATAACATGCTCCCTGACCTACTGACTGCAATCCCTGCTAGCCATCATAAACCGCTCCTGCAGTCATACTGTTTCTGCCGTCACACGGCTAAATGTCTGACCATTATCTATGTGTATATCACCCCTCACTCTCCATCTCGCCATACCACGCGCACCGCCAGCCCTTTACCTTCTGTATCACCCCACTATTCGTAGTATGTAAGCTCGTTGGAGCAGGACCCGCACCCCTATTGTTTCCATCAACTGATTACTATGTAACCGTGGTTCTGTAATTTTTGTATTTTTTGACTTTCTGTATTCCTCCTGTCTATGTAAGCGCTGCGGAATATGTTGTCGCTATACAAATAAAGATTATTATTATTACCAGTACTGTATTTCCTATAAGCGATTTAATTTGGAAAGGAATGAGTTAAAACTAAATAATAATAAGATTGAGCAACTTAAAGAGGTTGTACCAGAAATCACTTATCAGCTGTCCATAGGATATGTGATAAAAGTCTGATCAGTGAAGGTTTCACCTGCCGATCCTGAGAATGGGGTACCGTGTTCCCCTCTCCTCATCACTGTGTGCTCGCTGCACCCCCTGCAGGGGCATCAGATTGAATGTAACAGTGGCTAAGCTGGCACAATTGCTGTTCCATTCATCTCAAAGGGGTTGGCAGAAATAGCCAAGTACAGGCACTCGGCCATCTTCGGCAGTCCCACTGAAAATGAATGGAGTGCCACCAAGCATGAGCAATTATGATTCCTTTCAGGCCGGATTCACACGAGTGTATGTGTATTTGTGTGCACATTTGTGCCACATTTTTGCTCGTTGTCTATTTGCAACAATGTTTTTACTGTACTTTTTGCACACATTTGTTGACCCATGGTAGCCACTCCTCCTCCTGACAAGCTTCTTTCACTTTTTTTTACTAAAGCACAAAAAGCTGAAAAGGTTTTGCACCAGGAGCTTCAAGTTACACCTCTGCGTTAAGGGGTTTTATAAAAGTTGGAGGGGCCCCAAGATAAACTTTTGCACCCGGGCCCATGAGCCTTTAGCTACGCCCCTGCCTGCGGGCCTTGTGTTTGACATGTGCTATAGAACGATATACTCCACAAACAATGATTATTTAATACACACTGTCTTTATGTAAGCAAGCTGCCAAAGTACCAAATTAAATCTAGTACATAATTGGTTTCTACTCCTAACTTTAGAGGCATAAACACAAACAGAATAAGTTATTTCTCTTTTAGAAGAGTACAATGAGAAGCCAGTTCCTGAAAGCCACATAACTGTCATGTACAAGGTGGCCTTGCTGTAAGAAATGTTATTCTATAACAAAGAGTTGATCTAAAGATAGAGGTGGATGGAGATGAATAGTCTTTTTAAAACTCCCTGAGGGTTCAGACCTGCCAAAAGCCTTTTGCGAAGCACTGCATTAGATGTACATCTGGTACTAAAGAGATTAAAGCACCTGGGAAGCAACTATATGAATTTGCAGAATTGTTAGGTTTTGCTTTGATGGTGATCATTCCTTAAATTCCAACGTTTGTTGTTGCCTTCACTTCTAAATTACAGTTTATGTGATGCATAGCCTCAATATAATATTTGAAAACAGAAGCAACTTCTTGTTTATCTAAAATGTTACAAATGTAACTTTGTCCAAACTATTGAATGATAGTAAAAAGGTGTTTTGAAAACATGTATCAAAATGTATCAATTTAAAGCCTATTCATTACACAATGGAAGTAGTTCTGAAGACCAACTGTTTTTACAGATGAAAGAGTTGGTTTAGGATGGTTTTACACCGCCCAGACTTGTGAGTTGAGATTCTCGCACAAATATAAACCACATTCTTTTGAATGGGTTCATACACGTCAGCGTTTTGTGTTTTTTTCAGCATCGCACCGCGGGAAATATCGCGGCATGTCCTGTATTAGGGCATGCACGCGCATCGCCTTTTGTTTTCATTGCGGCCGGTGGCAGTATCGCACTGCATGCAAAGTGCACGTGAGTACAATACAATGCAAGGTTTCCCATTGAAAACAATGGGAAACAGTCTGCAATCCGCAGCCGCTACTTCTCTGAAGTGATGCAAGGCAGTTTTGATACAAAAACGTCTCGCTCCTGCAGCAAAATCTTATGTTGGTGAACGCAATATCTGATCGACTTTCATCACACTTGGCCGTGTGACATTATTCTTAGGCCAGGCTCACACAAACGGATCTTATTTCTGCAGGGGAAGGCCTGTGAAACATTGCGGAAAGTAATTGCAAATGGTCGCTGAAGACCGCGGATGCAAGCATTTTTCCGCGCGGATGTACGTATGTGCACAGCATATCGTATTCATGGAAAAAAGATCGTAGTAGAACATCCCTCAGGTGAGATTCATATTCCCTCTCCCATCCCTACCCTCCACAAGCAGTAATTCTTTTTTTTTCTTTCTCCTGTTCTATACAGTTTTAAGTGATTCTGCTGCCCGCATGCAATATTGATTGCGTATGGACGGTGATTCCCTCGCACCCACAGACCTCAGTGGAGCCCGTCAGCGCAGAATACGCACTAAAATAGAGCATTTCTAGCATACTTTGCGTACATTTGCACATCCCATTAACTTCTATGGAGACTTTTGCTGTGCAAATGCAGGAAAATAGAGCGTGCTTTGATTTTTTTGTGCAACCGAAATGTGCAGGAAAATATGTGCATGTGAACAAACCCGATGAAATCAATGGGTTATATTCTCTGCATATTGCACATGCATGTTTTGTGTGCATTTACGAATGCATTGCGCAGAGAACAGAACCCATTGCTTTCATTGGGTTAATTTATACTTTTGTGGGGGTAAAAAAATTGTGACATGCTCTATTTTTGTATGCATTTGCACACCGAAGGCATCATAGGAGTCTATGGGGGTATTGAAATACACACCAGATCCCTACAAAATTGCACAATGAACTGCGCAATTTTGCAGGGAAATCGATAACACTAGGGACCAATAAGGCTGCCAACCTTTTACATCATGGCCAATGTGAATGGTCCCCGTCAGCACAGAAGGTACAGTAAATTGCCCTAAAACACGCGATAGCGTGACCTTCACAGTGCAAAGAGTCGTTTTTGAGCATACACCTGTGTAAAGCCGCCTTTAGCCTCACTTTTTTAAATTCAGCTTTTGATCCAGAAAAAGCATCAAAATGTGATTGTGTGTGCTTGTGTAAGTGTGACCCCATAGGCCGCAAAAACGGATCAAATACCGATGACATACAGCTGTAATGTCATCTGTAACACGTCCACGATATGGATCTGTATTACTGACCTGTTACAATAAGCTTGTCTGAAACCAGTTTGGGGATTTTTTCACGTTTCACGGAATATTCCACTGCAGGAAAATCTGCACCAAAATTCACATGTTTAACATGCAGATATCGGCACGGAATTGTGGCGGATTTTACTATTTGCAAATCTGTAGCAATTTGCATCAGCAAAATTTCACCAAAAATTTGCATCAAAATCCACATATTAGACATGAGGTTTTTTGTGCATATTTTTCCATTGCAGAATGCTCCGCCATGTTTGAAACTACTCTTAGGGCTCAGTTAGACGGATGTTTTAACGTGCAATTTTTTGTACGCAAAACACAAACGCACAAAAAATTTGCATGACCAAAGTGGGTGTCATGCAGAAAAAAACGCACTTGGCCACGTTTTTGCGCACATAAAGTGTGCTGCCCGCTATCCCCTGCTGCGGCTGTGACAGCTGCAGCAGAGGATTCCTTGGATGTGAAACCCCTGGATACTGTCACATCCAGGGGTTTCACCTTTGGTCAACGGGGTCAGGGGCAGCAGCGGCGGCCCCATTGACATACAGAGAACATTGCAATCCTCTGCTACAGCTATGACAGCTGTGGCAGAGCATTTCTTCATCTTCACGGGGAGTCCCTTGTCACTGAACACTGTGCCAATCAGAGGCAGCTCTCAGCTGTCAATCAATAGCTGAGAGCTGCCTCTGATTGGTCACAGTGCTCAGCCAATCAGAGGCAGTCCCCGCCTGCTGAAAGCACTTCAGAGCAGTTCAAGAGAAGACTCGGCTAGACGCGCCTGAGCCCTGGCATCTGCAGAGAGGTGAGTATATATTTTTTTTATTTTTTACACATTTTAGGGATGATTTTCAGGGAAGGGCTTATATTTAAAGATATGCAGAACATGTGTATATTCTTGCACGTAAATTCTTATAGGTTAATTGTGAATTCATACTGTAAGAATTGCAAGTGACTATTTCCAAATCCACCTCAAGAGAGATAAATAATCTGTAACCACCTATATAACATGGACCATTTATAATACTAGTGTCTAGGGGCCCCTCACTGACTAGAACTCGGGTGCGATTATTACCTCTGCACCCCCTATAGAAAAGGTGTCAAAATCATTTTCACTGAGGGCCATATCAGCCTCATGTGGGCTGACTGTAATTGTAAGACTGTATAGTAATAGTGAGCCCCTCATAGTGGTCGCAGTAGTAATACTGTCCCCTATAGTGGCCCTAGTAGTAAGTGACCTCCATAGTGACCCAAGTAATAATAGTGACCACTATAGTGTCAACAGTAGTAGTAGTAGTCACTCTCAAAGTGACTCCAGTAATCATAGTGACCCCAGTAGTGATCCCATTAATAATAGTGCCCCCCATAGTGGCCCCAGCAATAATAATGGTCCCCTGTAGTGGCCTCTGTAGCTATAGTGACCCCCCCCCCCCCCCCATAGTGGCCCCAGAAGTGTTGCCTATATTGGTAGCTCCAGTAGTAATAGTGCCCACCATAGTGGCCCCAGCAGTAATATGGTCCCCCATAGTGGCCCTAGTTTTCATAGTGCCCTCCCCATAATGGCCCAAGGGGTAATGGTAACCCCCATAGTGGCCCTAGTAATAAGTGTCCCCTATATTGATGGCCCCAGTAGTAATAGAGCTCCCCATGGTGGATCCAGTAGTAAGTGTCCCCAATATTCACCCCAGTAGTATTAAGTAACCCTCATATTAGTCCCAGGTGTAATATCTCCCCACTATTTGTCATTGGCTGCCAGCATCACTAAAGACAAACACCTTATCCAGCTGGTGCAGGTAAGTGAGATGTCTGACCTCTCCCCTTGATGTGTGCATTGCGAACAGGACAGTGTGTGCAGACTCAGTGGGAAGAGGTCAGCGGTCCCAGACTGTGCACTGTTGCTGCTGGACCAGAACTGCAGTCTGGATGAGTGGAATGCCCGTTAGTTTGTTGCACAGAAGTCAGGCCACATAAAATGCGGTGGGGGACTGGATTTGGCCCACGGGCCTTGTGTTTGACATGTGTGCCCCATAGCTATGAACCTGACTTAAAGGGGTTGTCCATGAAATAAAGTCATCCCCTATCTACAGGATAGGAGTTAACTATATGATCGGTAGCTGTCCAAACGCTGGGACACCCACCCATAACAAAAACGGGGATCTCAAATGTCCCCATATAAATAGATTTGTGATGATGCACGCGATTTCTGCTGCTCCATTCATTTCAAAGGAACTGCCAGAGATAGTTGAACTTATGAACTAGGTTATATATAGCAGTTCCATTGAAATAAATGAAACAGCAATGCACATGTGTGACCACCTTTCCATTTATTCAGGGACCTTTGAGTACCATGTTGTTGTGTTCAGTAGGTTTCCTGTGGTTGGACCCTCACTGATCAGATAATTACCCTTTAGGAGATAAAGTACTTACTTGCCACAACCTATTTAAGGTAGGGTTTTCTTCTGCTGAACCTTTAAGATCCATTACTATGTCAGAACCTGGGACCAAAGTAGGATTCATTACTGTGTCAGAACGTAGGACCAAGGTAGGATCCATTACTATGTCAGAACCTGGGACCAAGGTAGGATTCATTACTGTGTCAGAACCTGGGACCAATGTAGGATCCATTACCATGTCAGAACCTGGGACCAAAGTAGGATTAAAGGGGTTGTCTCGCGAAATCAAGTGGGGTTATACACTTCTGTATGGCCATATTAATGCACTTTGTAATATACATCGTGCATTAAATATGAGTCATACAGAAGTTATTCACTTACCTGCTCCGTTGCTAGCGTCCCCGTCGCCATGGTTCCGTCTAATTTCGGTGTCTTCTTGCTTTTTTAGACGCGCTTGCGCAGATCCGTCTTCTCCCTTCGGCTCGGCTTGGCTCCATCTGCGTTTTGGCTCCGCCCCCTTGTACACGTCATCGTGTAGCTCCGCCCCCGTCACGTGCCGATTCCAGCCAATCAGGAGGCTGGAACCGGCACACGTCATGGGGCGGAGCTACGCGATGACGCGTACAAGGGGGCGGAGCCAAAACGCCAATGCTGCCGAGCGGAGCCGAAGGGAGAAGACGGATCTGTGCAAGCGCGTCTAAAAAAGCAAGAAGACACCGAAATTAGACGGAACCATGGCGACGGGGACGCCAGCAATGGAGCAGGTAAGTGAATAACTTCTGTATGACTCATATTTAATGCACGATGTATATTACAAAGTGCATTAATATGGCCATACAGAAGTGTATAACCCCACTTGCTGCCGCGAGACAACCCCTTTAATTACTGTGTCAGAACCTGAGACCAATGTAGGATCCATTTCTACGTCAGAACCTGCGACCAAGGTGGATTCATTACTGTGTCAGAACCTGGGACAAAAGTAGGATTCATTACTGTGTCAGAGCCTGGGACCAAGGTAGGATCCATTACCATGTCAGAACCTGGGACCAAGTTAGGATTCATTACTGTGTCAGAACCTGGGGCTAAAGTGGACCCTCTGGTAATCTAGAGAGAAAGTTTGACCATATACAGCTCTATCATTTTCCACGGAGCTGCATAAAGATTTTCATTACTCACTCATTTTGTAAGTAATTATGTATATCAAAGTTGTTATTTCTTAAGTTTACACATTTCTGGGGGAAAATAATACCATATATGTTATTCTACACACGCCAATTAGATTCTGATACACAAACAGAAGGACAAGAAAGAGTATTCGACAGGTGCTAGGCATTATTTTTCTCTGCTTCCCCCTTGACATAAAATGAATGAAGTGAAGCATTCATAGCAAAGCATAGTATTGATTTGATAAGCACTTTCACAAGGAATGTGTTTGCTTTGAGATAATATACCTATGTGCCTTGCCAGAAAGACATTGCTGTAGTGATAAAGCATTGCAGCAAAGCTTTCAATAAAGAACAGCATACAAGCTTGAGATGGAAAAATATCAAAAATATGGTTAACATGTTGATGCTTTTCTCCTTTATTTAATAGTTTAAAGTAAGGCTGGTTACTATGAAATCCCTACATATAACATTAACCACTGTGACATTGGGACAGATGATGCCCATTCATTTTTAAATACTTTATATTTTGTCTTGGTGGGGCTCTTTCTGATTTTTGCCTCTACTTTCATGTATTACATCTTGGTATTGCAGCACCACAGATTTTTTTCGTCTTTGGATTACATGTGTAATTTAAGCCCGTGTGTGACCCCATATTATGTTGTTGATATATTGTATTAGGAAAATTGATCATTATGAACATTGTTCTTCATCATGTTTGTAGGTGACTTTATTGGGGTCCGAGAGTGTAATAAAAGGTGTATTCCAGGCTTTTACTATGGATGAGGTTAGGTCACCAAGAGTTGATCACCAGGGATCTGCCACTTGGGATCCGTGCCGATCTGCTGATACTTCGGCCCGCTGTCTGTAGCAAAGCCAGACAACCGCATCGGTGGTCAGGTTCAGAAGTATAATAGACTCACTGGTGTAACTATAGGGGATGCAGTTGCACCTGAGCCCAGGAGCCTTTGGGGGCCCATAAGGCCTCTCCTCTCCATGCACGGAGCTCAGTACTATGAATAAAGCATTATAGTTGGGAGGCCTGTTACAGGTTTTGCATTGGGGCCCAGGAGCTTCAAGTTATGCTTCTGCTTTAAGGGGTTAAGAGAAGTTGGGGGGCTCCAAGATAAACTTTTGCACCCAGCCATGAGCCTTTAGCTATACCCCAGACTGCTTCGCTCCCATTGAAATCAATAATAGTGATGCCTTCCATTACACTTCCAGCTTTTCATTGAAGTCAGAGCTGGAAATGTAATAGAAGGTTTTGCTCCCATTGCTTTTTATCATGTTTGTAGTTGATTTTATTGTGGTCTTAGAGTGTAACTAAAGGTGTATTCTCCAGGATAGGTCATCAATAGTTGATCGGCTGGGGATCAGCTGCTCAGAATCTCTGCTGATCAGCTGACCATGGAGCCCGCTGTCTGCAGCAGAGCTGGACAACCACATTGGTGGTCAGGACCAAAAGCATATTAGACTGTATTTAAATCCATAGGAGCAATGCCTTTCATTATACTTCCAGCTCCTCATTGCAGTCGGAGCTGGAAGTGTAATAGAAGCTTTTGGGCCCATTGATTTTAATGGGAATGAAGCCTTTCTATTACAATTCTGACTCTGACAGCCGATGTGGACATATTGACCCGCTGCACTGATAGCGCTACAGAGGATCAACTGATCAACTGTCAACCAACTGCTCATGACCTATCCTGAGGATAGCCAATTAATAGTAAATGCCGGAAAACCCTCTTTAAAGAACAGCTCTGTAAGTTTTAGGTTGTTTATTGCATTTTTTGCAACTTTTTGGCACCCCTATGGAGTTCACTGTTAAATTCTACAAAAAGACACAATGCAAGTAAGCGTTAAAGCTTGTTTTGATTGAAACCTAGACAAGCATTGGAAATAAAGCCCTATTCACTAAAAATGTATAGTATTTTATGACAAAGATATAGCACAAAACATTTTCATTGTCCTTTTTAAAGCATTCTTATGTGTGAGGGGAGATTTTTAATTGTTTGTGTGAAGAACTGTATTGAACAAGTTTTCAATGGTATAGCTATGTATGCTTGACTTTCTCGTGTTGTAATTTTTTCCCATTATTCGGATTTCTACATCGCTTCTCCTACAGGTCACAGCAAGGAGAATGGAAATACGGCATGCTAGTTTAACGTTTGAACACTTAGAGTACTCTACAATACTTAGTGTTCAAACAAGACAAAATTTAATGTATTATTGAATACAGCAGGACAAGGCAATTAATGGATTTTACTGTGCGTTTCAGAGATTTTTTTTTAGTCTATTGAAAATGACAGTAATCAAGGATTTTTTTTCATAACAAAAGTTACAATCCTGAAAACATTTAATGGGCTTTTCAGATGTGAAAATAACATTGCAGAACACTTATAGAAATTAGCATACCTGAAATTCACAACAGTGCATACATCAATCTGCAAGCCTTTTATTTAGGATGTTCTCCTTGTGCTCGTCAGTTATTTTTGGGTTTGGGTAGTATTTTTTGAAAGCATGCACCCCCTTCACATGAGGATAGCGTTTTTAAAAAATGAGCTTCGCCTTTTTTTGGCGTGCGAATCAGCATATTTTTCTGTACTTTTTGTGCCGGCGAGGTATATTCATTTGCGTGCGGCAACAAAATATGCACTAATTGAAATGGTTAATTAGTCTAATGAGTTTCAGATGTGTCGCTTTAAAATCCACTGCCCTATACTTACCGCTGTGCATTTTTGTGCGCAGGTAAATATCGGGCATGTGACCGCTGCCATTGAAAAGCATTGGTTCTTAATAGATGCGGATCGCAGACGCAAGTAACATGCGCACATAAAAACGCCCATCTGACTGAGCCCTTACAGGGAATCTCTTAAAAGAAAAGGTCCAACAGTCTTCCAATGAGAATGATCACCTCCCCATAATCAAGCAAACAAAATAGAACTATTAAAAAAATACAGAAAATGACAACAGTTTAGAAAATAGATGTTTTAGCATGTATTTTAATTAGTAAAAATGAATAAGGTGATTGAAAATTAAGGAAATAATCCTATACAGAAGACGTGTATATTCTTGCACGTAAATTCTTATAGGTTAATTGTGAGTTGATACTGTAAGAATTGCAAGTGACTTTCTCCAAATCAAGCTCAAGTAGAGATATATAATCTAGAACCCCTACATAACATGAACCATTTATAATACTGGTGTCTAGGGCTTCTTTACTGACTAGAACTCGAGTGTGATTCCCACCTCTGCACCCCCTATAGCAGAGGTGTTAAAATCATTTTCACCGAGGGCCACATCAGCTCATGTGGGCCGACTCCAATTGTAAGGCTGTATAGTAATAGTGACCCCCTCATAGTGGCCGCAGTAGTAATACTGTTCCCTATAGTGGCCCCAGTAGTAAGGGACCGCAGTAGTGACCCAAGTAATAACCCCCATAGGGGCAACAGTAGTAGTAGTAGTGACTCTCAAAGTGACTCCAGTAATCATAGTGACCCCAGTACTAACCCCATTAATAATAGTGGCAACAATAGTGGCCCCAGGAGTAATATGATCCCCTGTAAGAGCCTCCATAGTGATAGTGACCACCCTTAGTGGCTCCAGTAGTAATAGTGTCCCCCATAGTGGCCCTAGCAGTAATTTGGTCCCCCATAGTGGCCCTAGTTTTGATTAAATAAACTTGCTCTATTCTCTGTGTATTGCGCGCACAAATTTTTTGTGCACAAATCCGCCCATGTGAACATGGCCTAAGACCTTACACACATAACAGAGCCATGTACATTCCATGTGCCACCATACCGCGCATCATACATTGCCATATTACAGAATTATTCTTTCCAAGAAGCAAACAAATGGATTGAAAGAATAGCAATGTATTAAGTTATTTTTACAAGTCTTTAAAAACAATTTCTGTATGCCTGAAGTTGGGTAAAGTGTGGAAAAAGCCAGCTCAATCCAGGCTTGGAGAGTAAAAATCCAAAACTTTATTCTTTTTATATACCACTTTTATTGCATTTATTATATTATGTGTGCAATCCATAAGTCTGTATGTTTAGAACAGTGTCCGAGGAGCAGGCCCTCAGCTGAGGAGACAGCGAGGTAGAGATGTTAACCTTGTCACAGGGCTCTACCATCTCCTCCCCAAGGGTAGCTCGGGAACTCACCTCGTTACTGCTGGGGGAGATCACAGGGACAGAAATCATGGTTACCTGTAGTCCAACTTGTCACTCGTGACGCCAACGTTCCATCCTCTGCGGTGGATTTCTCTGATGTAACCTCCGGGAAAATAAAGTACACACAAAGTACACTTTTCTGAACGTTCGGTTCTGCTCATTTACTTAACAAGTATCAATAACAACAGTCCAACAATTCTTACAGAGGTGATGCAGGGAGGATTCACAGGTTCTTTGTATCTCTACAGTCCCTGTTATCTGTAGGCGTTAAAGGGGTTGTCTCGCAGCAGCAAGTGGGGTTATACACTTATGTATGGCCATATTAATGCACTTTGTAATATACATCGTGCATTAAATATGAGCCATACAGAAGTTATTCACTTACCTGCTCCGTTGCTAGCGTCCCCGTTGCCATGGTTCCGTCTAACTTCGGTGTCTTCTTGCTTTTTTAGACGCGCTTGCGAAGATGCATCTTCTCCCTTCGGCTGGTCTTGGAAGCATCGGCGTTTTGGCTCCGCCCCCTTGTACGCATCATCGCGTAGCTCCGCCCCATGACGTGTGCCGGTTCCAGCCTCCTGATTGGCTGGAATCGGCACATGATGGGGGCGGAGCTACGCGATGACGCTTACAAGGGGGCGGAGCCAAAACGCCGATGCTTCCAAGACCAGCCGAAGGGAGAAGATGCATCTGCGCAAGCGCGTCTAAAAAAGCAAGAAGACACCGAAGTTAGACGGAACCATGGCAACGGGGACGCTAGCAACGGAGCAGGTAAGTGAATAACTTCTGTATGGCTCATATTTAATGCACGATGTATATTACAAAGTGCATTAATATGGCCATACAGAAGTGTATAACCCCACTTGCTTTCGCGAGACAACCCCTTTAACTCTCCTGGTAACTCTCTTTCCTACCGGTCACTCACACTTCTCTCGCTTACTAGCGATTCCTTTCTCACTCTCCGGACTCATGCAGTTTCCATGTGTTTCTCATAGTCTGGGTAAACTCGCTCCTTTGAGAGATGGAGGCTAAGGGGAAGTCCTCTCCAAGGCTAGGCCCAGGCAGGCACAATAAACCACCTCTTGGACTCCTCCCTTCTCTATTCCTCCGGTTCTCTCACACAGGCCGACTGACTCCTACACCAACTCTCTCTTTGGCCCAAACAACAGCAGTCCAACAGACTCGGATGGGCAGACAGACCATGATTGCAGGACCAGACAACCAGACCTGGAACCCCAACTCACTCACACATCATGTGACTATCCTTTTATACCACACAAGACAAAACTATACATTTTCCAGACATGACCCAGACATTAACCTACTCATGCCTGCAGCCATCCTATACACGTATACCTGATGCATTCCACAAACAAGACACTGACAAGACAGTGTCAAGAGACATACAGAAAACATGCATAAGTGCTAGAGGGGCCCTTATTAACTCTGGGCCACTACATATATATTACCCCATTCAGTTAAGCTGTGACTATGATCAGTCAGCAATAAAGTCCCGGTGGCTTTTTTCTGTGTCACTGTCAGGGCTCATTTATACAGCCATATGTAGAGTTTGGTCAGTGAATACACAGTGTATTTATGGACTAAAAACACTGCGTATTCCATGTGTATGTGGCACTGGTTCCTTTTTTAATGCATAATCACTGCATATTAACACATATAAAAAATCCAAATAGGGCCCATTAATTATATTTATAAATATGTAGTGAATATGCATGTATCATAAGTATTCACTGCATATGTGTGCATTTACATTGACCTCAGTGGTCTATTTCGGGCCATATTACAGATCAAAGTAGGACATGCTGCGTATTTTTTCATGCGAACAAAAATCACATAAAAATGCACGCATAAATAAACCCATTTTGCAAGCAAAATTAAAAAAAACCTGTGCTGTTGAATGGTCACTAACCATTTAACAATCATGTGTTTGATGATTAGTCTATATGATACATTTTGAAGTTGAAATTATGTTTTTGTGCTGAAAAATCACTCTAAAGTGCTGATAAGTCCTCATTCTGTCTAAATTGCTGTCTACTACCTGTTGTCATGTGATGTCTATATCTAGTTACAGAAACAAGGAGACAGATTACAGGCTGTAGGGGTACTGTGTCATGCTGCCCATAGAAGTCTACAGGGAAAGGAAGGGGTGGCAGGAAGCTGCAACACAGGGAGGCAGAGGCATAGAGACCAACACAGACACGCTGCTGCAGCTTCTAGTAAGTGACTGTTGCAGTGGTTCTGGGATCTGTTCCTTTCTAGTAATCTGGTTCCGGTCTTGTATTTGGTTCTCTATCTTCTAATCTGTTAGGAGTGGTTTTAGGTGAGACTTTCTTGGTTTCTCCTGTGGGTAATTGCGGATGACTATTTAACCTGGCCTTGCACTTAGCTCCTTGCTGTTTAATTCAGTCTCCCTCTGACTGTGGTGAAAGTTTGAGGTTGATGCAGGATCTCCTGTTTTCCTGATTCTTCACAAAGCTAAGTACTGAAGTTACTATTGTTGATATCGTGTTCTCAGTGGTTTTCTGCTCTCCCACGTATGGTCTGCTAGTGGCCTAGATATGTGGTCAGGTTCCCTCTTGTTAGGGCGGGTTATCTGTATAAGGGGCAGGTCCCTTCCCTGGGTAAAGGGTTTATAGGGACAGTCTTTCCTCGATTGTATTTATTGTTTATCACTGTTTTGGGTGCCGTTACAGTCTGTTTGTTCACAGCCCATGAATCTTTCAGGTTTTTGGAAACAGTTCATCCTGATTGGACATAACAGTGACTTACTGTATCACAGTAACTGAAATCACATCTACACTGCTCAATATTGCTGTATAATGACTTCCATGCTGGTATTACTTATGAGAGTGTGCTACAGGGAGACAAAGAAGTTACCTTGTATGTATGTAGTGTATGGAGACATCATAGCAGCAAGTCTAAACCCACTAGTTCAGAAAAAAATGATAATTAGAACATGCAAAGGGAAAAACTGGTGAAAATGCAGACTACAAAGTACTTAATGGCCCAAAATCATGCAACGTATGCTCATCATGTACACACACAACGGCTTATTCTGAAAAGCCACCTGACAAGTTAGATATGCTTTAAGTGCTCTAAGAATACAAAGATGTAAGTAATAATCGGCCCATCTACTTTATTCATGCTCATTATTTTTAGGCTCACAGCAAGAGATTTCAACCTGAAAAGACATTATTAAACTATATGCATAGTACTTTGTTCCTTTCCAAAGATACAGTACACACACAAACAGAAAGTACACATGGCTCTCTTGTCCTGATGTCACATGTGATCAAAGTGTTATTCTCATTATTATGCTCAGTTCTATTCTTGCATGACCTTTGTTCTGTTAAAAGATGTTCAGGGTGATAGTAGGAAACTCAGATTTTCCCCCTTGTACTGACTGTCCTCACCCCTTCATGTTATGTGAGTAAATTGCCAAAGGTAAAAAGTGCTATGCAAAATTTTTAAAAAAGATTTTAAAACCAATTAACACCTTATTCGTATGCCAAATTATCGGTGGCTCAGATCACAGCAACCTGTGAGAGAAGTCTTGTATTACTGTGACAGTACTTCCTTTCTTGCACTGCAGCAGGTTATTATTTCCATTAGAGCAATTAGGGCAATGGATGCCAGTCAGATCACTTTTTTCTAACCTATGATAGAAAAAAAATTACTGTATTTTTGAAAAAGAAGTAACAACGCTTCATAAGGCAATATGCACCAGGGCTGTATTATGCACAAATTTTGTATTCCCAATTAGTTGTGTTTACCGCTGGTAGTTTTAACACCTTAAATCGCTTGTCTATAGCTGCCTTGTTCTTGACCAAATCCCCAACTCCATTTGCTAAAATTTAGCCTCAAACTTGCAAGGAACCTCCATCATGCTTCACTGCTACCTGCAGACACTCATTATTGTACTGCTCTCCATCATGCTTTACTGCTGCCTGCAGACAATCATTATTGTACCACACTCCACCATGCTTCACTGCTGCTGCAGACACTCATTATTGTACTGCTCTCCACCATGCTTCACTGCTGCTGCAGACACTCATTATTGCGCCGCTCTCCACCATGCTTCACTGCTGCTGCAGACACTCATTATTGCACCACTCTCCACCATGCTTCACTGCTGCCTGCAGACACTCATTATTGCACCGCTCTCCACCATGCTTCACTGCTGCTGCAGACACTCATTATTGCACCACTCTCCACCATGCTTCACTGATCCCTGCAGACACTCATTATTCTACTGCTCTCCAGCCCTTCGGTGAATAAACTGCTAATTGTTACATTAAATATGTCAAATTTTGACTCAGAGAATCTGAGCTTTTTGGCTGCAATTCTTCTGTAAAGACTAGAGATGAGTGAGTATACTCACTAAAGGCAATTGCTCAAACGAGCATTGCCTTTAGCGAGTACCTGCCCGCTCAAGGCAAAAGGTTCGGGTGCCGGCGGCGGGCAGGGAGCTGCGGGGGAGAGCGGGGTGAAACGGAGGGGAGATCTCTCTCTCCCCCCTGCTCCCTCCTGCTGACTGCCGCTACTCACCGCTCCCCCACGCCGGCACCCGAACCTTTCGTCTCGAGCGGGCAGGTACCCGCTAAAGGCAATGCTCGCTCGAGCAATTGCCTTTAGCGAGTATACTCGCTCATCTCTAGTAAAGACCTCTTCTGCCCAGACTTCTCCGAACAGTAGATGGTTCTGGTTTCTGTTAGTTGTGAGCTGATGGCATTTCTGGACATCTTTCTATGTTGATGGAAAGTAAGCATGATGTGTCTTTCATCTGCTGCACTAAGGAAACTAATGGCATCCATTGCCCTTAGTTTCCTTGGCTGACTGCTGCATTTATGGCCTTCAATGTTGCTTGATTTTTTGTGCTTCTTCAAAGGCTTGAACAGCACATATTAAACTCCAGTTTGTTACGAAATTATTGCCTGGAAGAGACCTTATTGATGCATTACAACTACCTTGTGCCTTGTTGCTGTGCTCAGTCTTGTCATTGTGTGTGACCTGTGACATAAACTGTCTCCACAACCTCACCTTTCTAACAGAGTTTGTTCCTCACCCAGTTTTAAGCCAGCTTTACATCTGTTCTTGTTTCAGTTAATGACTGTTTCAATGTACATATGAAAATGATGATATTAGCACCTGTTTTTTTTTATAATTGGTTAGGCCTCATGTACACGGGGAAATTCATACCCGCGCGGATTCCCCATGCAGAATCCCACAGCGGGTCCCTCCTGCCCCGCAGACAAGAGGCCAAGAAAGCAGATTATACTTACCTGTCCGGACACTGCGGGTCTCCCCTCTGTCGTGGACGGATCTTCTTTCTTCAGCCCGACGGATGTGCTCGGCACATCGGCGGCGTGCCGCGCGCATGCGCCATGCACACTTCTCTTGTTTTGAACTCATGCTTTCCCACTGTCCATGGCACGGACATAGTGACAGCTGCGTCTGTGCTGTGGCACCAGACAGCTTCCATAGGCTTCAATGGAGGCCGCGAGAGCCGTCTGTGCGGGAAAACCGCACGAAATAGAGTATGCTGCGGGTGGTTTCCCACAAGTGCGATGCACGCGCCTGGGATAAATGACATCTGCAGGTATTTAATTACCTGCCGGTGTTCAATGATTCCCTATGGGCGAGGATCACGCGTGTGGGAGACCTGCGTAGATTTGTTAATTGCATTTTGCCCGTGGACATTGGGCCTTAATCATACACCTAATAATAATAATAATAATCTTTATTTGTTTATCACCAACTTATTTTGCAGCGCTTATATGAAGTCTTCAGGTCCAGATAAATTACATCCTAGAAAACTGAAAGAAGCCGCTGAGGTAATTGCTGAACTAGTCATTGTAATCTTTGAAAATTCCTGGAGATCAGAAGTCCCAAAACATTGGAGAATGGCAAATGTTGTCCCTGTCTTTCAAAAAAGGAAAAGGTGAACCCAGGAAACTACAGCCCTGTGAGCCTGACTTCTATATCAGTAAAGATCTTTGAACAAATTATTAATATATGCAAGTACTTGGATGAGAATGCAGTAATTAACCAGAGCCAGCATGGGTTTGTAACAAAAAAGTCATGTCAGACTAATTTAATTTCCTTATATGACAGAATCATCAACTGGGTCGAACAGGGAAATGCAGTAGATATAGTATATCTTGACTTTAGTAAAGCATTTGACAAAGTATCTCAAACCATTCTTATTGAAAAAACGACCAAATATTGGATTGACAAGGCAACTCTTAGGTGGATTCACGAGTGGCGAAAAGTAATCATACTCAAAGAGTGGTCATAAATGGCTGCACATCCAATTGGAAGAATATCTCAAGTGGGGTACCACATGGCTCTGTACAGGGGCTAGAGTTGTTCAACATTTTTATAAATGATCTAGATGAGGTAATTGAGAGAAAACCAATGTCATATCCGTGCGTCTCACAAGCACCAAGCTCAGCACGGACACAGTGTAATGTTCACAACTACTGTAGTAGATAGATTTATGCACTGAAGCACAGTGCGCACCACAACTAAAATACATAACACAGATGTAAAGTCTGTGTGACACCAGAGTACTACACTCAGCACTGCAACAGGGAATGTACACACTGTTGGAAATAGCCTCACACCACACTATGCTGAATGGTAGCACCACTCCAGGGAGAAAGAAGCCTGGCCCTAACCTAGCAGGGGGGTGAAGGCTCCCTGCCTAGAAGCAGAGTAATCGCCTCAATAGAGGCGGCCCCACAGTCTTAATCCTGAGACCTGATTGTCCCAATAAGGACCCCTGGAGAGATTAACCAAACAGCAAAGCAAAAACAGAAATGAAAAGCAGAAATACAACTGAAAAGGAACCCGCAGCAACTTATCTGAAAGTAGCAATACACCCAGCACGGAAGAGCTCCAAACTCCAAGTACTCCACTATGGAAAGGAATGAGCAGCATTAAATATAGGAAAGGGTGAGAATATATAGCTCTCCACACATGAGGACTGGCAGAGCAATTAAAGAACAACACCCCCAACCTTCCCCCAGCAATAACTAATAGTCAGCATGCACCATGCAGCATCGTGAGACAGCAACCACAGTCTTTGCACATAGTGCATTAACCCTTTACCTGCCTAACCAGGCAACAGGTCTTGGCCTGTGTCGAGGCCACCATGTCATGCCACTGTTGCAACCGACAAGCCGCGACAACCAATCAAATCACAACACAAAACTAGGAAGGATACCTGACACTAGAGAGGAGACAAAGAGGATTCAAAAAGAACTAGGCAAGCTTGTGCAGCAGGCAGTGACTAACAAGATGTTATTTAACAGGAAGAAATGCAAAGTCCTACACTGGGCAAGAAAAATTAAAACAAAACCACATATAAAATGGGAGAGATTAAGCTAAGCAATAGCATGTGTGAAAAAGACTTTGATATACTAATATATCACAGACTGAACATGAATCAACAGTGTGATGCAGCAGCAAAAATGTCAAACACAATTCTGAGATCTATCAAGAGAAGCACACAGTCTAGATCACGCATGGTAATTATCCCCCTCTACTCTTCCTTGGACAGACCTCGTGAAATACTGTGTTCAGTTCTGGGCACCTCAATTTTAAAAAGACATCGACAAACTGGAGGAAGTTCAGAGAAGAGATACCAGGATAGTGAGCAGTCTGCAAATCATCTCCTATGAGGAACGCTTAAAGGATCTGGGAATGTTTAGCTTGCAAAAAATAAGGCTGAAGGAGACTTAATAGCTGTCTACAAATATCTGAGGGGTTGTCACAGTGCAGAGGGATCAGCCCTATTCTCATTTGTGCAAGGAAAGACTAGAAGCAATGGGATGAAACTGAAAGGGAGGAGAAACAAATTAGATTTTAGAAAACCTTTCTGACAGTGAGGGTGATGAATGAGTATAACAGGTTGCCACGGGAGGTGGCAAATTCTCCTCCATTGGAAATCCTCAAACAGAGGCTGGATAGACATCTGTCTAGGATGATTTAGTGAATCCTGCATTGAGCAGGGGGTTGGAACCGATGACACTGGAGCTCCCTTCCAACTCTACCATTATAGTCAAAAATGTACTTTTATGGTAGAATATTTATACCAGTAAAGCAAGATGTTTACACATTTGACGATTTAATTATCAATTTTTTTTAAAGCTTCTGGTAATTACATTTAGCTCATTGCACCCAAACATATTAATGATTTTAATCACTATGATTCATCATATTATTATATTACACCAGTTGGAAAGGATTCTCAAAATGTGTGCTTACATTTTATCCTTACTACCGATGGATCAGATAATATCTATAGCAGAGCATGTGAAATCCTATATTCTTTCACTATGTTTTCATTGCTTGCACTGCTCCCATTCGCCAGCAATTTCTAAACACTATTTAGGCTATACTGTAATTTGGTTTCTGTTGTCCAACCTATTTTAGGCAAAATAATATTTGAAAATCCGGAAGTATTTAGCGTTACTTATTTGTTTGAATAATTGGTACTTTATGGAAAAAGTACACTGCAATGAATAAATAATAGATGCACAATATACAAAGTAAGCATGGATTCAAGATAATTATTGAAATTAGGTTAAAGCTAAGTAGCTAGAAAAACAATCTAGGGGCATGGTTTTTAGGCAGGAGATATTCTATTAATATTCATACGAGACGCTGTAATGTATCCTCAGCCTTTTGGCTAATGTTAGAACATTTAAGGATATAAAAGTATACTACTTGCAAAATGACTCTAAAAGGTCTGCATCAAATGATTAAATTGTAAGACATGGCTATAAGTGATAAAATATGGCATTCCGTGACTTTTTACGAATGCCCTGTCATTTTATAAAATTCTGGCTTTTTAAAAGAGTTTTCATATGAATTCTTAGCATAAGGAATGTACACATATGATTTGTAACACATATTTGCAACATTATACTTTATAAAAAGCCATTATGATCTTGAAGCAACACTCAAGGTAACAGAATAGGAAAGAATTCTGAAAGTCAGCTTACCACCCTGACATACATCAGGCAAATCCACTTCAATTCCACTCAATGCTTTATAGACCCAGTAAAATGCACAATGAAATGTAGCCACGATTACATGCTTGAGCTTGTGAGTAGCTTTTACTGATAGATTGGTTTAAAATGCATCTATCATTAGGATAGTCTTCTTTAAGTAAGAACATCTACTTCATGCTTTTTAGAAAATACATTAAAGACTCTTGGCTACCTTTAAGGCACTAAAAGCACTCACTTTATGCACATTATTGTGCAAGTCAACCAGTTGTATGTTGCTGTGGATCTTTGTATATTAAGTAGTATTCCCAAGATTACATTGGTTGCTCAATGTGTTCTATATCTAAAATCAATAATCTTTGCAAATACACCAATTTTTAGAAAATCTACCTGTCCGGACTTCTCACCTCCCTAAACATCCTATTCCCACTCTGTTTATCTCTGATTGCTCCTGGACTCAACCTCCAGCAATTCTTCACTCTGGTTGAGCATGCCCAGTTCAGCTTGCCTTCACTTCTAAGCGATTGCTCTGTCCATCTTTAGCTCCCCGCATTCAGTCGAGGTGCTTTTAGATGGAACAACTATCATTCAAAATGCGTTCAAACAAGTGAAAGTGCACGATAATCGTTTGGTCTAGGCGCGAGCGAACGATGAACGAGAATCGTTCATTTTTCGTTCATCATTCATTTTATGCTGGCAAAAACAACCATCGTTATTGGCTTGTTCGCTTATCATTCGGTATAAATAGTAATCATTCAGTCCCTCTCATTCGCTTATACAGCGAACATGAAAGACTGAACAATTCTGAATGATTGTCATTTGAACAAACCAATGATGTATCTGCCTGTCAAAGCAGTCTGCATGAGAACGAACGAGCTAGCGGTGATGTCACTCGCTCATTTGGGGAACAAAGGGTTAATCTGCTCCTATTTACTTTTTTCCTTTACAGTCAGAATACTACTGTGACATGCATAGAGGTGCCAGCAACCAAATGATGATGCAGGTGCTTTTGGGAACTGTAATTTCCCAGTTAGAAATACTGGTCATGTGACTGAGTAGATGGACCTGTTTGCTCAGCGAAGAAACCTTCATCAATGGGAGTAACAGAGTTTTAATACATAGAAGGGAGGCACACAGTAAGCTCAGTTGGGCATATGGCATTCTATTCAAAGGGGTATTTGAATCTCAGATTTTCATGGCCAAAATGGGAAAACTTGGCTCTCTGTTTCCGGCCACCTGTCAGAAACAGCCACGCGCTTCAGTCCAGCACTGTTTGTGTAGCTTTTATTGATATGAAGGAGAATGACTGAAAAATTTCTTATTTGAATGAGCCAACAATGTATCTGCCTGTATAAAGAGGCAGCACAAGTGAACCCTGGCATAATTTACTTCAAATGAGACACTGGCTCATCTAAATGGATCTGTAGACTACTGATACATACTACTCAGAAAAGTAAGGTTAAGTAAGGAGAGCACCCAGAAGGGGTGCTATTCTCAATCATTGTTTTACAAACTTGGTAAAAACTCATACATTAGTTTGAAGAAAAGCTGCGATCCAATAGGTGGCGCTGCAGAGATATTGCTCTATCTTCCTTGTTTGCAGGTCTGAAAGAGAGATTTCAGATTCCTTTCACATTCCTTGTCATTGGACTGAATATTTACTGTTATGGTCATCCCTCCCTGCTATTTATCTAAATGCTATAGATCCCAACATGTCTGTGCCCTCTTGCCCTCTGTTTCTGGTATTTATCTAGTGCAAATTAAGTTCACCATGTTCCTGCCCTCCCATATAATCATGTGTATTTTTTAAATACCTTGTAAGATTTGTTCTATTATTGCCTAGGCAAGGACCCTGAGGGGTCCGAAAGCTCGCTATAACACCATGTATTTTTGTTAGCCATTAAAAGGTATCATATTTACAAGATTACTTGATTTCTTTTACTGTCTTTGTTTCTCCAGGATCGGAGCATCACTTTAAATGGTAGCAGTGATATAATTGACCTTAAACTTTGACACTCGTCCCCATAAAAGGAAAACCAGAGGGACACTTCTTTTCATACATGACTGATATGAAAAGTTGGGTAAATTCTACATTTATCAAGATTTAATATTGTTAAACATGTAATATAAATTTATTTCAACCTATTCACAAACCTAAATTTACTAATAGAAAATATTATACTAGCAAATTTTAATAGTACCCTTGTGGTCTATGTATTTATGATTGGAAGACGTACATTTAACTTCTTATTTACTATTGCAACCTGACTACGTTTGGAAAACTGCAATTTCTAAAAATTTCACAGTGACATAATGCTGTTAGTAATTAGTCCAAATGCCATGAATAATACATAATTAGCCCATGCCAATAAGTAAGCCAATGTCAAAATTCTATATATTTTTTTTGAAAGTCAGAAAGAACTTTTCATGTTTAAATTATATATTAGAACTAAATGTGAAAGTATTGATCAGATGAACCGAAACTGCACTCTGTAATAAAGTGTCTATAGAAATTTAGCTTCAGGAAATGTAGACAAATGGAGCCATCAGTTTAGACTTTCAGTGAGAAAGATTTCCTGATATATACGCACAATATATCCCATCAGTTAAATAAGATTTTTCCACATTTAATTATGGGCTTTGTTTAAAAGCATGCAGTATAATACAGGTATAATAACTGTAAAACTCTAATTTCTAGGTAAATGTTAATAATTCACAGCTTATAACTACACAAAAAGTTGGATAACATTGCAAAAACTTTTAACAACTTTTCTTGTACAGTTTCTGAGTTACGTGATGTTTTATTCCCTTTTCAAGTCTATATTCAGGTTTCCTGAACTGCATTGCAGGAGCTCGTGACAGTGACAAAAAGCTAAGCGGTGATGTGACATGTCACAGGCAAAAGTTAAATAGGACCCAAAAGAATTGTAACATTTGCTTTGTGTAGAAGTAAGAAAAATATGGGCTATTACTCAGCAATACAGGATAGGTAAAAAAAAAAAAAGTAAAAAATGTATACTGTATGTAAATGTAATATGCCACCCTGTTGGGTTCATGCTGTACCTCTGTATGTCTAACATTTTATACTGACTAATTTAGTATGGAGTCTGAGGGCAAAAATTCTGCAATGTAACATTGGATGACTCATTATGGACATATTCCCCTTTACTACTTCTAAGAGAGAATACCTCTGTAACATTGTATTGCGGCGCCATATGATGACACATGCAGTACTGTACCTACATCTCCATAGTAGGGAACCATAAAGACTGCATGTACTGCTGTACTGGATCTGTGCACCTTGGGCCTGTAAATGCTTAGTTCCCAAGTTTGGAGATGCAGAATTTTAATTTATCATTGCCTTTTTTTATAACAACTTTTTTTCACCCTTTTATTTTACCGAAAACTGCCTTTTTTTGCTTATTCATTTAACATTCTATGTGTTGCTGCATAGCAAGTGACAGGAAACTGTCACTTTGTTAGTAAGCACTGTTTGATAACACAAACCACATAGATTCCTCTTTCTAAACACCTTGATATCAGTCCAAATAGAAGATCTGTGTAATGTGTTTACTCTGCTTCCCTTTGTCTAATATTAGATGTTTAAAGATCAGAAATCAATCAGTGTGACAAATATATAACAGCAGAACACCTAGAAGGGGCAAATACTTCATCATATCACTGCGCAGTAATTGGGATAAGTGGATTATTATTGAACAGCAATAATGGAAAATCAAAATGTATAAATGAAATCGTTTTCCAATTTAAAATATTCCTTTTTAAAGACATTTACATTATTTTATCTACATTTGTACTTGCCAGATAACAATATGGGAAGCGTTTGGCAGTGTGACTCGAAATAAACCTTCACTTGTTTACTCTGTCTAGTCAAGTTTGCCCTTCCTGTCTGTATTGACGGTAGTTGTCATTATCTCTATTATTAACCTCTTTAAAGACCAGGGTGTTCCGGTCCTAAATGGCCAGACACTTTTTCGTGATTTCACCCATGTGGTACTTTTATGGTTCTAATTTTTATCTTAGCTCATGTTGTCACTCGCGGTTCGTCGTTTTCTATTTTTTATTTTTGTAACTTTTTTTAACATCTATGTTCCCTAGAACATCATAAAAGACCTCTAGGGGGCATTCATACCGTATTTTTTTTAATTTCATCTCGCACATTTTCCCAGTTACAGGAAAAAACATCCCCCTAGTGTGATAGTAGTCACTGTCAGAGCTGGTCAGGGGTCTGCTAAGACCCTGCAGTTCTGACATGTGAGAGGTCACTGGCAATCACGTGATCACTGGGTCCCATTCAGGAAATGGCAGTGCTACTTCCTGCATTCTCTAAATGAGCGTTATATAGCTTGTAAAGGAGAAGGCAGAAGTGGTTAAAAACCGCTAATGTCTTCTCCTCTGGGTTTTCGGCTATGTCTGACATCTGAGGATCCAACCTGCTCCTGCTACATTGCAGAAACAGGAGATTTAATCCTGCATTTTTTTTTTACTATTGACCGGTATTAAAGCGCAGGACTAAGTGCTGTATATTTACGGCGCTTAGTCCTTAATTGGTTAATAAGTGTTTTATTATGAAAATACAATTACGGCCAAGAGCATGTGCAAGACCCTTCTAAATAGTGAGTCAGGCCTCTTCAACAGCATCTGGTGCTAGCATTATAAAATCAAGCTTGTAACTTGCTGTCAGTACAGTTATTGTAAAATGGAAAATCTAGGAGAAACAAGAGTTCACTTCATCATTGAAAAGTCTGGTGAATTAATTTAGGCGTGGCAGAAACAGGAGCGGACACATCATCTATGCCGCCAGTTCAGCTGAAGAGGGGCGCAGGAAGGAAAAGGGTATCACAAGACTTATGACAGAGTCAAAAAGCATCAATGATTATCACTCCTCTGTTTTACAGGAAAGCAATTATTGAATCCAGTAGGTGGCAGAATCACCTACTGCTGGTGTTGAAAATACCACCGGAGGACTCTGGGCTCGGCAATATGATTCAGTGTCACTACTAATCTTGGACACATGCAAAACTATACTTTGTGAACTGAGACTTATTTTGGGTCATATTTAACTGCAGATAAAACAGGAAAAATAGGAATCTATTGTTTTGTTCATATAATTTCAGTTCTGTTTGGTAAGAAGAATGTATTTGCTAATTATGGAACATTTTTAATTTAATATGGTAATTAATAGAAAGATATCCTCAGTGCAACCACTGTAGATGAGTATGTTTACCTAAATCATAAATATATGTGTAGCATGCATCCATTTAACCTTGAGCAGATATGCCATATTCCTAACACCCAATTATGTGATATTGGTTGTAAGTTATGGGTTTATCAGGTGAAAGCAAACGTCTCTGAAAGCATGAAGCTTTTACATTGTCAGTACAGAAATTAATTTTTAACAAACTAGACAAAGAATATTATATAGAGACTCCTAAAGGAGCTGTTTATTTTGCAGATAGCATGATTTACTTCTTAGGGTGGTGTCACATCTGCACTGGGGATTCCACTTTCCTGGTCTGTTCGGGGAGCAGGAAACGTGAAACCCTGCAGCTGAACAGTTCCGTCTCTGGATGGAACCGAACAGCACCAGGTGGACCCCATTGACTATAATGGGTTCCACTCGCTTTCTCCCTAGCTGGCCTGCTTTTGGATGGAGAAAGAAGCGCTGCATGAACCAAATACAGATTTCTTCCCATCTCATGGCACCTGCCAAGATTCTAACACTGTTGCCTGCAGCTTCTTATCAGTCAGCAATTCCCACAACAATGAAGATGCTCCCGACTCCTCTGCTGATAGCTCCTCTGGGAATACCACTGCATCCACAGCCCAGAAGGAGCCCTTTACCTTCACACCTGAAGGCAATACATGGGACAAGGTAATCTCTAGAGTGACTGCCTCATACTTCTTCAAGATGGCAGCAGCACATATAGAGCAAAGCAGAAGGCACTCTCTTCTTCCTCTAGCCCTGCAAATAGTGCTGGAGACTGGAGGAAATCTCTCCTGCTTATGCACAATCTTCAAATGACTTAGAGCTTCTCTTTAACATCCACGTGTCTAGCCAAGTGGCTTTGAAACATTTATCCAAAAGATGATCTTTGGGATTCTATTCAAAACGATCTAACATGTCTCTCTAACAAAATAAACTGGAGTCTACATGGAGCCTAACCCATCCTTAAGAGGGGCTCAAACTTCACCATTTCTGGGGAATCAACTTCCCTAATTGCCCAGAATGGCATTCACCGAAGGGCTCTTCCAAAGGCATAACAGACTAATCATTTAAAACATCTTCCTGCTAAGGTATTTTCATATATGCACTGTTTCAGGTGAACTTTTTTACCTCCTGATATGCATGTTATTGTCCTGCTAAGACTTTCCTCTGTCTTCAGGTTATTGTAGGTTGACAGGTTTCCGACTTGCTTCTTGTTCCTAACCACCTGTTTCTAAATGTTACCGTTTGCCTATTTTTTTCTGGTTCGATTGTAATTCTGAACCTACATCAAATATGGCATTCTACCTTTTTTGTATACGCATATGGCCAGGAATCCTTGCCTCTTATCACATACCTATGTCACTTAAGATTTTATCTCTAAACACCAAAGGGCTCAATTCTTCTTTAGAGAGATCATTAGTTTGGAGAGATGTCTTAAAAGTAAAGCAGATATTGTATGTCTCCAAGAGGCACATTTTTCTTCCTCTCGGTGCCCCATAACCTTTCCCATAAAAAGTTCCTGAAGATATTTATGGCATGTTCAGGCAAAAAGCTGGTGTCATGATGGCATTTAAAGACTCAACAGGTTTTCATTTGGGGGACTCCCTTATAAACCCTAAAGGGAGATTTGTGGTGTTATCTGGTACTATCAACAATGTCCCTTCCACAATTGCTTACATTTATGTGTGAACTCTTCCTAACTCTGATTTTTAATTGGCATCATTAAACGAGTATGTAGGATCCAAAAAGATAAGTTAATAGTCTCTGGAAATTTTAATCTGGTCCCTCACACACAGACTCAATTGGCATAAGTCGACGAACTTCTCTTACATTATCTCCCTGGCTACATAAAGAAGAACTGTACGACACCTTCACTGTTTGAATTCTAGATCTAAAGAATTTTCTTATTATTCCCAGAGACACAAAACATTCTCCTGTATTGACCTTTTCCTTGTAGATAGGGTTTCCAATTCTTCTGTTAAGTCTTCTGAAATAAGAGTTACCACTTGGTCAGACCACACTCCTATATACCTTACTATTAAAGTAGATAATTCCATTCCCCACATCGGCTCCTGGCATAGCAATGTGTTCTTAATGAAGCTTTCTGCTTAGAAAGAAAAAATTCTTTCTTACTTACAGGAATATTTGTCTCGTAATGATCTACCTGGTTCTGACACTTTTTCTCTTTGGAACGCCCATTAGTCCTATATTAGAGGCATTATTCCAGCTGGGAGAACAACTTAAAAAACAAAAGCAAAAACAGATTAATGATCTATTTTCACAGATTACAACTTTAGAGAACAGTCTGCAAACCTTTTTCTCCAAAGCATATCACTCAAATCTCATGCGTTTGAGACGAGATCTGAGGGCTAGGTTTTTAGAAGATTATGACAAATGATTGAACCATCTGTGTTTGACAAACTACTCATCACACAATAAAACCACTAAATCAATGTCCGACAAATTTAAATAAAAACACATTTAACCCCTTAGTGACGAAGCCTGTTTGCGCCTTAGTGACGGAGCCAAACTTTGGAAATCTGACATGCGTCGTTCAACGTAGCATAACTCCATAAAGGCTTTACATATCCAAGTGATTCTGACATTGTTTTTTCGCCACATGTTGTACTTCATTTAGGTTGTAAAAAGAGACCGATATAATTTGTGTATATTTATTAAAAGTACCAATATTGGAAAAATTTTGAAAAAATTGTCATTTTTTCACATTTTCAACCGTAATAGCTCAAATATGTCCAAACATACTGTACAAATTTTTGATAAGATATATATTTCCATCTGTTTACTTTATTCTGAATGCACACTTGAAAAACTTTTGTGTTTTTTTTAACCATTTAGAGGACATACAAATTTAACATTACTTTTCAGCATTTTGAGGAACACTTTGCTTTCCTGCACCAAACCAAGTTTGCAAAGGCTCATAAGTGTCAGAATAATAGATACCCCCTCAAATGACCCCATTTTAAAAACTACACCCCTTAGTGTATTCACTGAGCGGTGTCATGAGTATTTTGACCCCACCAGTTTTTTTCAGGAATTAATTCAATTTAGAGGAGAAAAAATAAAATTTCATATTTTTGCAAATATGTCATTTTAAAGACATATTTTTTTCCTATAGAGCCCATGAAAATGAGGATTTACACACCAAAATGGATACCCCCGTTTCTCCCGTGTTCAGAAACATACCCATTGTGGCCCTAATCTTATGTGTGGATGCATAACGGGAGCCAAAATGAAAGGAGTAGTCGGTGTCTTTCAGAACATAAATTTTGCTTGAAGGCGTTTTAGGCCCCATAGCACTTTTGTAGAGCTCTTGAGCAGCCAAAACCAAAGAAAGCCCCCACCAGTGACCCCATTTTGAAAACTAGACCCCTTAACAAATTTATCTAGGGGTGTACTGCCCATTTTGACCCCACAGTTTTTGAAAGAATTGAAGCAAAGCAAAAAGAAAAAATTGTGATTTTCATTTTTTTGTCAATTCTGTCATTTTAAAAACAGCTTTTTTTTGTACAGCACACACATGAATGAAGACTTGCACCCCAAAATAGATACCCCAGTTTGTCCCATGTTCAGAAACATACCTATTGTGGCCCTAATCTTTTGTCTGCATGCACAACGGGGCCCAAAATGAAAGGAGTAATCGGTGGCTTTCAGAACAGAAATTTAGCATGAAGGTGATTTAGGCCCCATTGCCTACTTGTAGAGCCCTTGAGCGGCCAAAACGACAGAGAGCCCCCACAAATGACCCCATTTTGAAAACTAGACCCCCTAACGAATTTATCTAGGGGTGTACTGTGTATTGTTACACTAAAATTTTTGAATAAATCTAAGCAAAGCAGTAGGAGAAAAATTACAATTTTCATTATTTCGGCAGTTGTATCAATTTAAAAACAGTTTTTTTTGTACAGCACACATAGGAATGAAGACTTTCACCCCAAAATGGATACCCCCGTTTGTCCCGTGTTCAGAACCATACCCTTTGTGGCCCTAATCTACTTAAAGGACACATGGCTAGGCCTATAATGGATGGAGCACCCGTTGGATTTCAGGGTACAACGGTATAAATTCCAGGCCCCATTGCCCAATTATAGAGCCATTGAGCGTCCAAAACGATAAAACCCCCCCACAAATGACCCCATTTTAAAAACTAGACCCCTTAATGAATTCATCTAGGGGTGTATTGCGTATTTTGACCCCACAGTATTTGAATAAATCTAAGCAAAGCAGAAGGAAAAAATTACGATTTTCATTTTTTTGGCAATTTTGTCAATTTAAAAACATTTTTTTTTGTACAGTGTACATAGGAATGAAGACGTTCACCCCCAAATGGATACCCCCGTTTGTCCCGTGTTCAGAAACATACCCATTGTGGCCCTAATCTAGTTACAGGAAACATGGCAAGGCCTGTAATGGAGGGAACATCCGTTGGATTTCAGGGCACAACTGAATAAATTCCAGGCCCCATTGCCCACTTGTACGGAATAAAAATTGACACCTTAAAAAAATATCCCCACACACCCACCCCCCCCCCCCACCCCCCGCCCTTTTCGGCGTTACCCAAATCTTAGATAAAAGTAATAATGTGAACTGTGTAATATTTCCAAAGACAAGGGTAATTACGGAGGCTGGATGGGTACATGGGGCTATAAAACCAGGTATCCCCCCTCCTCTCATGCTTTTTGGGGGTATTTCGTGACCTCAGTGGCGGGGATGGGGTGTAAAAAGTGGCGCTCTGTGAGTCTCCGTAAGCCTGCTGAGGTGCGGCGGTCTCACACAGAAGGCGCTCAACAAGCTGCTCCTGGAACTGCAGGAAGGCGAGCGTTCCCGGGGCTTCTTGTAAATTGCGTATTACAGGTAGCGGTCTGAATAACGCCGGGCTCACACGGCCGTATGCAGAATCAGCTTGCGGAGGCCCGCAGCGGATCCCAGCTGTGAGCCCGGCTGTGACCCTGCGTACGGCTGCGTAATGTACTGCGCATAACTGCCTACTCACACAGGCGGTCATACGCAGTATATATATATTTTTTTGTTTGTATTTTCCGCACCGTCGCTTAGCGATGACGCGGGTACCCGCAGCCCGTATACAAGGTAGTTGCGTATGGGCTGCGGGTATATCCGCGACCACGGAGCACAATGGGCTCTATGTTGCGGATATCTGCGGTAAAATAGAACATGCTGCGTTCTCTTTTCTGCGAGTGGATTACGCAATTCCGACCCACTAATGTGAGCGAAATTGTGTAATCCAATGCGATTGATCTGCGTATTACCGCGGATCAGAAGCATGCAGAATCCGTAATTCCTATCCGGTCATGTGAGACCGACCTAAGGTAGATCGCTACCTTTTTTTCACGTGACCGGGACCGCCCAACGAGGCCACCCGTCACTGCTCCAGGCTCTCGGCGACCGTTGGTCGCTGGGAGCGAGGAGATTTTAAATTTCCTGTGCTCCCCGACTCCTGCGCATGTGTCCGGTGTTTTGCCGGCGGTCGCATGCGCAGAATCAGGGAACGTTCACGGAAGAAGATTGTGTCGGGGCGCAAATACGGAGGCCTCCGGTAAAAAGTTTCATCTCCTCTCACCGATCGCATCGGTGAGGGGAGATGAACCTTCACCTTTTTTTTACTTTTACGTGATCGCCATTATCCATTGGATAACGGCGAACACGTAATCAGGAACCACTCACCGCGGTGAAATCTCGTGAAATCTCCAGGCTCTCGGCTAAGTTTTGTAGCCAGGAGCAGGGAGATTTTAAATTACCATGGCTTTTGCGCATGCACCTGCCATATTGGCGACGGGCGCGTGCGCAGAAGCTGGGGTAAGGTCCGCGGATAAATCCGCGGGCCTTAGGTACGTCATTTCATCCTCCCTCACGGATATGATCCGTGGGGGGAGATGAAACGCAAGTTTTTTAAACTTTTTAAAACTTTTTTTATTTAACTTTTTGCACTTTTTTTTTTTACTTTTTACCCCTTTTTTATTTTTATTTTTTAACTTTTTGCACTTTTTTTTTTACTTTAAATGATCACTGTCATCCATTGGATGACAGTGATCATGTCCCCAGTGACATCCCTCTGCTCTTGGCTACACATGGCAGCCAAGAGCAGAGGGATTTTGAATTTCCCGGGGCTCGAGCCCCTCTGTGCACGCGCCCGATGTCAATCATCGGGCGCGCATGCGCAGACCGGGATTTCGGGTCCCGGGACATCGGGACATCGCAGAGGACCGGGGGTGAGTATTTTCACCTCCCCTCATGGATCCGATCCATGAGGGGAGGTGAAACCTTACTTTTTTTTTACTTTTTCAACTTTTTCGCGATCGCCGCTATCTGATCGATAGCGGCGATCGCGGGCCCGGGGACCGCTCACAGCGGTCCCCGGTAACACCTCCTGGCTCCCGGCTACCTTCAGGAGCCGGGAGCCAGGAGATTTTAAATTTGCCGGGGGCTCCCGGGCTTCTGCGCATGCGCGTGACGTCATCGTCTGGCGCGCATGCGCAGAAGGCCGCCG
Source organism: Eleutherodactylus coqui (assembly GCF_035609145.1). Lineage (NCBI taxonomy): Eukaryota > Metazoa > Chordata > Amphibia > Anura > Eleutherodactylidae > Eleutherodactylus > Eleutherodactylus coqui. The sequence goes on along the minus strand of NC_089848.1, from coordinate 46,458,693 downwards.
GCGGGTCCGGGAGGACGAGATCTCCGTGGGACACCGCCGACAAGCCGGGTAAGTAATTTCAGCTGCCCTGGTGGAGCCGATCCAGCAGGGCAGCTGAAGAACTAACTTTTTTGACAGTTTTCTTTACTTTTTTGCGATCGGCGCTAGCCATTGGCTAGCGCCGATCGCAATGCCGGGGGGGACTGCCCGCATCCTGGGATGACAGCTCCATGCTGTCGGCTACCTGCGGGCACCGACAGCATGGAGCTGTCACGTCCTCAGGCAAGTGGGCATTAATCCAAAGAGGATGCATAAAACTACGTCCTCTAGGATTTAGGCCCACTTTCTGAGGACGTAGTTTCCCGATGGGGCAGTCGTTAAGGGGTTAAAGCCAGAGGGGACCTTTTTTGCTAGCAGTGGATAGCTCTAATGATACAATACCACATCCTCAGGGCATTGTAAACCGTTTTAGTCCTTATTATTCTAAATTGGTCAGTATAAAAAATGATCTCTCCACTCCTCACCCTACTTTTTCCCTTATGCACTCATTTCTCAAATTGGTTCATCTCCCTTCCATGAATAAAGAACAAATGGATACATTAAATGCACCCATTTTACAAATAGAAGTTTCTAAAATTATTAAATCAGCTAAACGTCAAAAGCTTCTGGCCCTGACAGGTTTTCAGATGAATATTACCAGCGTTTTGAGTCTTTACTAAATTTCTTTCTCACTTACTTGATTTGCTAATGGAGCTGCTGGTAGAGGAGATTTGCTGGCTGCAATGATACAGGCCAATAGAGTCACGATCCCAAGGCCTGGTAGGTCTATGGATTCTCTAGAAAATTTTAGACTTATCTCCCTATGTATTGTGATATTAAAAGATATGCTAAAATAATTGCCCAGAGTCTTCTCACAGTTCTATCTATAATTAACCATAATAAATAGAATCATAGATTTAATGGCCTCTGTGGAGGCCTCTTGGATGCATTCTCTGCTCCTTACCCTGGATAAGGAGAAGGCGCTCAACAGGCTCTACTGGGATTTGGCATTTGACACTTTAAGGAAATTAGTAGAGATGAGCGAGCGTACTCGGAAAAGCACTACTCGCTCGAGTAATTTGCTTTATCCGAGTATCGCTGTGCTCGTCCCTGAAGATTCGGGTGCCGCTGCGGCTGACAGGTGAGTCACAGCGGGGAGCAGGGGAGAGCGGGCAGGAGAGAGGGAGAGAAAGATCTCCCCTCCGTTCCTCCCCGCTCTCTCCTGCAGCTCCCCGCTCCGTGCCGGCACCTGAATCTTCAGGGACGAGCACAGCGATACTTGGATAAAGCAAATTACTCGAGCGAGTAGTGCTTTTCCGAGTACGCTCGCTCATCTCTAGAAATTAGTTTTGGACAGCTACATTCATACAGCAATTAAGGCTGTGTATTCTGCCCCTTCAGCAAGAGTGTTTGTTAATGGTACTTTTTCAAATTACCAATGGGACATGCAATGGCCATTATCTCCACTTCTATTCACGGTTGTGATGGAACCCCTTGCTGAATCAAATAGATCAAATATTAACATTAGAGGTATTCCTATTGGGCCCCAGCAAAATAAAATAGGTTTGTTTGCAGATTACATCATTTTGACAATCACAGACCCATTACCATTCTTGCACACAATATTCAAGACAATCTCCTATTTTGGACAGGTATCTTATTATAAAATAAATACAAGCAAATCTCAGATTCTGAGTATATGTATTCCTACCACTCTCAAATCTACCAATAAATCAGAATTTTCCTTTCCATAGCAGCAGCACGTAATTCTTTACCTTGGTTTTCAACGCAGTTCACCTTTATCAAAAATGGCAGATTGCAAATATCTTCCCTTATTTTCCTTTATTCAGAAGGAACTACACCAACTTACTAGATTCGATTGTATTGCTCTCTATAAAATGCTAATTTTGCCTAAATCACTTTACTATTTTGACACATTATTCCTACACCTCATTCGCTAATATCACAATTCTAATCCCAATTGCTAGATTTTATTAAAAAGCCCAGTGTTGCAGCTTCCATTACACTGTGCAACGAATTTTTAAAAAAATGTCATAACAGAAAGTAATTCATATGTTTCTGTAAAATTAAAATTTGCTGATTCCACTGGTTACATTGAATACCAGCAGCACGTCTCATATGAACCATTTCCTTTATTTAAGATGATAACCATTTGGACGTGCTGTAATACTACTATTCGACTGTTTATGGTGGAAAATAATGCTTGGATGCCCATCATATTCAGATTGTACTTCCCTTTATAACGGTCTTCAATGACTGAGATGTCTTGTGTGTGGAATATGCAGTGAATAGAACCCACTGATTTCAATGGGTTTGATCATATGAGCGTATTTTTTCGCACGATGTACAATTGCATAAAAAAATACGCAGCCTGACCTTGTTGGGGCGTATTACATACTGCAATAAGCCACTGAAGTGAATGGGCAGGCATAAAGACGACGTGAGCATGCAGGAAACCTGCTTATTTGCACACCATTTTAATGAGCCTGTCTATATTCTTTTTTGCATGCGGAAATATGCAGTGTATTTGTGCATTTAAAAACACGCCACAGCAGCCGAAAAACGTAGGCGTAAGCGATTTTTGGTCATGCAAATACATATCGCATTTGCACGACTGAAATGTGTTTATGTCCATGGGAATGAGCCCCAATAGTGACCCCTATAGTAGACTCAGTAGTAATAGTGACCCCCATAGTTGACACTGTAATAAGTGACCCCCATAGTGGTCCCAGTAGTAGAAGTGTCCCCTAAAGTTACCCCAGTAGTAACAGAGTAGTAATAGTGACCACCATAGTAGTCCCAGGGATGCTGCCCAGCCAGAGGCCTACAGCAACCCTTCTATTGGATCAGGAATAGGTATTCTGGCATCAGAAGGCACAGGTTTTATTGCAGAAGGTATATCTGGATACAGAATTTTATCTTTCTGTTTACTGGAGGGACCTTTGGTATTTGTCATGCAGAAATAACAGTCAATATGGTGGTCTCTTTGTTCTTGTCATGCCATCGGAATTGCAAATGGCATTCTACTCTTGCCTTTCTTCTGCTGTGCCTTTGTTGTGAACTGTCCGCAGACATAACAGAAACTGTCTTGGTTGTTCAGATATCCGCACCGCTCAGCCATAATGTTATTAAATTTAAATAAATAGTCCCAGTCTAACCAATAACCTGTAAAAACACAGTTCATTAATTACACCTTACTGGTGGATGATCTGCAGCATTTCGGCCACGCGGAAACATACCCTATATGTTACATAAACCTATCCTTATAGTGTTCAGGCAGCACGCAGTGTGTAACAGTGATTGTGAAATAGTTGAGCAATCACTTTTGTTGTTGCTTTTATTAAGCAAGGTTAATGGCGAGCCGACTGGATTAATTGTATAGGCATATTTCCAAAAAATAAATTACAACGGCAATTGGATTACATTTTGCCCCATAACTGGAAAACCCTACGTTGCAGAAAGAAATGGATATCATATTTGAATTCAGCGCACTAAAATTACTATTAGCCGCCTATCTGCTTATTTGTTACAAAAAAACGTGTTGCACAGTGTTATTTATCGCAAAAGGAAAAATGGTAGTTTAGGAGTTGCAAACATAACCTACTACTTTTCTGCAATTATTGTGACCCAGCTTCATCATTGGTGGTCACATCTTAACCCTTTCCGATACAATTATTTTTTTCTCATCCATTCTCCCCAGCTCCATATAAATTGGAGCTAGTGAGAATGGATGAGAAAAAATACATTTCCCTGCACCCTCCTGAACTGACAGAGTTCAGGAGGGTGCAGGTGCTCACTGCACCGTGAAGGGATCTGCTTACCTGTCCGGCGTCTTCAGCATTCTCCCTTCTGCCTCCCGGCTCGGCGATCATGTGACCGCTGGGGTCAGGTAGCACCCAGCGGTCACATGATCGCCGAGCTGGGAGAATGCAGAAGATGCTGGACAGGTAAGCAGGCCCTCCCATGGTGCAGGCTCCCGGCTCGGCGTTCATGTGACCGCTGGGGGTCAGGTGACACCGGCGGTCACATGATCGCCGGCCGGAATCTCCATGCATTACATAGCGCGAATTGAGCAGTATGTAATGTGTAAAGGAGAAGGCAGAAAGGGTTAAAAACCCTTTCTGCCTTCTCCTCGGGGGTCCTCAATGAGGACCAGTGCAGGAGTGCATCTGCACCCGATGTGTTTGATGATCAGGTGCAGATGCACTCCTGCACTGCAGTGTCGGGCCTGCCCCGACATCAGAGCTGTGGAGGGAAATTATGATGTCGGGGCAGGCCAGACATTGGATTGGAAAGGGTTAAGGCTTTGACTTAGCCCTCTATAGAAGGTTATATGAAAAGTGAAAGATGTCTTCTCTCCCTTCTTTTAGCTTACTTCTAGGAAAAAGATTGCCCACTACCTGAGCTTCCCACGCGTAACGTATCCATTTATACTTGGCTATATTTCCTTCAAACCATTGGTAGTACTTCAGAAAGAAAGACAATAAAATTACCGTTAGAAGTGTTTGAATATTATGTTCCCCATCTGTAACTTAGAAACTGGATTCGAAGGGGATTCAAACTGTTTCTGATCTGATGGTTCATCCTACTATTAGGCTCTTTTCAGAATTGGTAAATCTGTACAACTTGCCAGTTTCTGACCTACATAAATATTTACAGATATGTTCTTATCTCCAACAACATAATACTTTCGAGTTAGGTATACCTCCATTTTAGAGTGTGGTCCTCCCTTTAGAATTCAAAACAACAATATGGATTTACTGTTGGGCAATATGGGAGTTACGAAAATGGCTCATATTTTAAATTGGGAGGCAACTATGGATCTTTGCACCCCGACATCTCAATAGTTTAGAGGTATGTGATATAGAGACTGGTAAGCTGTCAGCTATTTTGTGTGTGTCAGGCTTAAGGCCTATCTCAGATTCCATTTTATATTAGCCAATTTAGGTCTGGCTATAGTGTCATCCATTTTATGGGTAGTTAGATTGCATTGGTAATTTTTAGATGCCCTTTCACCCATTTACTCACTCCTGCCTGTTGATATTTGCATTTAGAAAGGCCATTATCTCACCTTTTTCTGGACAAGAGCTGCGATGTTAGTAAATAACCCTCTTTCTTCCTTCTCCCACTTCTATCTGTTGGTGTAAAATTAGTATGAGTAAACCATGTTGTGTGACCATGTACTTATTAATGAAGTCTAAGGAAAATCATTCAACTAGAAGCTAGCTTCTCGCAGACACTCCAGAACCGAAATTCAGATTAGGGAAAAATCCTTTAATAAAGATTACTATTTGTGTGAAGGTTGTAGCCCAATATGAATTTTATTTTCAAGATAGGGCAGACCAGCTGCGGTGTGGGGCCCAGAACACAGCCAAATGGTGTATCCGCATACCTGGTTATAATTTTCATGTCATGTTTGATGTCGCTGAAAAGATAAAATTATGACCGGAAATATGCCAGGCATATTTTCCGGATCAGAAGTTCTCCTGCGGAGATATGGCTGAAAAATTTAATTGGGCTTCCTTCAAAGTGGGTTACGCATATATTTAACACACCCCTTGGTGAAGTCAAAAAGAGGCCAGAGGAGGTATGGCCCGAGGAGATCTTAAAGCAGAGGGTCAGACTACAGAAATACACCTCGGCTTAAGGCTGTTCCTGCTTGCTTTCATGACTCTGCACGAATCAGAACCTTGGATTGGATATCCCAAATCTGGTATCTTTCTTTCATTTTCTTCCTGTTTATTTTAAAATACTGTCTGTGTGTTTATGCCTGTATACCCTTATACTCCCATGTAACAACCTTTTTACACATCCTTTATATATATATATATATATATATATATATATATATATATATATACACACACACTGGAATCTGCAATTTATTAGTTAAGCCTTGTCTGTTTTAAAACGAACCATAAACTCTAAAGAGATTGTATTCATAATTCATAGTCTAAGTTCCAGCTTACCTTTAAAGGTTTTTGGTGGCGGCGTGTGTATGAACGTCATTGTAGAGTGCTGGAGTGAATTAGACGGGATCAGGGGGTGATTTGTGCTTTTGGTCTGCATGTGGTAGGACCCCGTGAAAGCTGGTTACAAATCCACCTGTAGTCTGGCAACTCTACACTTGCAATCTCGCTAAAGTGATCGGACTCTGCCGTGACAAATTACACGTAATAGAGTGATCGTCTCTACCCTCCCTCTCTGTGACAAGGTACATTATAAAACACTTTCAAGGTGGTACTTCACACTCACTAAATTAGCTTGATTCTTCTAGCCTCCTCTTACCTTCCATGAAGACATTGCAGTCACATAGGTTTTCTTTATCGTATATTTTGGAAATGTTCACTGCTGTCTTTCTTTTGGATGTCAGTTTTATTTCTTGTGAGAAAAATTTAATGTGAATTTATTCTCCCAAATCCAAGTTTTGCCCTCCTACTGTTAGGCATTAAGTAATGTGAACCTAGTTCCAGAAAACTAATCTGTGATGTACTGCTAGCAGCCAAGTACCTTATAGCTAAACTCTGGAAAAATCTAACTCTGCCCACTTTAAATGCATTGACAAATATGATGCAGAGCGATTGACAGCTATCTCTGTGTATCTCATCTATACACATAGATTTGTATGGAAAGGGAAGGGGGAGGAGGAAGTTGTTGCAAGAGGGAGAAAGAAGCAGAATGACTCAGATATGCTGCTGTGGCTAATAGTAAGTTTGTGCTGTGTCATGCTACTGAAATCACATACACACTGTTCAGTATTGCTCTACACTGTTCTCCATGATGCTGTTACTTAGGATGGTAAAATAAATGTAGATTAAATCCTGCTCTCCTATGTGTGCAGGATATAGGGATATCATAGAAGCTAGTCTATACCCACCAGCTCTGGAAAGACTGAGAATTAAAGATGGGCCGTGCAGGTGGAAAAACTGGTGAAAAATGCTATATTCAAGTTATTTAATGGCTAAAAGTGGTGCTACTACTTAGGTGCAAGCATGGCAGCTTGTTCTGAAAAATCAAGTACATTTGAAAGTAGGTCATCAATAGTATTTTGCCTAAAAAACATTTCGAATCGACTTAACTTTTCAGAATAAGCTGCCATGTTTGCACCTTAGTAGTAGCACCACTTCTAGCCACTAAATGACTTCCGCCCTACCCCTTTTTATTGCAGGATCAGCTGATTGGCCGGGGTCCAGAGCCAATCAACTATTGATGACCAATCCTGAGGATACAACAGGTTATCAATAGTAATTTTCCTGGAAAACCCCTTTAACACAAATAATCTGGTGGGTTTCCTTTTAAGACATTAAAAAACAATATTCTAAATCTTTGTATGTAAGCAATATTTGATTAAGTTCCTGCCATCCAACTACACATTATAGTTTCTTATGTCTAACACCTTAAGCCGACATCACACGCAGGTAAGTGCATGCGTGTTTGCGCATGTAAAATTTGCGTGCACGATACACAGAGAATACAAGCTATTGATTTCAATGGGTCAGCACACATTTTGGTCTCGCAAAAAAAAAACAAAAAAAACATGCTCTATTTTCCTGTGCACTGCAAAAGTCCCCATAGAAGTTTATGAGGATGCGCAAATGAATGAAAAAACACGCGAGGAGATGTATGTAACACTACATAATTGCGCAGAAAAAAGAACATATTGGTAACTTATTAGACTAATTTGCCATTTCAATTGGTGCGTATTATTTTGCCATGTGCAAATTCACATACCCTGCAAGAGGAAAAATGACCATAAAATACGCCGATGCCTGCGCAAAAAAGCATTATTTATTCAACAAAAAACAAATGTGCGAATACGCATACAGTTGTTTAAATCCGGCCTCAGGTTATTTAATTGTGGTATTTGCTATTATTTAATAGTAATGGAAAAGTTTCAATTTTAATATTCACACCCTTAAGAGTGTCAATTAACTCCTGGACAAGTGCTAGACTCTAGACGAGTGCTAGAACAATCATTTTCCCTCACATGGGATTTTCCATTTACTGCCTTATAACAAATCATTTGCTAATCTTCCATTTCATATTTCTCTGCATCCCCTTACAGGCCACCTCATAAATTTTAGATCCTTCTAATACACATACGTAAAATAAAATGCCCATCCGCCCGTAAATAACTGTTTGTTTGGTTTTTGCTGGAATGTTTCTCTCCACAATTTGAACTATTATTTATACTAACTTATTCTAAAAAATGTACATATATTGTATCCATAAATTTAAATTTAATATGAAGTAGGCAATGCAGTAATAAAATACTTAAACCATATCTATCATTTATTTCCCATAAATCAATAGAAATATAATAAGACATAATATATCTTGTGGAATAAAAATGTCTCTTTTTTATTAAATGTCTCCCTCTCTCTATATCTCACTATCTGTAACTGTTCAAAAACTCTCCATACATTGCAGAAACCACCACACCATGAGGTATGAAGCAAGGTTGTATGTTCTATGTGGCTGCTATGGGGCTTATGGAAAAAGGGAGCTCAGCCGTGTTTGGTTCTATCACCTTTTCTATTGGGGGGCTGTAACCAATCAGGACTTCCCTCTCCAGAGGAAGTGAATTGCTCAGAAACAAGGGGTTGTGAATTGCCTTAAAGGTGCTTTTAGACTGAATGATTAACGTTCATACGAGTGAAAGTGAACGATAATCATTCAGTCTAAATGTTCCTTGCATTGTAGTGGGTCCCTACACTAATATAAATGCATCACAGAAGGGGAAATCAAGAATTAAAAACAATCACAGAAAACGCCCGTTACTTACTGAGTGAGGAGTGCATATAGATGCATCCTCCTCTCACCATGCAGGTAGCTGACTACCAAATGGAGGAGCCAATAACACCTGTGAGGGCACCGATAAAACACCTACTCACACTGCCTCCTGATAATGAGGGGGGTGGATGCTTGGTGTACACTCCCACACATAGTGGATACAGGGTGCCAGACCATTCTGATATATGTAGTTCACCATGCAGACTGGCAGAGAACTGACTGCATGAGAGCATCATAGTAGGTAACTTTTGGTCTATTCTGGAGTTGAACTGAGAGAAACTTACAAAGATAGATACAATGAGGAAAACCACTGAACCACTGGCGGAATTATAGGGGATGCAGTTGCAACCGGTCCCAGGAGTCTTAGGGAGCCCATAAGGCCTCTCTTCTCCAAGCTGGAAATCACATATGACTATTATTAGCACCGCACCCTGATTTTCTCAGCGGGCAGCGCTGATAGCATTCTTTCAGCTGGTATCCCACTGGGACTTTTGAGTGGGATACAAGCTGACAGCTCTGAGAACAAAGCAGCTGTTTGCATATACAAAACAGCTGCTTTTCTCAGAGCTATCACAGCGGTATCCCACTCCGCCTGCATTTAACTCTTTAAGTAGCTAATTAGCTACTTAAGAGTTATGCAAAGATGATCACTTAAACTGTGATTTCAGTGATTTTTAGACAATCATCTTTCAGTGTAAATGCACCTTTAGACTCAGTTCACATTGCAATCTTTTATGCTGAAATTAGTTTGTATCAGTTTTTAATCCATCTCCTATTAGCTTCAATAATAACAACCGATCATGACAAATCCAGTAAAGAGAAATTTATAACAGATTTTATTAACATTAATGCAAATGTAATTTTTGTTGTTTGGCTTAGCTACCTGAATTAGCCAGCTGAAATGGATTTCCTTTATGCCTTTGCTCCCATTTCTCTGTTCTGCTAATACTTTTAAAATGACTAGAATTGCTGATAGTAAATAAAACCTACAATGGAGAGTTACTTTTAAGTGCATTAAGAGATACAGCCCTGTTTAATTAATACCGTGAACGAAAAATCCAGTGATCATTATCTAATCCTTTCCATAGCACTTGCTTAGCAGCAATGAGAAATAGCCATTTGGTTTAAAAATGTAATCATTTATCAAGCCTGTTTTTACTATGACTTTGACTTAAACAACCTTGAGACCATAAAAGTTTAGAGGCTACCATAAAATTAATGTTGTGATCTCATTACAGAAAATGTTGGCACATGTTGGTGATATGCTATAAATTATTTAATCTGTGAGGAACCGTTGGACCAACCGTTGGCCATTAAAGATGTGTTCATACATACATGATTTGGTGCCGATTTTATCACAGATTTTGGCACAGATCTGCAACAGATTTCACCCTTTCAATTGAAATCAAATTAAAAGGATGAAATCTGATGCAGATCTGCAACAAAATCAACAGCATATGAGAACACCCTTAAAGGGGCTATCCAGATACATAATACGCTGTAAAACCTTGTTCAGTATTAAAATAATACTCACCCGTCTGTGCTGCCCAGCCTTTGCCGGCTGGTCTCCATTACTGGGTGCAGGGAGCAGGCAATGAGGTCCCTGAAAAAGAGCCATGTGATCATTGCAGACCCACACCAGCTGGTGAATGGCTGCAACACTCATGTGAACCAGTGTCAGGTCGCCCTCACTTCCTCCCGGTAGTAAAGTTCAGCGGAGACCGGAGAGCTGGCAAGACGGTAGAGAGGGGGAAGAGGGAAAGGGATGTGGTCTTTACCTGCTACAATCCCCAGGTTGTGTCCCCAGAGTAGCTGATGGTTAGTGGAGTGAATGGGCAACAAAGTGGGACAAGCCAGGGGTCATCTGGCAAGCTGTCAGCTCAGCAGAAGGTTTCTGGAGAATAAAAATCCCAACAGCATTAACAGCAGTTGAGTGGCACAAACCTCCAAGGAGATGTGATGGCACAGTGGTAGATGTGCCCGTTTGGTCGGTGCAGGACAGGGGTCGCTTCGTGCCAGCGAGTGTAGTTGCACTCACAGGAGTGTGAATAAGCCCTTAGTCTGTATTCAGTGAGTTCCAACAGGTGTTGGCTGCAGCCACAACTTCATCCTATCATCCTATGACAGTAAGCAGGGAATTTGGAGCACTGTGTAAGGGTGGTTTCACATCTGTGCTTGGGGGTTCCATTTTCCTGCTCCATTATGATGGAATCCCTGGGTCAAATGGCTCTATCTTATGATGGAACCAAACAGATCCCACTGACTATAATGGAGACGTTCGCTTTCTGCTCAACTACCTAGTGTAGAGGCCCAGAGTTAGAGTGTCTATCTGTGATGTTTGTCGTCTTCTGGTATATTGTAATTGTGTCTGTCTACGTGTATGCATGTTTGTCTATGCTTTGTGTTGCTTAAGTCTATTTTGGTTGTGTGTTTTGTCTCCATAACTTGCTGGATGTGTGACATGAGTGGTTGCTTAGGAATTTTGGGGGAGGAGTTCGAGAGTGAGTGGTAGTTGGGACATGAAGGAGAGAGGAGGTGTGATGCGGTGGTGCAGTAGTCAGCATTACCGGAGAGTGGAGATGTAGTTGGTGAAGGAGCAAGTGTGAGAAGGAGATAGGAGATCTGATGCTGGTACCCTAGCCGAGTCTCGGGCCTATCCCTGTGCCTATGGGCTATCTCCACTCCGGGGAGTGTGGAGTGCAGATCCTGTTTTTCTGGAGTCGGCGGTGGCGAATGCATAGTCCCTCCACTTAATTACCTGCATGTTGGGAGCGAATGAAAACTGAGTAATCAAGTTGTTAAGTGTGACTGGAGCGGCGTAAGAAAGGACCTATTAGGAAAATGGAGGGGTACGTGGTATGTTCCCTAGAAGTGTCAGAAGCACCCCGGGATCATCTTTCAGACAACTAAGACTGCAGATGTTCAGAGTCTGGGTATGAGAAGAGTGACTTCTGGATCCAAACTTGTTGAGGTGAAGAAAAATACTAATGTGCTTGAAAATGTCATGCCTGAGGCCTCAGTCACACGGGCACATCGGCACCCGTACACCGGTGCCGATGCGCCCATGTGACTGACACCAGCAGACGGACATACCTGCAGACGGCCGTCTCTCTGCAGCGCTGGAGGAAAGAACATGTGACCGTCTTCATTGCCGGTCATGTGTTCTTTCCTCCGGCGCTGCAGAGAGACGGCCGTCTGCAGGTTTGTCCGTCTCCTTCCTGCAGTCACACGGGCGCATCGGCGTCGGTGTATGGGTGCCGATGCGCCCGTGTGACTGAGGCCTGAGACTGTTGTAACATTTTGTCATGGAAGAATCTAAGTTGATTGTACAAGTAAAAGAAAATCGTGTGCCTCTGGTTTGAAACGATTCCTTTGACTGTGGACTTTATTATTTGGTTTTCTTACTGTATAGGGGCACTGGCATCACGAGTACAAACTGGGTGTTATAATCGTGTGCTGTGTGCGGCTGGGCCAACTACACTTTGTATCTTTTGAGAGAAGAAGGTAAAGCCACCCATGACACATCATTAGGTTTTACCCCACCATCTTGCCCAAACAGAGAACTGTCCCTGTCCGCTACACTAGCTTTTAGCTGGAAGAAAAAACACAGTATTTTGTACCGGATCTACAACAGAACCTCCCATCGGAGGTTCCAATGCAGCTGTGAAGCCACCCTAAGAAAAAGAAAGTTTGGACTCCCATAAAAATATATTTTGGAGCTTTTAAGATGGATGGCTGTGGTCCTCACTAATGTTATGGTTACTTTGGCAATGGCAGAATGCCCTAATGCTCTGTCCACCGAGTTTCAATGGAATACTGTAACAATTTTTCACCAAGCTTCACTATGTCAGTAGTGTGGTAACATAGAAGCATTAGACAGGGGAATACCGGGTTCGAACAGCTCCGTCTTATGTCGAAACCAAACAACACTGAACGGACCCCATTCACTATAATGGGGGCTGTTTGCTTACCGCTCAGCTGCCCATATTTTATCCAGAAGTATTGCATGCAGTGCTTTTTTTTCTGGTATTTTGAGCCGGATCTCCAACGGAACCTCCAAGCGGAGGTTCCAACGTAGTTGTGAAACCAGCCTCATAAAAAGAAAGTTTGGACTCCTATAAAAATATATCGTGCAGCTTTTAAGATGGATGGCTGTGGTCCCCTTTAATGCTATGGTTACTTTGGTAATGCCAGAATGCCCCAATGCTCTGTCTACCCGGCCTCAGTGGAATACAGTAACAATTTTTCATCTAGCTACTATGTTATCACGCTACTGACAATATAAATTGTTAAAAAATGAGAATTTTTAACAATTTATATTGTCAGTAGCGTGATAACATAGTAGCTGAGCATTAGACAATTATTCAATTTCATGCAATTACAAAAGTCTAAGTAGCAGGTTGTTCTGTAGGTTTTGTCATTTAGATGCTGAGAGATTAGAGTTACAAAAATGTTTAATGATTGTAATCCCAAATGCCACCGGTTTTATTACCGGAAACAGCAGTGTCTCTGTAAGGCAATAAAACTGGCATTCAAAGGACATGGTGCCAGAAATACGGAGCTGTGAGGGAATCTCATTTCACGAGTTCCATTTGTCTCCATGGTAATCTGATGCTTCATTGGGATGGACCGCTGCACTTTTAATCCTCATTCTGCAGATGGTTATATTAAAATACCATCTGTGTAAGTGCAAATTGAAAATACTTCTCTATAAAAAGGACTCTTTTAAGCTTTAAGTATTACTTTTTTATGATGTGCCTCTACCTGAAATTTGTATAACCTTTGAATGTTGAGACCTCATGTTTCTCTCCTTTTTTTTAAATCCCCGGTTACACATTTAAAAGTTGCCATAGTGATGTTTTTGCACAAAGATATAGTTCTCCATTTATGTGAAATATTTGTTGGAGGGTTTATTGTTATTTTACTGAAAACGAGATGACAGTTGTAACAGTTACATAATAAACAGATAGGAAAAGTAATTATTCTAATACAAATAGGTGTCGCGTTGTACGTTTCCAGGGTGAGTCATCAGTCATTTTGTTTTAAGATATACTTTAGTTCCGGTATATTCCTTGAAGACACTTCATATGACTAAATCTTCATTGTGTTAGAATCTTGTTATAGGTTTGATGACAAAGGTCGCATTTGCTAGAATAGCTATCATAGCACACCGGGAAAAATGACACCGGGTAATCAAATGCCTTCGGATGCCCAATGATTCACTATGGGTATATTGAACTGCGGACCGTCTGCGCGGGTGATCCGCAATTCAATTTTGCCCGTGGACAGGAGGTCTTAAGGCCCATTTAGACACAGCGATTATCGCTCAAAAGATTTCTTTAGAGCGACTTTTGAGCGATAATCATTGTGTCATTTACAGCGCAAGATGACCGCTCGAACGTTGAGCGTTCACCTGGTGCTCCGAGCGGAGGATGCAGAAGACAAGCGTCCCCGCTTGTCTTCTGCATCCAGCTGTTCCCCACTCGGAGCGCCCAGCTGTTATACAGACAAGCGCTCTGAGCGGAGGATGCAGAAGACAAGTGGGGTGTCCCCGCTTGTCTTCTGCATTCATCTGTTCTCTGCTCGGATTGCCCTGCTGTTATACAACCAAGCTCTCTGAGCGGGGTATGGAGCTGGACAGCTCTGTTCTTCATACCCCACCTGTTATCAGGGAGCGGGATACAGCTGAAACAATAGTATGAGCTGTATCCCACTGTGAATCCCTGATAAGGCTCATCGTTGTCTTTCAGCCTGCTGAAAGACAACGATGAGCGACGGCTTAAAAAAAATGCACGATGTCAGTGCAGTTAGACACAACGATTATCGCTCAAAAGACGGCTATTGCGCGAATTTTGAGCAATAATCGTTGTGTCTAAATGGGCCTCAGGGCTTATTCACACGAGAGATATTTTCACGGTAGTTTTGCGTGATGCGATGCTCATAAAACTTGCATGAATATGAAATCCATTTGCAGCATGTTCTATCTTTTGACATTCCCGCGGAACACCTCATCCATTGTTTTCTAAAGGGACCCTAAAAGACTTCACATGGCACTCAGATGCGTTGCCATGTGCATGCCAGTGAGATGTAATGTTTTCCATTGAAATCAATGGGAGACACTTGCGATCTTTTGACATGCATGAAACACACATGTAAGGATCACAATTTCACAGCAGTGATGCGAGACATTTAAAAAAAAACGCTTTGCATTGGCGTGAAGAATGCACATTGGCAAGCACAATATGGGGCCATAGTGAATGTAGACTTAGGGTGGCTTCACAAAAGCTTGTTTTTGTGTGTACATAGGTGCGTACATAAGTGTGCACCCATGTACGTGCAAAACACGTGGCTGCTGCCGGCGGCTCCATTGAAGACAATGGTCTACCGGCACCCCTGAATTGTGTTTCAGGGAAGAGTTTTACATATAAGCTCTTCCCTGAGAAACAAGAATTTTAGTGTAGAAAAAAACAAAAAACTCACCTGTCCCCTGCTGCCATGTCCCCGCGGGGATGAAGAACACATCTGCCTTATGACTGAGCACGGGCACCAATCAGAGGCAGCTCTCAGCTGTCATTCGATAACTGAGAGCTGCCTCTGATTGGTCACAGCACTCATCCAATCAGAGGCAGCCCATTCAGCAGGCGGGGATTTTAAATCCCCGCCTGCTGAATACTCCTCACAGCAGTGCAGGAGAAGAGCCGGCTGGACGCGGCTGAGCCCCGGCAGCTGAAGAAAGGTGAGTATAGATTTTTTTTTATTTCTGTCACCATTTTTTGTTATTTTTCAGGTATAAGCCCTTTCCTGAAAAACAATTACAGGATGCCGGCAGCTGGATCCCCTACTGCAGCTGTCATCTGTGACAGCTGTGGTAGGGAATTCTTTATTCTTTATTTTTTTTTTTTTACACTAAAATTCTTGGTTTTCAGGGAAGAGCTTATATGTAAAGCTCGTCCATGAAAAACAATTCAGGGGTGCCGGCAGACCATTGTCTTCAATGGAGCCGCTGGCAGCAGCCACAGGTCCTTTGAAGACAATGCGTGCATTCCCTATGGTACACGAATGTCCCATCTTTACAGGCATGCACCTGTAAAACACAGACATGTGAGCACACCATAGGGAATGCATTGCTTCTAATAGAAGCATGTTTATGTGCATGCGTATGCATACACAAAAACACATTTGTGTGAAGCCACCCTTAGGCTGGAGACATACGGGTGTACTTGCGTGCGTTTTTGCACATGCAAATTTGCGTGCACAATACACAGAGAATAGAACCCGCTCATTTCATCGGTTCATTTACATGCGCAAATTTTTCTGCACATTTTTGTCATGCAAAAAAACGCAGCATGCGCGATTTTCCTGCACACTTGCACACCAAAAGTCCCATGGAAGTCAATGGTGATGCACAAATGCACACAAAATACGCGTGAAACACTGCGTAATTGCGCAGGAAAAAGAGCACATCTGGAACATACCTTGCACACAGAAAAAGTACAGTAAAATATGCTCATGTGTGCGCAAATAAGCATATGCACATGTGAAGCAATACTTACGGTAGAAATAGATGCGTGTTATGTAATTAAATAGTAAAGGATGGGGGCTTTAACACAGCAAGACACAGTAAGAACCTTTCTTCTTTCTATAATTGCTGCTGTTGTCTTGCGCAATTTATATTGCTGTTCGACTGATCTTTGTACATTAATAATGACATTGTTCTTAAAGTATTCCTTCTAAGAGCTAATTAGCTACAGCAAGTGTCAGGCTATTTAAAAGTGACCATTTCATTGTTTATTGTTCTTATAAGTCTGTTTATTTTTATGTCTTCATTCTGGAATAAATATTGTACATTTTGGTTACTCCACCTGCTGCATCATATCCTGAATCTGCATCACGGCACCCACTACCTACAGCACTTGTGCTATCTATTTATTTTTAAGTAATTAAAACTTTATAACATATTAACAGAAGTAAAAATCCTCGAAAAAGTAATTTCAGTTTCTTTATGCTTTTATTCAGAAATTGGTGGTCCTTTATGAGCAGAGGTGCTGCATGTTCTGGAAGGGGCTCTCTACAGTCTTGAAATAGCAGACACCAAGTAAATAACAATATTTATCAATATACTATCTTAGCTTACAGCCTCTGTGAATGTTCAGATTGTACAGTATATTCCTAAGGATTCTTACATAGGTATTACTTTGTAAGGGCGACCTCTAGTGGTTGTTAAATATTATAGTTTTCTGCATATCTTGTGCTTTGTTTAACATCGTGTTCCTATTGGCAATGGGGGATCATGAGGGGCATATGTAATATGGGCATAGTTCACGCCAGCAGTAGCATTGGCTACCAGTTGGGTACTGAATCAAGTCCCCTGGGATGGCCCATTGTTGTTTGGTCTACAGCCTGAAAAGACTTGTGCTGCCAAAGAGAGAGTTCTCAAGCTTCAGGATTTCCCCAACACCTTCGGACCCGATAGATACCAGCCTCTGAGTTTTGCCAGCAGGATTCCCCCGTGCGCAAAAACATGCTAAAATGTGGTCTTATTGTTAATTGTTCATTGTTAATAATGGATACAGGGTTGAATGCTATGCAATGCTTAAGAGACTGAAATCTTGGCAGCTACTTGTTTAGTTTTGTTTGGAACTAAAACGTTAAGCAGGATGATGGCTAGTCAATAGTCACACATTCATAGAACGCCACAGGCAACTGCCCTTCATTTTACGAAGCTGTACCAGGACTCACTTTCATGCAGATGGTCTAAAGGCGGAAGTACAGGTGTGTGTACTTGAGCCCACACCCTGGGAGGATAGTCCCCTCTATCATTGGCCAAGCCTATTAGACCACTAGGAAAAAGGCAGGCTGAAGTGAGACCCACATCCTCCAAACTTGAGGGCCCAAAAACTCGTACAACCCAGGCACCCCTCCTTTCAGATGTTTAATCCACTTCAGTGTTTTGCTAACCAGTTAGCCCATTAAAGGGGTTGTTTGAGATGTAACTTTTATTTCACATGTTATATGTGAAAAAATAACTATGATTTTATTATAAATCCATCATAAATCCTGTTGACCTGTTGACCTGGATCCCATGTCTTCCCATTCCCCCGCTGCAAGTTCATATTCCCTGTGGGAACTAAAAAAGTAATACAGAAATTTAAGTTTAAAAAAGTTTTATAAATTATTTTAAAAAATAAAAAGGTAATAAAAGTTTTTTAAAAAAAAACCTTTCCCATATTTTTTTTAACAATCTTTTTGTATTGAAAGAAATAAAGAAAACAATCGAGTGAAATGGAGCAATATTGTAAATCTCAATCCGATCGACAAGAGTTTGGACTCGCAGGTCCCACTGAAAAATATGTTTATATTCTGGAAAGGAGGAAACAGTTGTGATTTCTTTTTAGCTAACATATTAATAGCAAAACTGTGAACATTTTGGTAACTTATTTCGCTAGCCTTTAATAAAATACTAAATAATACACTCATTTGCGTAAAGTAGAAGTAGGCCAAATGTACTTCTAGTCTACCTTTCTGCTTGAAAAAAAGAGTTTGTAACTAATCTGTTACTCCCTTTATATGTGCTTATAACTCCCAGGTATCGAGTGCCAGATTAACCAGGGGCGCATTATCGAGGTTCCAAAACATCCTCGCGAATGTCAAATGTCAACAAATAAAACAAAAACAAAGGGAAAAGAAAGAAAATGTCAACGAGAGGTCGTTATATTGAACGTTTGTCAGTGTAGCAATCAAAGGGCGCCATTTTCGAGTATGTGTGCTAAATAGAGCTGAGAGAGCATACTCGCTAAGGGCAATTACTCGATCGAGCATTGTCCTTAGCGAGTACCTGCCCGCTCGGAAGAAAAGGTTCGGCTGCCGGCGGGGGAGAGCGGGGAGGAACGGAGGGGAGATCTCTCTCTCCCTCTCTCCCCCCTGCTCACTGCCGCAACTCACCTCTCACCTGCACCCGGCAGCCGAACCTTTTCTTCCGAGCAGGCGGGTACTCGCTAAGGACAATGCTCGTTTGAGTATTTGTCCTTAGCGAGTATGCTCGCTCATCTCTAGTGCTAGACATAATTTGAGGTATGTTTCTCTAGATACCCTTTCCCATATTTATAATAAAAATTTAAAATAAAAAAACAAACCTATTTGGTATCGCTGCATCCATAAAACCCCAATCTATCACATTAATGCATTATTTACCCCACATGGTGAACATCGACAGAAAAATTAAATAAACAGCGCCAGATTTGCTCTTTTTTTGGTCACCCCCATCTCTAAGAAAAAATGTACTCAAAAAGTCATATACTCTAAAGCGAGCCCTCATACAATCATGTCAACGGAAGTATTAAAAAGTTATGGCAGTCAGAAAATGGCAGCAGAAAATAATTTTATCTTTTCTTTTAGAAAAATACTACAGCAAAAAAAAAAAAAAAAAAAAAAAAAAAAATATATATATATATATATATATATATATAAATTTGGTATTGTAGCAGTACAAAACCGAAAAACATGGAGGGAGCTCACCTTTAGGGTCACCGATGGTCGTGAACCACTAAACAGCTAACAACAGCAGCAACAAGTGATCGTATTGAACCACAGAATAAAGTTACCATATCATGCAGTGTGTACGCCATAAAAACAAGACCCCCTCCAAAGATGGGGGAATTGCATGCTTTTTTCAATTTCACTCCACTTAGAATTTTTTTACAGTTTTTCTCTACAATATATGCTACATATATAAGTAGTACCATTAAAAAATACAACATGTACCACAAAAAACAAGCCCTCAGAATATACATTGATGGATAAATAAAAGAGTTATTATTTTTTTAAAGTGGGAAGGAAAAAACGAAGATGGAAAAAAAAATTGCTGCGTCCTTAAGGAGTTAAAAATGTGTTACTTTTTATATTTGCAGATGTCCCTCTTGGCAGAGGCATTATATAAACTTCAGTATGACTGTTCAATCTGTATATGGCATCCCCTCCTTGTAAATTGTACACAGAACAGCTCTTACAGCAGCCACATGACCTTCTCGCTTATAGAAAAAAAAACTTCCTTGAAGGGGTTATTCCACAACTTAAAATTTCTTCACAACCTCTATGTTCTTCCTGATTGCTGCTGATCGGGACAGCTGCAGCCAATCACTGGCTGTAGAAGGTCACTGCTGTGGCCAGTGATTGGCTGCAGCAGCCACGGCTCCATTGAAAACAAGTCAGACAGCTACCAAACATCGGTCACCCTGAAAAAAGTCTTCTATTGACTTCAATGGGGTTCGTTGGTGCTCGCTCATCTCTACAAACGCATACTTTTTTTACTGGTAGACACAAAATTCTATTGAATTAGTAACATGGCAAATTGTATAACTTAACACAATGCAAAAAAAAAGTTCAGAGTGGACACATCTGTAGATCAGGCGCCATTTTTAGTACAATATATAGGCAGAAGGGGCGTCAAAAAGAAAAGAAGATAATAATGGCAATTCCGGAGTTACTTTATCACTTATAACATGGCCACATTTGGGAAAAAATAGTCCTGAACAAACATTTTAGGGTAGGTGAAAATTGTATGACATGCAATTAATTATGAGCATCTTAGTAATTTCCTCTACCCGATTATATGCAGAATTTATCTTACTGATAGACACTGAACATAAGTTATTAGGCACGGATCATTAACAGCGTTTTTACACATGCATCTTCATAATTTATATGTTAATTACGCTTTATACATTTAGTAAGTAATATTGGTTAAAATATAAGTTCCTTTCATTTTAAACCATTTTGCCTTGCTGTTGTTTTTTTCTACTGTTTAAAGACATCCTCCAGTGGAAACACAACTTCCCATCACTGCATCCCCGCCTGTTTGTCTTTAACATTCAAGATCTCTTTTATGTATAAAGTTGTAAGAAAACAGTGAACACCATAATGGTGATAGGAGTTTGAGTCTCCCATATCATGAGCCTGAGTGGAACAGTCCATTCAGTATCATCATACAGGAAGTTTTAGTACCTGTATGAGTAACACATAGACTCACGTTTCACCCGAGCCTGATTCACACAGTAAGGGCTCCCACCCCCTAGCGTTTTTTTCTCCACTGCGCTGCGAGAGAAAGTGAAAACTCTCGCAGAGCAGTGCGAGAAATCGCAGCGATATCGCTGCGACAGTCTTTTCAATGGGGCCAGCGGCAGCAGCGCTAGCCCCATTGAAAAGATATGGGAATGTCGCGGACTTCTGCCACAGCTGTCACAGCTGTGACAGCTGTGGCAGGAGTTTCCTTCATCCCCGCGAGGACCGCGGGGATGAAGGAACCCTCTGTCACAGCTGTGGCAGAAGTCAGCGGCACGCTATTCCATTGCTTTCAATTGGATCGGCACTGCTGCCAATCCCATTGAAAGCAGTGGTTTCTGACAAGCGCTGCAGAATGATTATCGGAGAAGGGCTTGAAATATAAGCCCTTCCCCGATAATCATAAAAAAATAATAAAAAAGTTACTCACTAGAGATGAGCGAACGTACTCGTCCGAGCTTGATGCTCGGGCGAATATTAGCGTGTTCGGGATGCTCGTTACTCGTAACGAGTACCACGCGATGTTCTGGTTACTTTCAGTTTCCTCTCTGAGACGTTAGCGCGCTTTTCTGGCCAATTGAAAGACAGGGAAGGCATTACAACTTCCCCCTGTGATGTTCCAGCCCTATACCACCCCCCTGCTGTGAGTGGCTGGGGAGATCAGATGTCACCCGAGTATAAAAGTCGGCCCCTCCCGCGGCTCACCTCAGATGCCTTGTGAGATAGCTGAGGGACAGTGCTGCTGGTGCCGGAGCTGCTGTAGGGAGAGCGTTAGGAGTTAGTGTAGGCTTCAAGAACCCCAACGGTCCTTCTTAGGGCCACATCTAACAGTGTGCAGTAGTGTGGAGGCTGCTGTTAGCAGTGTTTCACTTTTTTTTTTTTTTCCAAATCGGCCGTGCAGAGCATTGCGCCCTGCAGTAAAACTACAGGGACAGAAGTGGTGGTTAGGCAGGGAGAGTGTTAGGAGTTAGTGTAGGCTTCAAGAACCCCAACGGTCCTTCTTAGGGCCACATCTAACAGTGTGCAGTAGTGTGGAGGCTGCAGTTAGCAGTGTTGCACTTTTTTTTTTTTTCCAAATCGGCCGTGCAGAGCATTGCGCCCTGCAGTAATACTACAGGGACAGAATTGTGTAGGCAGGGCCAGAAGACATTTATTATTGATTGAATATACGCAGTGGGCCTTTCCTTTAAAAAAAAGGGAAAAAATTCTATTTGGCCTGCAGGCTTGCGCCAATTTATTTCCTGCCTGGGAAATCACCGCTCTGCTGTAGTTAATAACTCTGCAACACTGCAGTTCTGTGACACATTGCAGGGCCACAACACAATTATTATTGATTGAATATACGCAGTGGGCCTTTCCTTTAAAAAAAAGGGAAAAAAATCTATTTGGCCTGCAGGCTTGCGCCAATTTATTTCCTGCCTGGGAAATCACCGCTCTGCTGTAGTTAATAACTCTGCAACACTGCAGTTCTGTGACACATTGCAGGGCCACAACACATTTATTATTGATTGAATATACGCAGTGGGCCTTTCCTTTAAAAAAAAGGGAAAAAAATCTATTTGGCCTGCAGGCTTGCGCCAATTTATTTCCCGCCTGGGAAATCACCGCTCTGCTGTAGTTAATAACTCTGCAACACTGCAGTTCTGTGACACATTGCAGGGCCACAACACATTTATTATTGATTGAATATACGCAGTGGGCCTTTCCTTTAAAAAAAAGGGAAAAAATTCTATTTGGCCTGCAGGCTTGCGCCAATTTATTTCCTGCCTGGGAAATCACCGCTCTGCTGTAGTTAATAACTCTGCAACACTGCAGTTCTGTGACACATTGCAGGGCCACAACACATTTATTATTGATTGAATATACGCAGTGGGCCTTTCCTTTAAAAAAAAGGGAAAAAATTCTATTTGGCCTGTCTCTGACAGTCCTCAGCGTTCTGGGTACGTGTGTGCTGGGTGGAGAACGTAAAAAAAATCATACGCAGCCAGCTAAGTTTAACAGCAGGCTTGCGCCAATTTATTTCCTGGCTGGGAAATCAAATCACTGGTAATACAGCATGCTGAGGGGTAGGGGTAGGCCTATAGGACGTGGACGCGGGCGAGGACGCGGAGGCCCAAGTCAGGGTGTGGGCACAGGCCGAGCCAGTGCGGTGGCCAGGGGTAGAGGCAGGGCCAGACCGAATATTCCACCAACTGTTTCCCAAAGCACCCCCTCACGCCATGCCACCCTGCAGAGGTCAAGGTGCTCTACGGTATGGCAGTTTTTCACAGAGACGCCTGACGACCGACGAACAGTGGTGTGCAACCTTTGTCGCGCCAAGATCAGCTGGGGAGGCACCACCACCAGCATGCGCAGGCATATGATGGCCAAGCACCCCACAAGGTGGGACGATGCCCGTTCACCGCCTCCGGTTTGCACCACTGCCTCTCCCCCTGTGCCCCAACCTGCCACTGAGATCCAACCCCCCTCTGAGGACACAGGCAGTACCGTCTCCTGGCCTGCACCCACACCTTCACCTTCGCTGTCCTCGGCCCCATCCAGCAATGTCTCTCAGCGTAGCGTCCAGACGTCGCTAGCGCCACAGTTTGAGCGCAAGCGCAAGTATGACGCCACGCACCCGCACGCTCAAGCGTTAAACGTGCACATTGCAAAATTGATCAGCCTAGAGATGCTGCCGTATAGGCTTGTGGAAACGGAGGCTTTCAAAAGCATGATGGCGGCGGCGGCCCCGCGCTGCTCGGTTCCCAGTCGCCACTACTTTTCCCGATGTGCCGTCCCAGGCCTGCACGACCACGTCTCCCGCAACATTGTACGCGCCCCTCACCAATGCGGTTACTGCCAAGGTCCACTTAACAACAGACACGTGGACAAGCACAGGCGGGCAGGGCCACTATATCTCCCTGACGGCACATTGGGTGAATTTAGTGGAGGCTGGGACAGAGTCTGAGCCAGGGACCGCTCACGTCCTACCCACCCCCAGAATTGCGGGCCCCAGCTCGGTGCTGGTATCTGCGGCGGTGTATGCTTCCTCCACTAAACCACGCTCCTCCTCCTCCTACGCAACCTCTGTCTCGCAATCAAGATGTGTCAGCAGCAGCAGCACGTCGCCAGCAGTCGGTGTCACGCGGCGTGGCAGCACAGCGGTGGGCAAGCGTCAGCAGGCCGTGCTGAAACTACTCAGCTTAGGAGATAAGGGGCACACGGCCCACGAACTGCTGCAGGGTCTGACAGAGCAGACCGACCGCTGGCTTGCGCCGCTGAGCCTCCAACCGGGCATGGTCGTGTGTGACAACGGCCGTAACCTGGTGGCGGCTCTGCAGCTCGGCAGCCTCACGCACGTGCCATGCCTGGCCCATGTGTTTAATTTGGTGGTTCAGCGCTTTCTGAAAAGCTACCCCCACTTGTCATACCTGCTCGGAAAGGTGCGCCAGCTCTGCGCACATTTCCGCAAATCCCACACGCACGCTGCCACCCTGCGGACCCTGCAACATCGGTTTAATCTGCCAGTGCACCGACTGCTGTGCGACGTGCCCACACAGTGGAACTCTACGCTCCACATGTTGGCCAGACTCTATGAGCAGCGTAGAGCTATAGTGGAATACCAACTCCAACTTGCGCGGCGCAGTGGGAGTCAGCCTCCTCAATTATTTACAGAAGAGTGGGCCTGGTTGGCAGCCATCTGCCAGGTCCTTGGAAAATTTGAGGAGTCTACCCAGATGGTGAGCGGGGATGCTGCAATCATTAGCGTCACCATTCCTCTGCTATGCCTCTTGAGAAGTTCCCTGCAAAGCATAAAGGCAGACGCTTTGGAATCAGAAACGGAGGCGGGGGAAGACAGTATGTCGCTGGATAGTCAGAGCAACCTCATGTCTATATCTCAGCGCGTTGAGGAGGAGGGGGAGGAGCATGAGGAGGAGGGGGAAGAGACATCTTGGCCCACTGCTGAGGGGACAGATGCTGCTTGCCTGTCATCCTTTCAGCGTGTATGGCTAGAGGAGGAGGAGGAGGAGGATCCTGAAAGTGATCTTCCGAGTGAAGACAGCCATGTGTTGCGTACAGGTACCCTGGCACACATAGCTGACTTCATGTTAGGATGCCTTTCTCGTGACCCTCGCGTTACACGCATTCTGGCCACTACGGATTACTGGGTGTACACACTGCTCGATCCACGGTATAAGGAGAGCCTTTGCACTCTCATTCCCGAAAAGGAAAGGGGTTCGAGAATGATGCTATACCACAGGGAGCTGGTGGACAAACTGATGGTAAACTTCCCATCCGACAGCGCTAGTGGCAGAAGGCGCAGTTCCGAGGGCCAGGTAGCAGGGGAGGCGCAGAGATCAGGCAGCATGTACAGCGCAGGCTCGGGAACATTCTCCAAGGCCTTTGCCAGCTTTATGGCTCCCCAGCAAGACTGTGTCACCGGTCCCCAGTCAAGGCTGAGTTGGCGGGAGCACTGTAAAAGGATGGTGAGGGAGTACGTAGCCGATTGCAGCACCGTCCTCGGTGACGCCTCTGCCCCCTACAACTACTGGGTGTTGAAGCTGGACACGTGGCCTGAACTCGCGCTGTATGCCCTGGAGTTGCTTGCTTGTCCTGCGGCTAACGTCTTGTCAGAGAGTGTGTTTAGTGTGGCTGGGGGAATCATCACGGATAAGCGTACCCACCTGTCAACCGACAGTGCCGACAGGCTTACACTCATCAAGATGAACAAAGCCTGGATTTCCCCAGACTTCTCTTCTCCACCAGCGGACAGCAGCGATACCTAAGCAATACGTAGGCTGCACCCGCGGATGGAAGCATCGTTCTCTCTCACCATCCAAAACGGGGACATTTCTGCTTCATCAATCTGTGTATAATATTCCTCCTCCTCCTCCTGCTCCTCCTCCTGAAACCTCACGTAATCACGCCGAACGGGCAATTTTTCTTAGGGCCACAAGGCTCACTCATATAATTTTTCTAAACAATTTTTATACGTTTCAATGCTCTTAAAAGCGTTGAAACTTTAACTTGAACCAATTTTTTGCTCAACTGGGCTGCCTCCAGGCCTAGTTACCACTTAAGCCACATTAACCAAAGCGATTAATGGGTTTCACCTGCCATCTTGGTTGGGCATGGCCAATTTTTTCTGAGGTACATTAGTACTGTTGGTACACCAATTTTTTTGGGCCCTCACCTACAGTGTAATCATAGTAATTTCTATGTTCTTCGCCTGCACTCATGGTACAGAAAGGTGTGTGGGGTTGGCCTACACTTTAGCTACATAAATGCAACTGGGGCCTTGTCTATACTGCAGCTACTGAAATGTGAAAGAGACTGTTATCTCCCTAAACTGCTGCAATGGGAATGTTACTGGGGCCTGTCTTGAGTGCTACTATTACTGAAATGGAACTAAGACTGCGCTCCCCCTATACTGCTGCTAGTGATATGTTAGTGGGGCCTGTCGCTAATGCTACCGCTGAAATGTTAATAATTCTGGGCTCTGCCTATACCGCTGCTAATGGTATGTCACTGGGGTGTGGAAACAGAGGCTTCAGAAAGACATGATGGCGGCGAGGCCATTTCCCACCAACGCTGTTACTGTTAAGGTGCATATAACCACGGACACGTGTAGAGGACACATAGTGCCTCCAAAACATCCCCCTCCTCCTCCAACAATGAAAACATTCTTGGCAAATACCTTTGCATTGGTCCGTCTGGTGGCAGTCCAAGAATTTCACCTTTAACGACACAACAAGAGAGCACCACCACCATGCCCCCGCCACGGCCCACTTAATCCTGGCCACATTCCGAAAACCAACTACATAAAACCGCGCTACCAGGTCCGCAGTCACCACCACATTACCACCAACGAGGTTACTGTTAAGGTACATATTACCAGTCTGACTGGGGCATGCAGTGTGGGCCGAAGCCCACCTGCATTAAGCACGACATTACTACCTCAGCTGTGTTGGGCAATGCAATGGGATATTTTTATGTACCGCCGGTGGCTTCCTGGCACCTACCCATACTGTGGGTCCACAGGGAGTTGTTACTACATCTGTCCACTTGTAAAGAACCCCAGTCTGACTGGGGCATGCAGTGTGGGCCGAAGCCCACCTGTATTAAGCACGACATTACTACCTCAGCTGTGTTGGGCAATGCAATGGGATATTTTTATGTACCGCCGGTGGGTTCCAGGGAGCCACCCATGCTGTAGGTGCACACGGACTTTAACCTACATCTGTCCACTTGTAAAGAACCCCAGTCAGACTGGGGCATGCAGTGTGGGCCGAAGCCCACCTGTATTAAGCACGACATTACTACCTCAGCTGTGTTGGGCAATGCAATGGGATATTTTTATGTACCGCCGGTGGCTTCCTGGCACCCACCCATGCTGTGGGTCCACAGGGAGTTGTTACTACATCTGTCCACTTGTAAAGAACCCCAGTCTGACTGGGGCATGCAGTGTGGGACGAAGCCCACCTGTATTAAGCACGACATTACTACCTCAGCTGTGTTGGGCAATGCAATGGGATATTTTTATGTACCGCCGGTGGCTTCCTGGCACCCACCCATGCTGTGGGTCCACACGGAGTTGTAACTGCATGTGTCCACTTCTAAAGAACCCCAGTCTGACTGGGGCATGCAGTGTGGGCCGAAGCCCACCTGCATTTCATCTGACGTTAGCTCTGCTGTCCAGGGCACTGCAATGGGATACATTTATGTACAGCCGGTGGGTTCCAGGGAGCCACCCATGCTGTGGGTGCACACGGAATTCCCATTGCGGAGTTGTACCTGCCTGTGACTATTTATAAAAAACCGCGGTCTGACTGGGGCATGCAGACACCTTGACAGAATGAATAGTGTGTGGCACATAGGTTCCCAATTGCTATGCCTACGTGTGCAGCTCCAGATGGAGGTGGCACAGTATTGGATTTCTCATTGCTTCTGTACAGCATTGTGGACTATCGGCCCGCCCCTTTTATGGGGGGGTCGCTGCCTAGCCATGCCAACCCTCTGCAGTGTGTGCCTGCTTTTCCTGTGGCAGACACACTTATAAATAGACATGAGGGTGGCGTGGCATGAGGGCAGCTGAAGGCTGGGCAGGGACAATTTGGTGTACGCTGTGGACACTGTCGTGCGGGGGGGTGGGGGGGTTGGGCAGCATGTAACCCAGGAGAAGTGGCAGCGGAGTGTCATGCAGGCAGTGATTGTGCTTTGTTGGAGGTAGTGTGGTGCTTAGCTAAGGTATGCATTGCTAATGAGGGCTTTTACAGAAGTAAAAGTTGTTGGGAGGGGGGGGGGCCCACTCTTGCCACTATTGTGGCTTAATAGTGGGACCTGTGAACTTGAGATGCAGCCCAACATGTAGCCCCTCGCCTGCCCTATCCGTTGCTGTGTCGTTCCCATCACTTTCTTGAATTGCCCAGATTTTCACACATGAAAACCTTAGCGAGCATCGGCGAAATACAAAAATGCTCGGGTCGCCCATTGACTTCAATGGGGTTCGTTGCTCGAAATGAACCCTCGAGCATCGCGAAAATTTCGTCCCGAGTAACGAGCACCCGAGCATTTTGGTGCTCGCTCATCTCTATTACTCACCTCTCCTGCTGTCAGCCGCGTCCTCCGGCTGGCTCCCCAACACTGCTACTGAGCTCTTTTAGCAGACGGGGATTTAAAAATCCCCACCTCCTGAAAGGGCTGTGCAGATTGGCTGAGGGCTGAGCCAATAGCAGCTACTGCTTAGCTATTGGCTGAGCGCTCAGCCAATGGCAGATAGCTCTTAGCTATTCATTCATGAATAGCAATATCTTAGTTATTCATGAATGAATAGCTAAGAGCTATGTGCCATTGGCTCAGCGCTCAGCCAATAGCTAAGCAGTAGCTGCTATTGGCTCAGCCCTCAGCCAATATGCCCAGTCAGCGGCATTCTCCATATCTTTTCAATGGGGCTAGCGCTGCCGCTGGCCCCATTGAAAAGACTGGCGATGTCGCAGCGATATCCCAGCGATTGTGGGATATCTGCTTGCATTTTTCTCGCACTGCGATGCAAGACTTTAACTTTAGAATCGCATCGCAGTGGAGAAAAAAACGCCAGTGGGTGGGAGGCCTTACTATGCAACAACCACAATGTGATTTGTATATACAAAGGTGAGTCAAAAAATTATCTGCACCCTAGCTTAAGAATTTATTATGATCAACTTTCATAAAAAAAGGCAAATACATAATTTTTGACATAATCTCCCAGCTTTTCAATACACTTTGTCCATTTGTTAACAAGTTTTTGCATTTCCTAATTAAAAAATATTTTAGGCTGAGCTGCAAGCCATGAATGCACTGCTGTGTTTACCTCTTCATCAGATGTGAATCTTTATCCTCTTAGGGCTTCTTTCAGGAGACCAAACAGGTGATAGTCTGATGGGGTAGGAACAGGACTATAGGGAGTATGCTTTACCACCTCAAAACAAAGCTTTTGGAGGGTGATGACAGTCATGTAACAACACAAAACCCTTGAATAGCAGTCCTCTGTGTTCTGTTTGCTTTTTAAGGCTTTAGCTCTTCAATGACCATATCACTGCAATAAGCTCTAATGATTGCTGAACCTTTTCCCTGTTATTGTTCAAATACTGGCCCTTCAGAATCCCAGCGTCTGTCTTCTTCTTCATAGTTGACACTTGTGCAACCTCCCTTGAACTTCTCGATCCCTTCATACACACTTCTTTGCTACAAAATACTTTATCCATACTTTGCACAAAGTCTTTGATATCGGCAGCAGACAGACCCTCAGACCACAAAATCACTGCACGCTGCTCTTTTATGAAAATCACAAGTGGGGCAGCCATTATTTCTTGGACTACAGTCATAAATTAACTAATGTAACATGTTCAAACCTACACAGAAAAAGAACAGGTAAGAGACTGTCACATTTGTGATAGTTTTTGCTCCTGGGTCTTGTGGTACTGTGGACGTTCAGGAGCACATCTCCGCAGATGTGGGCTAATTTGGCTGTCTGTTATGTAGATTGCTCCAGCCAGCCAATCACCTGAGGTCTGTGCACATACATACCAGCCCCTCTTGCTTGAGGGCGCTAGTCATTATATCTGTACACCTCCTAACTGGACCATGGTGATAGGATGCATGCTATGTAGCTCTCTGTATGCGTGCTGGTGTCTAGTTCTGTTTATCTGGTTTGTGGTCTGCATGCATGGGGTTCATAGGTATAAGGACTCCTCAATCCCCTTCGTTTCTAGGTGTACAGATGAGTGGTCTGAACTATGTCCTGTTTGGTTATGTCTGAATTCCCCTCCTCGTTGTCTTGTGGGTTTCTACTCTAACAAAGCAACTAAAACCCTAAAAAAGGAGTCCTGTCTATAAGCAGGGTGATCGCCCCAATAGGGAAGACCCCACATTGGAACCTAGGGGCCTGGCTCTCCCTAGATGATAACAGATAGGAACACAAGATAAGGAAAAATACAACATACACATTGAACAGGACAGTTCCCACCTATTGTCTTAACACCTGCAAACCAACAGGTCACTGTTCACACCATCAAACATACAAGGGAATCCCACCCAGAACCTGATGCATGCAACTAACACCAAAGCAGAACATGCATGACTCCAAGCACCAGCGTTCTGAGAGGGAATTTGATAATGGATAAATGGCAAATGAATAAATGACCATCACCCTCTAGTAAGGGCTCATGCCCATGAACATATCGGTAAAATGCTGCGGGTCCTCCCCGCAGCACTTTACCAATGTTTGTAGACACTGGCTCTGCCAACGGAGAGCCAACATATGGCTGCAAGGGCACTATGCATGCCCGCGTATCACACACAGAGACATGTGCAGTGTAACTTTTTTTTTAAATTCAATGCTCTGTTTTAGAGCGGGGTTGCGTATGAAAACACCACCCATATGCAATATATTGCATATGGACAGCATTTCATACACTGCCAATACAAATATGTAGCATTTTGCTATCTATTTCTCATACATATCGATACGCAGTGTGCACGCATATGTGCATGGATCAATGAAAGTCCATTGACTATATTCAACACATATCACGCGTCCGTGCAACACACGCATAATACGCAGTCAAAACACGGCTATGGACATTTATGTGCTGAAGATCCTTGGTGATTGACTGGCTGGAGCAATACACACCCAGCCAGCTCAATCATGCCACACCTGTAACACAGTAACATAGTTCGTAAGGCCGAATGAAGACAATGTCCATCTAGTCCAGCCTGTTTATCCTCCTGTGTTGTTGATCCAGAGGAAGGCAAAAAACCCCAAGAGCAGAAGCCAATTAGCCCTTTTGAGGAAAAAATTCCTTCCCGACTCCCTAATGGCAATCAGACTAATCCCTGGATCAACCCCTAATAGTTCCTACCTGCCTGTATACCCCGATTAACAATTTACCTAAGATTTATAACCTATAATATCCTTCCGCTCCAGAAAGACATCAAGTCCCCTTTTAAACTCCTCTAAGGATTTTGCCATCACTACGTCCTCAGGCAGAGAGTTCCACAGTCTAACTGCTCTAAGAGTAAAGAACCCTTTTCTATGTGGCTGATGAAACCTGCTTTCCTCTAATCGTAGCGGATGCCCTCTTGTTACCGTCGTAGTCCTGGGTATAAACAGATCATAGGAGAGATCCTTGTATTGTCCCCTCATGTATTTATACATAGTTATTTGGTCGCCCCTTAGCCTTCTTTTTTCTAGAGTAAATAGTCCCAATTTGGATAGCCTCTCTGGGTATTCCAGTCCCGTCATTCCATGTATTAGTTTAGTCGCCCTTCTTTGGACCCCCTCCAGTACTGTAACATCTTTCCTGAGCACCGGTGTCCAGAACTGTGCGCAGTATTCCATGTGGGGCCTGACTAGTGCCTTATATAATGGAAGGATAATGTTCTCATGCTTCGCCTCTATACCTCTTTTAATGCACCCCAAGACTTTATTAGCTTTTGCAGCAGTTGACTGGCATTGGTTACTCCAGTTTAGTCTACAATCCACTAGTACCCCCTGTGGAAGTGTGCTCCTGCAAACCCATAGAACTAAAGGTCCCTGGAGCACAATGTGACACTTGTCCTGTCTAATAAAGTATTATGTTTTGTATAACCGAGTTTTGTCAATTTATGTTCAGTTGGGACACCAAATATATGTTCTTGCAGGCAATGTGAATGAACCCTGCATTGAAAGTGACACTGATGCATGGAATTCCTTATATGCAACTTATGGGAAACCTTAATTTTTTGAACGTTTCCCTTTAATAAGAATTTATCAACTTTCCTGTCATGTCTATTTTAGTACATACTTGCATTGCTCATAAAATACCATAAAATATCAATTCTGGAGCATCCTTTCATAGAACTCTGCATTGTGCAGTGCCTGTTATTTCTATTGAAAATATACGGGTAAATAAATAATGCCTACTTTTTAATTTATTCATATGTTTCAAGGAAACTTTACAGAGGAGCAGCAAAACAGAGTAACAGAATAAGCAGGAGTGTACGAAAATATTAGAAAAGTTCACATTAACCAATGTGAACAAAGCAAACTTTGTGAACTTTTAGCAATGAGTAAAGAATAGAAATAAAGAGAAAGACAGTCCTCATAGGGAGTATATTTGAAATATGGGGCAAGAGGAGGGAGAGAGAAAAAAGGGGGAAGGGGGAGGGGACGCTGGGTCAGGTCAGACAGCCACTTCAATAAGAGGAGAGCTCATGAGGTTTTCCCCACTCATTACCTCCCAACTTCATTTCCTCCTCCCTCACCTAAAATCTCTAATTGGAACCCATTATTGCTCAATATTCCGGTGTACTTTGAAAGCTAACCCAGCCTACCCAGGTGGTCCATGTTGGTTACAATGAGTCATGTTTATTTTGTGGGAAGGCTCTGTGTTCCTCCATCCACTGAATTGTCTCCATCCCATGGACCCATTGAGCAAAGGGAGGGAGAAGAAGTTTACAGAGTGAGGGATACATGGGCGTGCCGCATTAATGAGGTGTCTGAGTATAGATTCGTGGTATGTGCGTAGGGGTAGATCAGAGAGATGAAAGAGATATAGGGTCAGAGACATCGGGGTGTGCAAGTGTAGGATCTTCCCAATGGTAGAGTGTACTGACTTCCAGTAATTGCATATTAATTGGCATTCCCAAAAGATATGCAATAGGGTTCCTACATCTGAACTGCAGCACCAGCATAATGAGGACAAGGCAGGTTGGATTTTGTGTAGTTTGTAGGGGACCATGTACCATCTCGAAAGGAATTTACACCTTGTTTCCTGATATTGACTTGTGGTAGAAGATTTATGTGTAAACAGCTTGAGGTCGACATTGAGTAGGGAGATGGGGCGGTAATTCAAGCAGAGAGTAGGATCTTAATCTTGGTTGTGTATGTCTGTAATCTGCACACTGGTCATTTCAGAGGGGAGAAGGCTTCTCTTTGCAATTAAGTTCAAAGCTGAGGTTAGTAGGTTGGTGAGCAAATCCAAAAAAATTTTTATACTAAGAGATGTCATCAGGGCCAGGTGTTTTTGCAAGGAGGCATTAATTTTAAGACCTGGGTTATTTCCTCCCTGAAATGGGAAAGTCAAGAGCACTCACCGACTCCAGAGGCATTGTGGGATGACTGGATTTTCCCAGGTACTGTTGAATTTGGGTACCCAAAGGAGTGTCATCTTGTGACCCTGGGGGTGGAGCCAGATTGTACAACTGACAGTAAAATTGCGCAAATTCAGCTGCATTTTTTTTCTGTGTCATTGGTGAGGCTTCCACTGTGTTGGGAATATCAGGTGATTGAATGGCTTCTACTTTTTAAATTTATGGTTTTAAAAACTGTAGTTTTTATTGGTTCAATTTTTTGTGTACATAGAATGTATTGGGAAACTTTTATAATTTTTTTTTAAAGGGCAGGGAGAAAAAATACCACAAATTCTGCTATTGTTTAATAATTTTATTGGCCATAGCAATCAATCCCAGTGCAAGATTGTTTTAGCTCAGCAGCTTGAAAAATTATGGCTGCATTGTGATTGGTTGCAATGGGCAACAAGGAAAGCCTTAGGCTGTCTCACACAAGCGTATTACACAGGTTTTGCACACATAATATGTGGTAACAAACTTTACATTACTTTCACCAGTGCCTCACACACAGTGTGCTAAATGGATGCACAAAATAGAACATGAGACGCACTATCTTAGTGCATATGACGCCAAGATACTATATGGGGATTTCTCAACATGCAGCAATACGCAATGAATTGCGTACTGCTGCGTGGGCCCCGCACAGTAGATATGCGCTCGGTAAGCACTGGCAAACGCTCGTGTGAGAGAGCCCTTACTGTTAGGCAGTTGTGGTAAATGAAAATGATTGTGTTTCTGTTTCTGTTGATATCCAATTTTTGTGTCTGAGTGTCATTAAGCGGAGTTATGATTGTTTCAGATCGGGAAGATCTTATGTAATAACCCTGTATATGACCCCAGTCTGCAGCAATTTGGTACACATGCATTTAGCTATATTTAACAAGTTACTGCCCACACTGCTAGCTATGTTTAGCAAATTACTGCTCCTACTGCTGGCTATATGTAGCAAGGTGTTATTGTTCCTACTACTATGGAGGCACTTATTCTGAGGTTTTAATTATAGGTATTTTATCACCTTAATAATAAAGGTTACATTTTGCAGTTATGCATTAATTATCATGGGAAAAAAGAATGGCTTGTGATGCCCAGTTGGGCGATTTAGTGTGAAATATAAATTTAGCCCCACTCTCCTTGGTGCCCAGGTTTAATTTTGGTTTAAAAATATAATCTAGGAATTAGACTCATTAACCCTTTGCAATCCAATTTTGGATTCAGGATTTCCTAGGGGGCCTTCTCTTTTTGCCATTATACAATGGTGCCATCTGCTGGCTAGAGCCAGTACTGTGGTATGGGACATGCTGGACAGGCCCCCCGATAACAGTGCAGCCAGTAATATACAGTAAGAATACCCTGCCGGACGTCTTCCGACATTGGAGCTCTACAGCCTTCAATCAGAATGTCTTCAGGCGTCAGACAGTGGATTGGAAAAGGTTAATCCCTTTCTGATACAGCCAGTTTTCGTGGAAACCTTTCCATTTTTCCACCACTGCCTCTTAAGGCTCCTTCGCATGGGCATATTTGTGCACGCAAATTTTGCATTCACAATATGGGTTCGTATACACTTCTGTATTTTGCATGTGTAAAAAAAATAATGCAGCATGCTCTACTTTTGTGTACATTTGCACACCACAGGTCCCCATGAAGGCTATGGGAGTTGCACAAATGCTTGTGCAATAAGCAAGGAGATGCGTGAAACATTGCGCAATTACACTGAAAAAAGCGCATCTGGACCTCATAAGACAAATTATCCCTTTAAATCAGGGCGTGGTTGTGTCCGACACACAAAGAACCATGGCTTGCGTGCGGAAAAAGTACAGTAAGATATGTAGACATGCACACAAAAAAGTATGTTGCACTGTGAAGCCGCCCTAAGAGACACAACTTTTTTTATTTTTCGATCAATATGGCTGTAGGAGGATTTGTTGTTTGGGGTATTAGTTTTATTTTTATACAGGCAACATTTAACAAGCTGCAGTTTTTATTGACAATACCAATTATGTTTCATTTTTCATCTTTAATGTTTGTTTTTTAATACTCTTAAAAATGTATAAAATTCTTTTAAACTTTTTTTGGCCCTACTAGGGGACTTGAAATGTAATTCCTCATATAATACACTGCAGTATTTCTGCATTGCAGTGTATTGTGCTGCCAATGATATATTGTTACACTTTGTCTCTACCAAAGTGTAATAGGTGTACAAAGATGGCTTAGGCGATATTGTTAAAGCTGCCATAGCAGCCTCTCAACACCCCA
Organism: Eleutherodactylus coqui; assembly: GCF_035609145.1. Classification (NCBI taxonomy): domain Eukaryota; kingdom Metazoa; phylum Chordata; class Amphibia; order Anura; family Eleutherodactylidae; genus Eleutherodactylus; species Eleutherodactylus coqui. The sequence continues at coordinate 46,422,921 of NC_089848.1, read as the reverse complement.
TAATCAAGTCACAATGAATCCGACTGCATATCACAGTCGCCAACGCATCGATTTCCCCACAGATGCGAGGTGTTTTCCATGGGAGACTTTGCATCGCTGTCATCTAGCACATGGTGCAATGCTGCTGCCAGCCCCATTGAAAGCAATAGGCGCTGTGATGCGAGTACATGAGTAAAGATAGAACATGCCACAATGTTGAATGGGGTTTATATTTGTTTGAGATTTGTGTTTCTCGCAACGGACAAATCTTGCACAATTTTCTTGCCCATGTGAAGGAAGCCTAACTGCTTAGATGTTGCAGCCGCTATTGACCACTGCATCTAAGGAGATAAACGACTTGGACTGGAGTTATCTCTAAATTTAGTCATTGCAGGTAGGTGTCAGCTGTATAACACAGCCGACACCCACTGCATATGGAGCAGTCTCAGCTCCAAGTCTGAATGAGGCACTGACCGGAAGTGATGTCAGCGGGAGCAGAGTGGGAGCACAGAGTCTGTGGAGCTGAGAGCGGGAGCAAGGGAACATCTGAGTGGCATCAGAGCCACAAGAAGGCCAGGGGAAGAGCCGCTGGAAGGATCTGTCCAGCGGAGAGAAGTGGAGAAATGAGCAGGTACCGTAGCAGCGCGAGGCCAGAGAATGCAGCCGCCAGGAGAGAAGACCCGTTGCTGAGCCACCAGGTGACGTCATTGGCTGCAGAGGAGCTGTGAAGAAGACTGCTGCTGACAAGAGTGGATAAGTATATTATGTGTGTGCAATTGTATCCAAGGGTGTGCAATTGTGACCAAGGGTTTCAGAGAGTAAGTGAGTGTGTAAGCAAAGTAAATCATCTGTGACTGAAAGTAAGTAGGCAGTAAGAGCATGTGAGTGATTTAAAAAAACAACATTTAAGCCGCGAACAGACGTGAGAGGTTGCAAACAGGTGGTGGCATGTGAGAGGTTGCGAACGGGCGGAGGCACGTGAGGAGTGTGATCTAGTTTATTTTCATTGCTTCTGTAAGTAAATTTGTAGCTCCCCAGTAGGATGTGCTCCATACTTGGCAACGTCATCCAGTGTGCTACTTGTGCAATGTATGCGGTTCTTGACCAGCCAGTCGAGGGTGCATATTGTTGCGCAAGATGCATGCACATTGCACATTTGGATGCCCAAATCCTGGATCTAAATGAGTGACTAGCAACACTGCAATTCATTAACAATATGGAAAGGAGTTTGCTGCTCAATGAGCAGGCACCCACTGGGGTAGATGTGAGGGAGAAAGGTAGTTCAGAAGAGCAGGACAAGCAGGCAGCTGGCTGGGTGACAGTTAGAAGGAGTAAAAGGAAGAGAACAAGGGAGGCTAGTGCTGAACTGGCACACCTTAATAAGTTTGCAAAGTTAGCAGATAGAGGATGCCATTACATAGCAAGCACCGCTGCAGCATGACATGCCCTCTGAACGCCAGGGAGATGACTGCTTCAGTAAGAAGGGGAAGGGGAGCGCAGGGCAAGCTAGACAGATCATAGTGGTGGGAGTAAAAATAATCCAAAATTATTATTTAATTATATAAACAGTAAAAGAATTTTCACTGAAAGCACTGGCCCTTTAATAAATAATGCAAGAGAAATCATATAAAACGATTGGGGAAAGACAAATCTATTAAATTGTTTTTTTTTCAAGTGTTTTGACTAAGGAAAAAGAAATTTCACATGAGATGCAGGGGGATAAAATGAACCCCCTGCAAAATATCACCTGCCTAACTCAGGAGGAACTGCAGAGCCATTAAAAAAAGATTAAAATGGACAAATCACAGGGCCCAGAGGGAATACAGTCAAGGGTTCTAAGGGAACTGAATGATGTGATAGGCAGGCTGCTGTTTTTTATATTTAAGGACACTATTGAGACCGGGGTTGTACCACTGGATTGGCGTATTGCCAGTGTGTTTCCAATATACAAAAAAGGGTCAAGAAGTGAGCCTGGTAACTACAGGCCGGTAAGTCTCACTACAATAATTGGAAAAATATTTGAGGGGTTTCTGAGAGATGCCATCCTGGAATACCTCAAAGAAATCAACGGTATAACTCCTCATCAACATGGGTTTATGAGGGGTCGATCATGTCAGACAAATTTGATCAGCTTCCACAATGAAGTAAGTTCTAGGCTGAACCTGGGAGTGTCTATTGATCTCGCATATCTGGATTTTTCTAAGGCATTTGACACCGTGCCGCATAATAGGCTGATATATAAAATGAGAACTTGAACTGGGCAAAAACGTGTGTAGCTGTGTAAAGAACTGGCTCGAAGATAGAAAATAGAGGGTGGTAATAAATGGATTGATTGGGCCATTGTTGCTAGTTGGGTGCCACAGGGTTCAGTATTGGGGCCCATTCAGTTTGATATATTTATTAGTGACCTGATAAAAGAACTGCACAGTAAAATATTGCTATTTGCAGACAATACAAAATTATACAAGACAATTAATACAAAGGAGGACAATGTATGACTGCAAACTGACCTTGATAAGCTGGGGGCTTAGGTAGAAAAATGGCAAATGAAGATCAATATTGATAAATGTGAGGTTATGCACACGGGCAGGAGAAACAGATGTCACCAATAAACAGTAAATGGGGTACTGCCAGGGAAAAGTGATATGGAAAAAGATCTGGGGGTACTAATGGACTGTAGACTTAACTGGAGCAATCAATGCCAGTCAGCTGCTGCAAAAGCAAATAAAGTCTTGGGGTGCATTAAAAGAGGTTTAAGGGTGAGGAAGGAGAACATTATTCTTCCACTATAGAAGGCACTTGTCAGGCCCCACATGGAATACTGTGTACAATTCTGGAGACAAGTGCTCAGGAAGGATGTTGTAGTGCTTGAGGGGGTTCAAAGAAGGGCAACTAAATTAATAAATGGCATGGGAGGACTGGAATACCCAGAGAGGCTATAATGACATTTAAGAGGTGATCAAATAACTATGTATAAATATATTAGGAGACAATACAAGGATCTCTCCCATGATCTGTTTATACCCAGGACTGCATCAGCAACAAAAGGGCATCCTCTACGTCTAGAGGAACGAAGGTTTCATCACCAACTTAAAGCAGGTGCTTTACTGTAAGAGCAATGAGACTGTGGAACTCCCTGCCTGAGGATGTGGTGATGGCAAACTCAAAAGAAGAATTTAAGAGGGGACTAGATGCCTTTCTAGAGTGCTACGATATTACAGGATATAGGCACTAAATAACCAGCGGGTTTTTGATCCGGGTCTTGGAGTCAGGTAGGAACTTTCAAACATTGAACCAGGGAGTATTCTGACTGTCACTATGGAGTCAGGGAGGAATTTTTATCCCCCAAAAGGGCTAATTGGCTTCTGCCTCATTGCTTCACCTCACCCCACCCGGATAAAGCTGAACTAGATGGAAGTTGTCTCCCTTCAGCCTAGCATACTATTTTACTATGATACGCAATGCATACGGAGCGGGCTCAGCTCCTGAGCCACTCGTGTCTTAAGAGCAAGCTCTCTCAACAGAAAAATAAAAAAGTTATAGTTCCTGAAAAACAAGGATGAAGAAACAACAATGAGAAATGAAATATGGCTGGTTCAGTAAGTGCACACATTTAGAGAAATTAACAAAATCTTGACAGCTTTTCCCAGTTGTCAACAATTAATTAGTGAATAATGATTACTGACAAACAATCTGTCAACATATTAATTTGTGATAGTGGATTGTAAACTGGATTGGATATATTTAACTATGCATAGTAATCGGTTCTGTGCATACATTTCATGACTTTGGCTATCTTTAGCCTTCCCATTGAGAAAGACCTGTTGAGTCTATGGCTTAAAGCACATTTACACATAACGATTATCACTCCAATTTCATTCAAACGATCGTAAATAAGCGATAGTCGTTACATGTAAATGCGAGCACCATGCACTTTTCGTTTGACCGATGATTGTAAGGGGAACTTAAAATTCATACTTCAGCTACTGGAGATAAAGCAAACACATTTATCTGTCAGTAGCTTGCAGGCTGTTATATCTGTGTGTAACTGGCAGATAACATTGTAACCTGCCGACAACCATAACGAGAACAATGCAGCTGTGTGCACAGCTGGGCATTAGAGATGAGCGAACGTACTCGTCCGAGCTTGATACTCGTTCGAGTATTAGCGTGTTCGAGATGCTCGTTACTAGAGACGAGCACCACGCAATGTTCGAGTTACTTTCACTTTCATCTCTGAGACGTTAGCGCGCTTTTCTGGCCAATAGAAAGACAGGGAAGGCATTACAACTTCCCCCTGCGACGTTCAAGCCCTATACCACCCCCCTGCAGTGAGTGGCTGGCGAGATCAGGTGTCACCCGAGTATATAAATCGGCCCCTCCCGCGGCTCGCCACAGATGCATTCTGACATAGTTCAGGGAAAGTGCTGTTGGTGCCGGAGCTGCTATAGGGAGAGTGTTAGGAGTATTTTAGGCTTCAAGAACCCCAACGGTCCTTCTTAGGGCCACATCTAACCGTGTGCAGTAGTGTGGAGGCTGCTTTTTGCAGTGTTGCACATTTTTTTTTTTTTTTTTGTATATCGGCCGTGCAGAGCATTGCGCCCTGCAGTAATTATACATAGTCCAGGGCCAGTAGTGGTGAGGCAGGGACAGAAGACATATTTAGTGTATATAGGCAGTGGGCCTTTCCAAAAACATTTGGGAAAAAAAATCTATTTGGGCTGCCTGTGACCGTCCTCAGTGTACTGGGTCTGTGCTGGGGGTAGTTGTCCTAATTCATACGCAGCCAGCTAAGTGTTACAGCAGGCTTGCGCAAAATTATTTCCTGGCTCTGTGTTGGCTGTTACATCACCGCTGTATTCCAGTCCACAGTGCAACAGTCTGCAGTTATTTTACATACTCCAGGGCCAGTAGTGGTGACGCAGAGAGAGAAGACATATACAGCGTATATAGGCAGTGGGCCTTTCCAAAAACATTTGGGAAAAAAAAATCTATTTGGGCTGCCTGTGACCGTCCTCAGTGTACTGGGTCTGTGCTGGGGGTAGTTGTCCTAATTCATACGCAGCCAGCTAAGTGTTACAGCAGGCTTGCGCAAAATTATTTCCTGGCTCTGCTGTGCATTCCGTAAGCGAAGTCAGCCTCCAACCACAGGCCAATAAGCGGCACATTTAATTACAGCGTTCTGTTTCTGCACTACTGCTAATATACCATGCTGAGGGGTAGGGGGTAGGCCTAGAGGACGTGGATGCGGCCGAGGACGCGGAGGCCCAAGTCAGGGTGTGGGCACAGGCCGAGCCCCTGATCCAGGTGTATCGCAGCCGACTGCTGCGGGATTAGGAGAGAGGCACGTTTCTGGCGTCCCCACATTCATCTCACAATTAATGGGTCCACGCGGTAGACCTTTATTAGAAAATGAGCAGTGTGAGCAGGTCCTGTCGTGGCAGAAAGTGCATCCAGCAATCTATCGACCTCCCAGAGTTCTGCGCCGTCCACTGCTGCAACTCTGAATCCTCTGGCTGCTGCTCCTCCTTCCTCCCAGCCTCCTCACTCCATTACAATGACACATTCTGAGGAGCAGACAGACTCCCAGGAACTGTTCTCGGGCCCCTGCCCAGAATGGGCAGCAAGGGTTCCGAATCCTCTCCCACTGGAGGAGTTTGTCGTGACCGATGCCCAACCTTTTGAAAGTTCCCGGGGTCCAGGGGATGAGGCTGGGGACTTCCGGCAACTGTCTCAAGACCTTTCAATGGGTGAGGAGGACGATGATGATGAGACACAGTTGTCTATCACTCAGGTAGTAGTAATTGGAGTAAGTCCGAGGGAGGAGCGCACAGAGGATTCGGAGGAAGAGCAGCAGGACGATGAGGTGACTGACCCCACCTGGTTTGCTACGCCTACTGAGGACAGGTCTACAGAGGGGGAGGCAAGGGCAGCAGCAGGGCAGGTTGCAAGAGGCTGTGTGGTGTCCAGGGGTAGAGGCAGGGCCAGACCGAATAATCCACCAACTGTTTCCCAAAGCGCCCCCTCGCGCCATGCCACCCTGCAGAGGCCGAGGTGCTCAAAGGTCTGGCAGTTTTTCACTGAGAGTGCAGACGACCGATGAACAGTGGTGTGCAACCTGTGTCGCGCCAAGATCAGCCGGGGAGCCACCACCACCAGCCTCACCACCACCAGCATGCGCAGACATATGATGGCCAAGCACCCCACAAGGTGGGACGAAGGCCGTTCACCGCCTCCGGTTTGCACCGCTGCCTCTCCCCCTGTGCCCCAACCTGCCACTGAGAACCAACCCCCCTCTGAGGACACAGGCACTACCGTCTCCTGGCCTGCACCCACACCCTCACCTCCGCTGTCCTCGGCCCCATCCACCAATGTCTGTCAGCGCACCGTCCAGCCGTCGCTAGCACAAGTGTTGGAGTGCAAGCGCAAGTACGCCGTCACGCACCTGCACGCTCAAGCGTTAAACGTGCACATAGCCAAATTTATCAGCCTGGAGATGCTGTCGTATAGGGTTGTGGAAACGGAGGCTTTCAAAAGTATGATGGCGGCGGCGGCCCCGCGCTACTCAGTTCCCAGTCGCCACTACTTTTCCCGATATGCCGTCCCAGCCCTGCACGACCACGTCTCCCGCAACATTGTACACGCCCTCACCAACGCGGTTACTGCCAAGGTCCACTTAACAACAGACACGTGGACAAGCACAGGCGGGCAGGGCCACTATATCTCCCTGACGGCACATTGGGTGAATTTAGTGGAGGCTGGGACAGAGTCAGAGCCTGGGACCGCTCACGTCCTACCCACCCCCAGAATTGCGGGCCCCAGCTCGGTGGTGGTATCTGCGGCGGTGTATGCTTCCTCCACTAAACCACCCTCCTCCTCCTCCTCCGCAACCTCTGTCTCGCAATCAAGATGTGTCAGCAGCAGCACGTCAGCAGCAGTCGGTGTCGCAGTGTCGGTGTCGGCGTGGCAGCACAGCGGTGGGCAAGCGTCAGCAGGCCGTGCTGAAACTACTCAGCTTAGGAGATAAGAGGCACACGGCCCACGAACTGCTGCAGGGTCTGACAGAGCAGACCGACCGCTGGCTTGCGCCGCTGAGCCTCCAACCGGGCATGGTCGTGTGTGACAACGGCCGTAACCTGGTGGCGGCTCTGCAGCTCGGCAGCCTCACGCATGTGCCATGCCTGGCCCACGTCTTTAATTTGGTGGTTCAGCGCTTTCTGAAAAGCTACCCATGCTTGTCAGACCTGCTCGGAAAGGTTGCTCCGACTCTGCGCACATTTCCGCAAGTCCCACACGGACGCTGCCACCCTGCGCACCCTGCAACATCGGTTTAATCTGCCAGTGCACCGACTGCTGTGCGACGTGCCCACACGGTGGAACTCCACGCTCCACATGTTGGCCAGGCTCTATGAGCAGCGTAGAGCTATAGTGGAATACCAACTCCAACATGGGCGGCGCAGTGGGAGTCAGACTCCTCAATTCTTTACAGAAGAGTGGGCCTGGTTGGCAGACATCTGCCAGGTCCTTGGAAAGTTTGAGGAGTCTACCCAGATGGTGAGCGGTGATGCTGCAATCATTAGCGTCACCATTCCTCTGCTATGCCTCTTGAGAAGTTCCCTGCAAAGCATAAAGGCAGACGCTTTGCGCTCGGAAACAGAGCCGGGGGAAGACAGTATGTCGCTGGATAGTCAGAGCACCCTCCTGTCTATATCTCAGCGCGTTGAGGAGGAGGAGGATGAGGAGGAGGGGGAAGAGACAGCTTGGCCCACTGCTGAGGGTACCCAGGCTGCTTGCCTGTCATCCTTTCAGCTTGTATGGCCTGAGGAGGAGGAGGAGGATCCTGAAAGTGATCTTCCTAGTGAGGACAGCCATGTGTTGCGTACAGGTACTCAGGCACACATGGCGGACTTCATGTTAGGATGCCTTTCTCGTGACCCTCGCGTTACACGCATTCTGGCCACTACGGATTACTGGGTGTACACATTGCTCGACCCACGGTATAAGGAGAACTTTTCCACTCTGATACCCGAAGAGGAAAGGGGTTCGAGAGTGATGCTATACCACAGGACCCTGGCGGACAAGTTGATGGTAAAATTCCCATCAGACAGCGCTAGTGGCAGAAGGCGCAGTTCCGAGGGCCAGGTAGCAGGGGAGGCGCAGAGATCAGGCAGCATGTACAGCACAGGCAGGGGAACACTCTCAAAGGCCTTTGACAGCTTTCTGGCCACCCAGCAAGACTGAGTCACCGCTCCATAGTCAAGGCTGAGTCGGCGGGAGCACTGTAAAAGGATGGTGAGGGAGTACATAGCCGATCGCACGACCGTCCTCCGTGACGCCTCTGCCCCCTACAACTACTGGGTGTCGAAGCTGGACACGTGGCCTGAACTCGTGCTGTATGCCCTGGAGGTGCTTGCTTGTCCTCCGGCTAGCGTCTTGTCAGAGAGGGTGTTTAGTGCGGCTGGGGGAATCATCACAGATAAGCGTACGCGCCTGTCAACCGACAGTGCCGACAGGCTTACACTCATCAAGATGAACAAAGCCTGGATTTCCCCAGACTTCTCTTCTCCACCAGCGGACAGCAGCGATACCTAAGCAATACGTAGGCTGCACCCACGGATGGAAGCATCGTTCTCTACCACTATCAAAAACGGGGACATTTTTGCTTCATCAATCTGTGTATAATATTCCTCCTCCTGCTCCTCCTCCTGAAACCTCACGTAATCACGCCGAACGGGCAATTTTTCTTAGGCCCACAAGGCTCAGTCATATAATTTTTCTAAACAATTTTTATACGTTTCAATGCTCATTAAAGGGGTTGTCCCGCGCCGAAACGGGTTTTTTTTTTTTTCAACCCCCCCCCCGTTCGGCGCGAGACAACCCCGATGCAGGGAGGTAAAGAAAGCTCACCGGAGCGCTTACCTTAATCCCCGCGCTCCGGTGACTTCTCTACTCACCGCTGAAGATGGCCTCTTCCTCCGTGGACCGCAGCTCTTCTGTGCGGTCCACTGCCGATTCCAGCCTCCTGATTGGCTGGAATCGGCACGTGACGGGGCGGAGCTACACGGAGCTACACGGAGCCCCATAGAAGACTGCAGAAGACCCGGACTGCGCAAGCGCGGCTAATTTGGCCATCGGAGGCCAAAAATTAGTCGGCTCCATGGAGACGAGGACGCTAGCAACGGAGCAGGTAAGTAAAAAACTTTTTATAACTTCTGTATGGCTCATAATTAATGCACAATGTACATTACAAAGTGCATTATTATGGCCATACAGAAGTGTATAGACCCACTTGCTGCCTCGGGACATCTCCTTTAAAGCGTTGAAACTTGCACCTGAACCAATTTTTATTTTCACTGGGCTGCCTCCAGGCCTAGTTACCAATTAAGCCACATTAACCAAAGCGATTAATGGGTTTCACCTGCCCTCTTGGTTGGGCATGGGCAATTTTTCTGAGGTACATTAGTACTGTTGATACACCAATTTTTGGGGGCCCTCGCCTACAGTGTAATCCAATTAATTTTTTGCCCACCTGCATTACAGCTGACGTTACATCAGCTGTGCTGGCACTGCAATGGGATATATTTATGTACCGCCGGTGGGTTCCAGGGAGCCACCCATGCTGTGGGTGCACACGGAATTCCCATTGCGGAGTTGTACCTGCCTGTGACTATTTATAAAAAACCGCGGTCTGACTGGGGCATGCAGACACCTTGACAGAATGAATAGTGTGTGGCACATAGGTTCCCCATTGCTATGCCCACGTGTGCAGCTCCTGATGGCGGTGGCACAGGATTATATTTCTCATTGCTTCTGTACAGCATTGTGGGCTATCGCCCCGCCCCTTTTAAAGAGGGTCGCTGCCTAGCCATGCCAACCCTCTGCAGTGTGTGCCTGCGGTTCCTCCTCATGGCAGACGCACTTATAAATAGACATGAGGGTGGTGTGGCAGGAGGCCAGCGTGTGGCATGAGGGCAGCTGAAGGCTGCGCAGGGACAATTTGTTGTGCGCTGTGGACACTGGGTCGTGCGGGGGGTGGGGGGGCAGCATGTAACCCAGGAGAAGTGGCAGCGGAGTGTCATGCAGTCAGTGATTGTGCTTTCTTGGAGGTAGTGTGGTGCTTAGCTAAGGTATGCATTGCTAATGAGGGCTTTTCAGAAGTAAAAATTGTTGGGAGGGGGGGCCCACTCTTGCCGCTATTGTGGCTTAATAGTGGGACCTGGGAACTTGAGATGCAGCCCAACATGTAGCCCCTCGCCTGCCCTATCCGTTGCTGTGTCGTTCCCATCACTTTCTTGAATTGCCCAAATTTTCACAAATGGAAACCTTAGCGAGCATCGGCGATATACAAAAATGCTCGGGTCGCCCATTGACTTCAATGGGGTTCTTTATTCGAAACGAACCCTCGAGCATCGCGATAATTTCGTCCCGAGTAACGAGCACCCGAGCATTTTGCTGCTCGCTCATCTCTACTGGGCATGTGATTAATCATAGACTGGGCTCTGCAAACAGCTCCTGGAGGCCCTTTTGCATGCAAATGAAGATGATAAAGTGTTGATGGCCATTAACACTTTATGCAAAAAGATCGCTAAATCTGTAAATCTTTCAGTTGTTTGAAAGATTATCTTTACATGTAAATGGGCCTTTACTAAAACATTGAGGCCAGCCCAAAGAAGGGATGGTTGCATAACAAAGAGAATAGCTTTTAGAGAGAGTTTGATGATAAATAGGGCTAGCATGAGAAGGGCAAAGGGAGATCGACTTGGTAAGATGGTAATGCTTAGTAATACAACATTACATAATAGGAGATGGTAACAGTTTGCAAAGAAAAATTATTTAGATAAGAGTAGTTGAATTGTTATTTGCTTGATACGGATGTGTGCTTCCTTTCTTAATTTCCCTTTGGCTTAATATATCCTGATATGTGTGGAGTAAGATGACCAGTTTGGAGAAGAAAATAGCGGAGGAAAAAGCCGGGTGCGCTGAAGGAGGACCAGGGCAGAATGGAGATAAAATCCTTTATAGAGATACAGGCAATGCGTTTCTGTGCAGAACCAACACTTTTTTCTAGCAGTTTATACAACCATGTAAATGGCCAGAAGAAGGTGCCAATCTGGCACAGAAAAGTGTTGCTTCTATCTCAATAAAGGATTTGATCTCCATTCTTCCCTTGTCCTCCTTCTTCACACCCGGATTTTTCCTTGACTATTTTCCAGTTCTCCATGGACTCCCTCCAGGTTCTGTGACCTCTGGCCGCTGCACAACCGTTGGAGGTACCATTATTTCTGTTTCACTTTTATTCTGCTGATAGTCAATCCCTCTGCACTATGGATTGCTGTTTTGTTTGATTTTCTTTGAAAAGAAAACATGATTTTGTGATACTTTGTCACAAGTTAACTTGCAGAAAATAAAATTTGTTGATTGGAGATGCAACTCTTGACCAAGAAAATTGTTGAAACAATAGAACTATTTCAATTCTTCTTTTTTGATTTAATTTAAAACAGCTAGTATTGACATGTTTTGAGGATGCAGCACCTTCCTCAGAAATGGCAGGGTAAAGTGCGGAAGATGTTAGGAATGGAGTTCTTGCCGCACTATGGAAAGAAGAATGATAGTGTGGCAAGAGCTCCGTTCCTAACGTTTTATGCACTTCATCCAGCCATTTCTGAGGAAGGGGTGTGTCCCTGAAATGGGTCAATCGCGGATGTTTTAAATTGTCAATAAAGAAGAATTGGGTTAATTCCATTTTTTCCAGAATTTTCTTGGTCAAAAGAGTTGCATCTTGAGTCTACGAATTTTATTTTCTGCAAGTTACATTATTACATCCTGTCATAAACAGTGGCAAAACATGGTTGGGCAGTACCTAATTTTCCATAAAAAGAAAACTCTTTAGTTCATACTCCTAGTGGAACTTGATCCACCCTCTTCTTCTTCTCTGTCACAAGCTGTCTTTGCTACTTGAGTGTACATGTGGCCACCCAGTGGTTGTGATGTGCATTGCAGCCTATCAATGCTATTGTTAGCACGTTGCAAGATTGCATTGAATTGTGTTTTGTGATCAACTAGAATCCTTACCTAAATTGAAGTAAAGATAAGGTTAGACACAACTGCATATACCTGTAAAGTTTACTAAGCTGAGTGTCATATGCATTTATCCAGAGGCCCTAAAGAGCATATGAGTAGTTGCTCATTTGTTCTCCTTTAATTATAGTAGCGCAGGATGCATTCTTCATGTGGCATACTGGAAAACCTATGTAATACTACAGTAGTATCTACACTGGAACCTTTTAGAACTATGCAAATGCATTGAGATTGAGGGGAGTCGAGTCAGCCTAGAATAGGATAGGGGAACCAAGAAAAGAAAGTAAGAGGATACATACTGATCTACTACGTTTTAAATTCTTCCTGTCTTTTAATTGGTTTTATCTAAAAAAGTGGTTTGCTTTTACGTTTCTTGGGAAATGTATTTCTTAAGTCATCCATTAAAATTTTTAAAAGGTTTTGAAAAACAATTTCCACCGTTTAAGAGTGAAAACACTTTAATAAAAATGAATAAATCAAATAATAATCATTGTGTTAAATGTATTAAACATATTATAAAGCAACTATAAACTATACCTTTCTCTGCAGTCAGTAATAGATAATCAATAGCAATACAAGGTTCATTGAAAGGTTTGAAACAATAAATGTTCTGAACACAAAAACCGATTTGCATGAAAGATACAAATAGATGAAAGTATAATCACAATATTAAAGGCAGCCGCATGACAATGAATAATGTACTCTACAGTAAATAGGAAGAAAGCGGACTACATTTTCTGAACACTGTACTGCCATAAAAGGTTTGTGAGCAGCAAAGAAAAGCAACATTTTACAGGAATTTACAGGATGCAATTAATTAATATAAAATAACAAAAAGTACTTAGTATGTAATAAAGTATTGACTGAGGCAAAATAATGATACTCAAGGTTTAATTGGACCACCAAGAGATACTGGGTATCAAACCACTAAGTGAGGGTTTATACAGTACGCGGAGTGATCACCTCCAACCGGTAATCAGGCATGGTCATTAGGTCGGGTGAGACAAAGCCTTTTATTCACAAATTCAAGGTGTTCCTCTTGGTTAAGTACTCATGGTTAAATCCAAGATTTCAGAGAGTCAGAAGGTAGTGTACTGTATGTGCTGCGATGGCACAAAACTGCACTTCCTTAGTTTGATTAATGTCCCCCATTCATGATCTTTAGAGGGGGAACCAGGTGCATAGTGTTCGCTCTTTGGGTTTTATTATTTTATTAAGAGAAATGAACACCCTTAGCTGATGTCTGGCACTAAAAATAACCCCCAATCCCGAGAGAGCGCAGTAGAGAGGAAAGGGTTAAATGGAGGTTAGGACCACTAATGTGGGCGCAGGGATTAGGTATGGAATATATTGCTCCAAAAGCCAAAATATTGTATATCAAAGATATCAAAGGAAAGTGCAATTAACAATTTGCAAGGCCCAGTACGCAAAGGGTTAAAAAAAAATCCCCATGCGTTTAGGTATCAGTAGAAGTCAGCGATATTGATGAAAAAAGCTGGCTCCTAGAAAACCCGATTAAATATTCCTCTTACGATGAAAGAATGAGAGGAAAGGGTTAATTAGAGGATGCGGGACCCCTACATTAGGCACATCTTTGGCCCTATCAAAGCTCCATGTTTAATGTTTTAATAGCTGAAGAGCATATGGTAATTGCACATTGTCAGCTTGTGGGATCCAGCAGGTTAAGGGTTAATGTCTCCAATGTGCTTAAAAGACCGGCGCGCTGCTGATAACTTTGCCTGACATCAGAAACACAGTGCTAACTTCCTCTATAAAGATATATCAGTTTAATTTCATGAATGTCCCCGCTGAGGGACTTTAGTCTTTTATTCCATGAGAGTCCGGGGGATGAGGCTGGGGACTTCCGGCAACTGTCTCAAGAGCTTTTTGTGGATGAGGATGATGAGACACAGTTGTCTGTCAGTGAGGTAGTAGTAAGGGCAGTAAGTCGAGAGAGGAGCACACAGAGGATTCGGAGGAAGAGCTGCTGGACAATGAGGTGACTGACTCCACCTGGCTTGCTAAGCCTACTGAAGACAGGGCTTTAGAGGGGGAGGCAAGCGGCAGGACAGGTTGGAAGAGGCAGTGGGGTGGCCAGGGGGAGAGGCAGAGCGCGGATGATCGGCGAACAGTGTTGTGCAAACTGTGCCGCACAAAGATAAGCTGGAGAGCCACCACTACCAGCCTCACCACCATCAGCATGTGCAGGCATATGATGGCCAAGCACCCCCCAAGGTGGGACGAAGGCAATTCACCACCTCCGGGTTACACCCCTGCCTCTTCCCCTGTGCCACAACCTGTCACACAGATCCAATCCCAATCCCAGGACACAGACACGAGTGCCTCCCGGCCTGCACCCACACCCTCACCTCCACGGTCCTCCACTCCATCCAGCAATGTCTCTCAGCACACCGTTCAGCTGTTGCTAATACAAGCGTTGGAGCGAAAGCGGAAATACGCCGTCACCCACCCGCATGCACAAGCTTTAAACATGCACATTGCCAAATTAATCAGCCCGGAGATGCTGCCTTACAGGCTTGTGGAAACGGAGGCTTTCAAAAACATGATGGCGGCAGCGGTCCCGCGCTACTCGGTCCCCAGTCGCCACTATTTTTCCCGGTGTGCCATCCCCACCCTACACCAGCACATCTTCCGCAACATAAACCGTCCACACACTAACGCGGTTACTGGGAAGGTCCACTTAACCACGGACACGTGGACAAGTACTGGCGGGCAGGGCCACTATATCTCCCTAACGGCACATTTGGTGAACTTGGTGGAGGCTGGGACCAACTCAGAACCTGTAACCACTCACATGCTACCCACACCTAGGATAGTGGGTCCTACCTCGGTGATGGTTTCTGCGTCGTATTATGCAACTCCCCCCTTCCCCCCTCCTCCTCCGCCACCTCCACATCTGAGGCTGCAGTTTGGCAGCCTCACACACATGCCATGTCTGGCCCACGTCTTCAATCTGGTGGTTCAGCGGTTTCTGAAAAACTACCCCCACTTGTCTGACCTGCTTGGCAAGGTGCGCCGCGTCTGCGCACATTTCCGCAAGTCCACCATGGATGCTGCCACCCTCAGGACACTGCAACATCGGTTTCAGCTGCAAGAGCACCGACTGCTGTGCGACGTGCCCACGTGCTGGAATTCTATGCTGCACATGTTGGCCAGGTTGTACGAGCAGCGTAGAGCAATTGTGGAATACCAGCTGCAACATGGGCAGTGGAGTGGTAGTCAGCCTCCGCAGTTCTTTACAGAGGAGTGGGCATGGATGGCAGACATCTGCCAGGTCCTCGGAAACTTTGAGGAGTGTACCCAAATGGTGAGCGGTGATGCGGCCATCATTAACGTTACCATCCCGCTGCTTTGCCTGCTGAAAAGTTCGCTGCTAAGCATAAAAGCAGATGAGAACAGGAAACGGGGGATGACAGTATGTCGCTTGATAGCCAAACCACCCTCATGTATGTATCTCAGCGCGTTTTGGAGATGGAGGATGAGGGGGGGGGAGTGACTGCTGGCCACATTACAGAGGGTACCCATGCTGCTTGCCTCTCATCTGTTCAGCGTGTATGGGCTGAAGAGGAGGAGGATCCTGAAAGTCATCTTCCTAGTGAGGACAGCGATGTGTTGCATACTGGGACTCTGGCACACATGGCTGACTTCATGTTAAGCTGCCTTTCCCGTGACCCTCACGTTAGACGCATTCTGGCCAACACGGATTACTGGGTGTACACCCTTCTTGACCCACAGTATAAGGAGAACCTTTCCACTCTCATTCCTGAAGACGAAAGTGGTACGAGAGTGATGCAATACCACAGTGCCCTGGTGAAAAAAGTGATGCTAAAGTTCCCATCTGACAGTGCTAGCGGCAAAAGACGCAGTTCAGAGGGCAAACTAGCAGGGGAGGCGAGTGGATCAGGCAGAATGTCCAGCGCAGGCAGGGGAACACTCTCCAAGGCTCTTGCCAGTCCGCCCATACTCTTGGTACTGAAAGGTTTGAGGGGTTCGCCTATACACTTGCTACAGAAATGTTTCAGGGGTTGACCTATACTCTTGCTAGAGAAATCTTTCAGGGGTCCGCCTATACACTTGCTAATGAAAGGTTTGAGGAGTTCGCCTATACTCTTGCTACAGAAATGTTTCAGAGGTTCTCCTATACTCTTGTTAGAGAAATGTTTCAGGGGTCCGCCTATACACTTGCTACTGAATGGTTTGAGGAGTCTACCTATACTCTTGCTACAGAAATGTTTCAGGGGTTCACCTATACTCTTGCTACAGAAATGTTTCAGGAGTCCGCCTATACACTTGCTACTGAAAAGTTGAAGGGGTTCACCTATATTTTTGCTACAGAAATGTTTCAGGGGTCCGCCTATACACTTGCTACTGAAAAGTTGGAGGTGATCGCCTATACTCTTGCTGCAGAAATGTTTCAGGGGTTCGCCCATACTCTTGCTACAGAAATGTTTCAGGGGTCCACCTATGCACTTGCTACTGAAAGGTTGGAGGGGTTCGCCTATACTCTTGCTACAGAAATGTTTCAGGGGTCTGCCTATATACTTGCTACTGAAACGTTGAAGAGGTTCGCCTATAGACTTGCTACAGAAATGTTTCAGG
Organism: Eleutherodactylus coqui; assembly: GCF_035609145.1. Taxonomy (NCBI): domain Eukaryota; kingdom Metazoa; phylum Chordata; class Amphibia; order Anura; family Eleutherodactylidae; genus Eleutherodactylus; species Eleutherodactylus coqui. Next base: position 46,406,244 of record NC_089848.1, on the reverse strand, counting down.
AGTTCGCCTATACACTTGCTACTAAAAAGACTGAGGGCTTCGCCTATACTCTTGCTAGAGAAATGTTTCAGGGGTCCGCCTATACACTTGCTACTGAAAGGTTGCAGGGGTTCGCTTATACTTTTGCTACAGAAAAGTTTCAGGGGTCCGCCTTTATACTTGCTACTGAAAGGTTGTAGGAGTTCGCCTACACTTTTGCTACAGAAATGTTTCAGGGGTCCGTCTATACACTTGCCACTGAAAGGTTTGAGGGATCTGCCTATACTCTTGCTGCAGAAAAGTTTCAGAAGTTTGCCTATACTCTTGCTAGAGAAATGTTTCAGGAGTCCGCGTATACACTTGCTACTGAAAGGTTGCAGGAGTTCGCCTATACTTTTGCCACAGAAATGTTTCAGGGCTCCGTCTATACACTTGCTACTGAAAGGTTTGAGGGGTTCGCCTATATTCTTGCTACAGAAATGTTCCAGGGGTCCACCTATACACTTGCTACTGAAAGGTTTGAGGCGTTCGCCTATACTCTTGCTACAGAAATATTTCAGGGGTTCGCCTCTACTCTTGCTACAGAAATGTTTCAGGGGTCCGCCTATACACTTGCTACTGAAAGGTTTGAGGGGTTCGCCTTTACTCTTGCTACAGAAATGTTTCAGGGATTCGCCTATACTCTTGCTACAGAAATGTTTCAAGGGTCCGCCTATACACTTGCCACTGAAAGGTTGGAGGGGTTCGCCTTTACTCTTGCTACAGAAATATTTCAGGTGTTTGCCTATACTCTTGCTACAGAAATGTTTCAGGGGTCCACCTATACACTTGCTACTGAAAGGTTGGAGGAGTTCGCTTATATTCTTGCTACAGAAATATTTCAGGGGTTCGCCTATAGTCTTGCTACAGAAATGTTTCAGGGGTCCGCCTATATACTTGCTACAGAAAGGTTTGAGTGGTTCGCCTATACTGTGGGTGCACAAAGGTTTCCCATAGCGGTGTTTAGCTGTCTGGCACAAATACACTGAATGACTTGGGCAGAAGTGTGGGCTGAGGCCGAGGTCCTGGGTGGGGTGAAACTCTGCCATGTTTGGGCACTCTCATTTCTTCATGTGTAATACTGTCTTTGGGTTTCATGGGCTCGCCTATGCTGTTGGTGCACAAAGGTTTCCCTGTGCAGTGTTCAGCTATCTGACACATACACAGAATGAATTGTGTGGGGACACATGCATTTCCCATTGTTATGTAACTCACGGCACCTTAGGTCACACAAGGTGGAGGCTGGGACCGAGCCTGACCCTGGGCCCACTCACATGCTTCCCACACAGAGTATTGCAGTTCCTACCTCGGTCACGGTTTCTCCGGCTTATTATGCCACCTCCTCCTCCTCCTTTGGGTCGGGGGATCGGATCAGCACTGGTCGGCATGTGTTATCTCTCATGCTACAAATTACCACAGTTATCCAAGATACTGGATTGGAGCATTCACAGGAAGCGAAACAAATTTCATGAGACTTTCACAAGGTCACTGTATACCTGTGGTGGCTACTTTTGTGATACCTCCTGCTTCAAACCAATCCTCTGCAGTGTGTGTCTCTGGTCCCTCCTCATCGCATACACACTTATAAATAGACATGTGGGTGGTGTGCCTATCAAGCGAGCGTGTGGCATGAGGCTAGCTGAACGCTGCGCAGGGAAAATTTTGTGTGTGCTGTGGACACAGGCTCATGCGGGGGGTTGGACAGCAATGCCAGCATGTAATCCAGCAGAAGAGGCAGCGGTGTCACCCGCAGGCGGTGATTGGCCTTGGTTGCAGCTAGTGTGGTGCTTAGCTAAGATGTGCCAGCACGGGTGTGTTGTTGCTTATGGTCTGTCCCAAGTAAATTTTTAGGGGGGTGACCGCCAGGCTCTTGCCCCCAATTTGGCTTCATAGTGGGACCGGGGTGCCTCAGGTGCACCCATGCATGCTGCCCCTGCTGTTCCATATCTGTTTCTGTGGTGCTTCCATGACTTTCACATGTTTTCAGGTGTTTCACACAACCTCCCCCATGCAGAGGATCGGTCAGCTTGAAAAATGCTTGAGTTCCCCATTGACTTCAATGGGGTTCATTACTCGAAACGAGCTCTCGAGCATTACGAAAAGTTTGACTCGAGTAACGAGCACCCGAGCATTTTGTTACTTGCTCATCACTACTAAACACTAGAGATGAGCGAGCACCAAAATGCTCGGGTGCTCGTTACTCGGGATGAAATTATCGCGATGCTCGAGGGTTCGTTTCGAGTAACAAACCCCATTGAAGTCAATGGGCGACCCGAGCATTTTTGTATATCGCCGATGCTCGCTAAGGTTTTCATTTGTGAAAATCGGGGCAATTCAAGAAAGTGATGGAAACGACACAGCAACGGATAGGGCAGGCGAGGGGCTACATGTTGGGCTGCATCTCAAGTTCCCAGGTCCCACTATTAAGCCACAATAGCGGCAAGAGTGGGCCCCCCCCTCCCAACAATCTTTACTTCTGAAAAGCCCTCATTAGCAATGCATACCTTAGCTAAGCACTACACTACCTCCAACAAAGCACAATCACTGCCTGCATGACACTCCGCTGCCACTTCTCCTGGGTTACATGCTGACCAACCACCCCCACCCCCACCCCCCCGCACGACCCAGTGTCCACAGCGCACACCAAACTGTCCCTGCCCAGCCTTCAGCTGCCCTCATGCCATGCCACCCTCATGTCTATTTATAAGTGCGTCTGCCATGAGGAGGAACCGCAGGCACACACTGCAGAGGGTTGGCACGGCTAGGCAGCGACCCTCTTTAAAAGGGGCGGGCTGATAGTCCACAATGCTGTACAGAAGCAATGAGAAATCCAATCCTGTGCCACCTCCATCTGGAGCTGCACACATGGGCATAGCAATGGGGAACCTATGTGCCACACACTATTCATTCTGTCAAGGTGTCTGCATGCCCCAGTCAGAGCGCGGTTTTTTATAAATAGTAACAGGCAGGTACAACTCCGCAATGGGAATTCCGTGTGCACCCACAGCATGGGTGGCTCCCTGGAACCCACCGGCTGTACATAAATATATCCCATTGCAGTGCCCATCACAGCTGAGGTAATGTCGTGCTTAATGCAGGTGGGCTTCGGCCCACACTGCATGCCCCAGTCAGACTGGGGTTCTTTAGAAGTGGACACATGCAGTTACAACTCCGTGTGGACCGACAGCATGGGTGGGTGCCAGGAAGCCACCGGCGGTACATAAATATATCCCATTGCAGTGCCCAACCCAGCTGATGTAACGTCAGCTGTAATGCAGGTGGGCTAAAAATTAATTTGATTACACTGTAGCCGAGGGCCCCCAAAAATTGGTGTACCAACAGTACTAATGTATCTCAGAAAAATTGCCCATGCCCAACCAAGAGGGCAGGTGAAACCCATTAATCGCTTTGGTTAATGTGGCTTAATTGGTAACTAGGCCTGGAGGCAGCCCAGTTAAAATAAAAATTGGTTCAGGGGCAAGTTTCAACGCTTTAATGAGCATTGAAACGTATAAAAATTGTTTACAAAAATTGTATGACTGAGCCTTGTGGGCCTAAGAAAAATTGCCCATTCTGCGTGATTACGTCAGGTTTCAGGAGGAGGAGCAGGAGGAGGAGGATGAATATTATACACAGATTGATGAAGCTAAAAGGTCCACGTTTTTGATGGTGATAGAGAACAATGCTTCCATCCGCAGGTGCAGCCTACGTATTGTTTAGGTATCGCTGCTGTCCGCTGGTGGAGAAGAGAAGTCTGGGGAAATCCAGGCTTTGTTCATCTTGATGAGTGTAAGCCTGTCGGCACTGTCGGTTGACAGGCGCGTACGCTTATCTGTGATGATTCCCCCAGCCGCACTAAACACCCTCTCTGACAAGACGCTAGCCGCAGGACAAGCAAGCACCTCCAGGGCATACAGTGCGAGTTCAGGCCACGTGTCCAGCTTCGACACCCAGTAGTTGTAGGTGGCAGAGGCGTCACGGAGGACGGTCGTGCGATTGGCTACGTACTCCGTCACCATCCTTTTACAGTGCTCCCGCCGACTCAGCCTTGACTGGGGAGCAGTGACACAGTCACTGCTGGGGAGCCATAAAGCTGTCAAGGGCCTTAGAGAGTGTTCCCCTGCCTGTGCTGTACATGCTGCCTGATCTCCGCGCCTCCCCTGCTACCTGGCCCTCGGAACTGCGCCTTCGGCCACTAGCGCTGTCGGATGGGAATTTTACCATCAGTTTGTCTGCCAGGGTCCTGTGGTATAGCATCACTCTCGAACCCCTTTCCTCTTCGGGTATGAGAGTGGAAAGGTTCTTCTTATACCGTGGGTCGAGCAATGTGTACACCCAGTAATCCGTAGTGGCCAGAATGCGTGTAATGCGAGGGTCACGAGAAAGGCATCCTAACATGAAGTCAGCCATGTGTGCCAGGGTACCTGTACGCAACACATGGCTGTCCTCACTAGGAAGATCACTTTCAGGATCCTCCTCCTCAGGCCATACACGCTGAAAGGATGACAGGCAAGCAGCATGTGTACCCTCAGCAGTGGGCCAAGCTGTCTCTTCCCCCTCCTCCTCATCCTCCTCATGTTCCTCCTCCTCCTCCTCAACGCGCTGAGATAAAGACAGGAGGGTGCTCTGACTATCCAGTGACATACTGTCTTCCCCCGGCTCTGTTTCCGAGCGCAAAGCGTCTGCCTTTATGCTTTGCAAGGAACTTCTCAAGAGGTATAGCAGAGGAATGGTGACGCTAATGATTGCAGCATCGCCGCTCACCATCTGGGTAGACTCCTCAAAGTTTCCAAGGACCTGGCAGATGTCTGCCAACCAGGCCCACTCTTCTGTAAAGAATTGAGGAGGCTGACTCCCACTGCGCCGCCCATGTTGGAGTTGGTATTCCACTATAGCTCTACGCTGCTCATAGAGTCTGGCCAAAATGTGGAGCGTAGAGTTCCACCGTGTGGGCACGTCGCACAGCATTCGGTGCACTGGCAGATGAAACTGATGTTGCAGGGTGCGCAGGGTGGCAGCATCCGTGTGGGACTTGCGGAAATGTGCGCAGAGCCGGCGCACCTTTCCGAGCAGGTCTGACAAGTGTGGGTAGCTTTTCAGAAAGCGCTGAACCACCAAATTAAAGACGTGGGCCAGGCATGGCACGTGCGTGAGGCTGCCGAGCTGCAGAGCCGCCACCAGGTTACGGCCGTTGTCACACACGACCATGCCCGGTTGGAGGCTCAGCGGCGCAAGCCAGCGGTCGGTCTGCTCTGTCAGACCCTGCAGCAGTTCGTGGGCCGTGTGCCTCTTATCTCCTAAGCTGAGTAGTTTCAGCACGGCCTGCTGACGCTTGCCCACCGCTGTGCTGCCACGCCGCGCGACACCGACTGCTGGCGACGTGCTGCTGCTGACACATCTTGATTGCGAGACAGAGGTTGCGTATGAGGAGGAGGAGGAGGAGGAGGAGGGTGGTTTAGTGGAGGAAGCATACACCGCCGCAGATACCACCACCGAGCTGGGGCCCGCAATTCTGGGGGTGGGTAGGACGTGAGCGGTCCCAGGCTCTGACTCTGTCCCAGCCTCCACTAAATTCACCCAATGTGCCATCAGGCTGATATAGTGGCCCTGCCTGCCTGTGCTTGTCCACGTGTCCGTTGTTAAGTGGACCTTGGCAGTAACCGCGTTGGTGAGGGGCGCGTACAATGTTGCGGGAGACGTGGTTGTGCAGCGCTGGGACAGCACATCGGGAAAAGTAGTGGCAACTGGGAACTGAGTAGCGCGGGGCCGCCGCCGCCATCATACTTTTGAAAGACTCCGTTTCCACAACCCTATACGGCAGCATCTCCTGGCTGATAAATTTGACTATGTGCACGTTTAACGCTTGAGCATGCGGGTGCGTGGCGGCGTACTTGCGCTCCAACACTTGCGCTAGCGACGGCTGGACGGTGCGCTGACAGACATTGGTGGATGGGGCCGAGGACAGCGGAGGTGAGGGTGTGGGTGCAGGCCAGGAGACAGTAGTGCCTGTGCCCTGAGAGGGGGGGTTGGATCTCTGTGGCAGGTTGGGGCACAGGGGGAGAGGCAGCGGTGCAAACCGGAGGCGGTGAACGGCCTTCGTCCCACCTTGTGGGGTGCTTGGCCATCATATGTCTGTGCATGCTGGTGGTGGTGGGGCTGGTGGTGGTGGCTCACCAGCTGATCTTGGCGCAACAAAGGTTGCACACCACTGTTCGTCGGTCGTCTGCACTCTCAGTGAAAAACTGCCAGACCTTTGAGCACCTCGGCCTCTGCAGGGTGGCATGGCGCGAGGGGGCGCTTTGGGAAACAGTTGGTGGATTATTCGGTCTGGCCCTGCCTCTACTCCTGGACACCGCACTACCTCTTGCAACCTGCCCTGCTGCTGCCCTTGCCTCCCCCTCTGAAGACCTGTCCTCAGTAGGCGTACCAAACCAGGTGGGGTCAGTCACCTCATTGTCCTGCTGCTCTTCCTCCGAATCCTCTGTGCGCTCCTCCCTCGGACTTACTGCCCTTACTACTACCTCACTGATAGACAACTGTGTCTCATCGTCATCGGCCTCCTCACCCACTGAAAGGTCTTGAGACAGTTGCCGGAAGTCCCCAGCCTCATCCCCCGGACCCCGGGAACTTTCCAAAGGTTGGGCATCAGTCACGATAAACTCCTCTGGTGGGAGAGGAACCACTGCTGCCCAATCTGAGCAGGGGCCCGAGAACAGTTCCTGGGAGTCTGCCTGCTCCTCAGAATGTGTCATTGTAATGGAACAGTTCCTGGGAGTCTGCCTGCTCCTCAGAATGTGTCATTGTAATGGAGTGAGGAGGCTGGGAGGAAGGAGGAGCAGCAGCCAGAGGATTCAGAGTTGCAGCAGTGGACGGCGCAGAACTCTGGGTGGACGATAGATTGCTGGATGCACTTTCTGCCATCCACGACAGGACCTGCTCACACTGCTCATTTTCTAATAAAGGTCTACCGCGTGGACCCATTAATTGTGCGATGAATGTGGGGATGCCAGAAACGTGCCTCTCTCCTAATCCCGCAGCAGTCGGCTGCGATACACCTGGATCAGGAGCTCGGCCTGTGCCCACACCCTGACTTGGGCCTCCGCGTCCTCGCCCGCGTCCACGTCCTCTAGGCCTACCCCTACCCCTCAGCATGGTGTATTACCAGTAGTGCAGAAACAGAACGCTGTAATTAAATGTGCCGCTTATTGGCCTGTGGTTGGAGGCTGACTTCGCTTACGGAACGCCAGGAAATAATTTTTGCGCAAGCCTGCTGTAACACTTAGCTGGCTGCGTATGAATTAGGAGGACTACTACACCCAGCACAGACCCAGAACACTGAGGACAGTCACAGGCAGCCCAAATAGATTTTTTTCCCCAAATGTTTTTGCAAAGGCCCACTGCCTATATTCAATAAATATATCTCTTCTCTCTCTGCGTCACCGCTACTCGCCCTGGAGTATGTCAAATAACTGCAGAGTGTTGCACTGTGGACTGGAATACAGCGGTGATTTAACAGCCAACACAGAGCCAGGAAATAATTTTACGCAAGCCTGCTGTAACACTTAGCTGGCTGCGTATGAATTAGGAGGACTACTACACCCAGCAGAGACCCAGAACACTGAGGACAGTCACAGGCAGCCCAAATAGATTTTTTTCCCCAAATGTTTTTGCAAAGGCCCACTGCCTATATTCAATAAATATGTCTTCTGTCCCTGCCTCACAATATATGTCTTCTGTCCCTGCCTAACCACCACTTCTGGCCCTGGAGTATTACTGCAGGGCACAATGCTCTGCACGGCCGATATACCAAAAAAAAAAAAAGTGCAACACTGCAAAAAGCAGCCTCCACAGTACTGCACACAGTTAGATGTGGCCCTAAGAAGGACCGTTGGGGTTCTTGAAGCCTAAAATACTCCTAACGCTCTCCCTATAGCAGCTCCACCAAGACAGCACTTTCCCTCCTCTATGTCAGAACGCATCTGTGGCGAGCCGCGGGAGGGGCCGATTTTTATACTCGGGTGACACCTGATCTCGCCAGCCACTCACTGCAGGGGGGTGGTATAGGGCTTGAACGTCGCAGGGGGAAGTTGTAATGCCTTCCCTGTCTTTCTATTGGCCAGAAAAGCGCGCTAACGTCTCAGAGATGAAAGTGAAAGTAACTCGAACATCGCGTGGTACTTGTCTCGAGTAACGAGCATCTCGAACACGCTAATACTCGAACGAGTATCAAGCTCGGACGAGTACGTTCGCTCATCTCTACTAAACACCCTTTATGCAGGGAAGGGACCTGCCTATATGCAGATAACCCAACCAGAGAAGGGTGAACCTGACCACGTACCTAGGCCACTAGATGATTCTACGTGGGATAGGAGAATACCACAGCAAACTTGGCTTTGAGAAAACTCAGGCAATCAGGACATCCAGCTCCAAGCTCTGACTTCTACCACAGCAAGAGGAAGCCTTAAATTAAATAACTCTTAGTTAAGTGCAAGGCCAGATTAAATAGACCTGATAAATTACCCACAGGTGAGACCAAGCAAATCTCATCTAATACCACTCCCACCAGAGCCAGAAGATGGAGAAACACAGACAGAACCAGTACCAGATTAATAGAAAGGAAGTGATCCCAGAACCGCTGCAACAGACTTCAGTTTCAATACATTTCTATGAGCTGCAAAACTGAAATGTTTTCTTTACATTTGCTTTTCCCCTTGCAGAACAGCAAAACATAAATGAAAATCCTAGTGTGTAAAGACCCTAATATAGCCACAGAAACTGTATTGTATACACTATATCAATGAAATAGACACAGAAGCCAAAGTAAATATAGGCTAATGTTGCTTTCTATTATGCCAATGTAATTAAGTTCAATCTAATAATAATTACAAGGGCTTATGGTGTCGTGAGAACCCATTAGGGGTGCCATGACCCCCAGGCTTGCAATTGCTCAGTTTTTGTTAAAAAAAAAAGTTCTTTTGATTTAGGGAGTGAATTGTGCACCAAAATACGTGATAAAACCTGCGCCAAGCTTAGGCAGAAGCTTGCTGATTTGCATTCCACAGCAAATCAGCACCGTTTGGACCCAGCTTTCGTATATGTTAACACAAAGAGGAAATGCTGCAGCTTTTTCGCTGCAGAAATTTCTGCAAAAGCCACAGAGTCAAAATTTGCTCCATTGTTGTGGATTTTGACTCGAAATCAGTTACACTGATTTCAGAAGATGCTGTGCTCCCTGTCACCTCTTCAAACTCTCGGTGCTTCCTTCACCGGCAACTGGCAGCTTCTATTGAGTGCAGCGCTACTGATCAAATGATACGGAAGTTGCCAGTGGTGCTGCACTCACTAGAGGGTGCCTGGTGCCCAGAATAAGAGAGGTAAATTCATACATTGTGATAAGCCACACCTCATGACCACACCCCCTTTTTTGGTAGGGGTGCCCCACAGTAAAAAATGTTTCCCAGGGGTGATGCAAGGCTGACTAGCTTGGGAAACACTGGCTTATACTGCCATTTATTAACTAGTTAGAAAACTATAAACGCAAGCCACAATGCTGATCTGAGCAGAGCCTTATGCAGTTTTCTAAACCTGTCGGTTGGACAGTAAAGATAGCCGAACATTGAGGACGGAATGTTAGATAAACACGTAAATATTTAAATACAACAAAATAAATTAATATTTAGATACATGTATCATATTTTCATTTATTTGTATTTTAATTGCTTACTTTGAAAGTCAGTTCTTTGTTCAATGTTTGTCTAATTTCCAACACTTTATTTACAAATACGATGTTTTACTCTTAATGGCTTTGGAGCCCAGCTGTGAAGAAGCAGCTTTTTCTGAAATAAGAGAAAGCCAACATTTTTGTGTCACTGATATTCAAATGCTTTGAATTGACTGTCTTACCAGAACATAATAGTACCCACAAAAGTCACAACACAGTGAAATAACACTGCAATTATGCCATAAAAGTCTAATTTATGCGATCATCTGGGATAACTTTCTGTCTTAAATGCTTATTGTTAATACACATTTCTTATGGTTAGTTTGGATAAAGTTCACATTCGTTCCCATCCTTCAGTTCTGGGAGCGGAGCGGCAAACAACTTCACTGGCTTCTTCTTCATAAATGTATTTACATTTAAACGGGTTTTTGGGATTCTAACATTGATGACCTATCTATATATATATATATATATATATATATATATATATATATATATATATATATATATATATATATATATATATATATATATAAAGATGAAAGCTCTCACTGACTCACTGACTCACTGACTGACTCGCCACTAATTCTCTCACTTCCCGATGTCATAGAAATATGAAATGTGGCACAATCATAGATAATGTGCAGAATAGGAAAAGTAAAAAGGCCCCAACTCGATTATTCAATTCTAGCGCAAAAGAACTAGCGTCCAAATTTTATGCATGGAATCTAATTCTCTCACTTCCCGTTGTCATAGAAACATGAAATTTGGCATGAGCATTGATTATGTCATAAATAGGAAACATTAATGGGTCCCAACTCGATTATTCAATTCTAAGCACAAAAGAATTAGCGTCCAAACTTTACATACGGAATCTAATTCTCTCACTTCCCGATGTCATAGAAATTTTAAATTTGGCACGAGCATTGATTATGTCATAAATAGGAAAAGTTAATGGGTCCCAACTCGATTATTCAATTTTAAGTGCAAAAGAATTAGCATCCAAATTTTACGTATGGAATCTAATTCTCTCACTTCCCGATGTCATAGAAATTTAAAATTTGGCACGGGCATTGATTATGTCATAAATAGGAAAAGCTAAGGGGTCCCAACTCAATTATTCAATTCTAAGCGCAAAAGAATTAGCATCCACATTTTACGTACGTAATCTAATTTTCTCACTTCCTGATGTCCTTTTATATAAAGGAAATGTTGCATAGTTACCTCCACATGTCGTTTTCTTTGTAACGCAAAGAACCATGCAAAATGGTGAAAATATTTTTTTCCTCAGTATCTCTAAAGTAACCACGACTTCATAAGATTTTCCGTGTGAACACTAGATAAACACCAGTACCAAATTAACTCGGTCTAAGCTGGGTATATCAGCTAGTCTTTAATATAGACCATCAATGTTCGATCAGCGGAAGCCTGTTCTCTAGGTCCCTACTAATCAGCACTATGGAGGGGGAGCAGCAATTCTGCGGATCATCAGTACAAGCAGTCAGGATTGTCTACTTGAATAATAAATATTTCTGACCATAATGTGACTTGCATGATTTATTTTCAGCAGTAACTGGCCCACTTTAAAGGGGGTGTCTCAAGAGGACCAAGCAACGCTGTAAGACCTATTAAGGCATATGATTGTTACTGAAGGGGAAGGTCTTCTGTTTAGGATTCCCTCAAGTAAGCAGAGTGGTGAGCAACAAATGAATTTCTGACCTTTCCATTTTTTACATGATTGACCATTTGATTCCATCTGCCATTATATATTACTGTATTTATGTATTACTGCCATTATATATTACTGTATAAGCCACATTTTTCATTTATAATGTTCTGAAATCTGATATGGATAAAACGAACTCTGTTTTACAGCACTAAGGGTTGCATGAAATAAGCTCAACTAAATGATCAGGTGTATGTCAAAATATTGACTAAGACCAGCAGTCCCAATTCTAGTCCTTGTATGACATTTTAGGACAAATTTACTAAGCCCGGTATTTCCTGCACATCGCTTAGTAAGATTTTCCCCAGAGCACAATGCGCTGAATACCTGAAGAGGTGCAGCAGCTCCGTACACATTTACAGAAATGTACATCCTGACCAGGTGTATATTTCTGGCATAATTTACACCAGTTTGTTGCATAAATTATCTACAAATCTGTCGGACTAGGATGGCCATGCCCAATCCTGGCATATTTTTCGAAAAAGTGCAGGGCCGGCACGTAAGGCTGAAAAGTCACAAAGTTTTGCGAAAGTGACAATTACGCAATAACTTTTCTATGCTTTCGTAAATGTCCCCCTTTGTATATTTTACCCGTATGACACTAGTTATCTGGATATTACAAAAGCGGGAAAATAAATACGTAATTTTTCTGGAGTAGTCACTTCTCATGACACCAGTCAGTTGCCAGCATATTGAGCTAGTAAGGCCCTATGTGTGTACCTATGTGATGATATTAGAAGCTGCCTGGAGGTCTTCTGCTAGTAGGTCAGTGATGCAAGCTGCAGCCATAATAAGAAAAAGGGTGTCACCTCCACTCTTCTCAATATCCTAATTACTGTAATCTCTCTCTCTTTTACAATCACCTAATTGTGAGTTAGGTGGCTGGAACAGAACATTACCAAAAAGGCAGGCTTTGTGAAGTATTCCCAATATGCATGGGATCTTAGGCGTTATTGCCATAGAGTCAAATTAATCTTGATTGAAATAAGACACCCGACACCAATGTTGAGGATTAAAGTCTGCAGTATTTTATTAAAGGGTTCCCAAAGAGGAGTTTTTCTGCCAACACCATTCACTATAAGCCAAATATTACCATAAACCAAATATAAATCACCATGTAATAACTCAACTTTTTACTGTAGCAGAAGAATCACTTAGATCCTACAAGAGAGTTTCACTGGGTAGATTCTTTTATCTTTTAAAATGTAACTTTTATTCATAAATAAATTTAAAACGATTCAACCATCCTTTTAGACAAACACTTAAATTCATCAAGTAGCACCCTGGGGACAAGACAGATTGTCACTTAGAGGGAGGTGTGCACTCCAACCTCCAAGCATATAGTGATTCTTTGTATATAAAGTGTTTTATCTCTAAAAGTTGCACCAAATGGCCGAGGAACATATTGAAACACGTATTCGGAGCTGTACCACAATGTATGACTTCCTTAAGAGGTAGTCAAAGGTACAAGACTAGGAACCTCATCACGCACCTCAACATAGGAGTGCAAGAAGGTAGCTCAAACTAGAAGAAAATAAATAAAAATGTTATCTATATAATCTCCATTGGGTGATTAAGGATGAGAAATGGTCATTCAAATCCAAAAAGAGTATATCCCCACTTTCAAAAGAAACAATGATTTTCGGATGACCCAATTCACCAATACACCTATCTTTGTAAAAAAAAAAAAAGGGCGGGGGGGAGGGATTTCAAACAGAAAGCTGTGCTATTACAGCAAAAATGCGTTAAACCAGTATAATATGAAGAATTAGAAATTTAGAATTAGTGTATTATAAGGGATAAGTGGTAGATCTCACTAACTACTTCATTTAGGGCAATTGGTGAATTGGGTCATCCTAAAATCATTGCTTCTTTTGAAAATGGGGATATACTCTTTTTTGGATTTGAATGACCTTCTTTCATCCTTAATCAATAACCTCCTTAACCTCCAAATAAGTATTTCGATATGTTCCTCGGCCATTTGAGGTACAACTTTTAGAGATAAAACACTTTATATGCAAAGAATCATTATATGCTTGGAGGTTGGAGTGCACACCTCCCTCTAAGTAACAATCTGTCTCGTCCCCAGGGTGCTACTTGATGAATTTAAGTGTTTGTTTGTCTAGAAGGTCGATTGAATTGTTTTTAAGTTATTTATGAATAAAAGTTACATTTTAAAAGATAAAAGAAGCTACCCAGTGAAACCCACCATGTAATAACTCAAACCAGGGCTTAGTCTTCCAGACTCAAGTAACCAGGTAATAACTTAAATGAGAACTTAGTCTTCCAGACTGAAGTCCCCATACATACCAATAAATTTAGAAACCAAATCCACCCACATTAGCGAGTGATGTCCCACTTAATCAAATACCATGACAGCATAAATCAAAATGCGAGGGAGGGAGCTTTGATTTGAATTCTTCAACTGCTGATGAATCACTGAACTCCAAACTTCTTATAGCTCCACTCCACTCCTCCCACCTTCCAATCAGACCTTGTTGCTAGACCACCTGTTCCTCTCTTCTTCCTGCCATTTTGTTGTCAAGCTAGCTGTGAATGGGGCAGATATTCAGGATTCTTCCATGGATGATCTCATTTAACCCTGAAATGAACACAAGCAAAAGGTAAGATACCTAAAACCCTCATTACAGAGGGCATATATAAAAGACACTTAACGATTAACTGCTCAGATCCCATGCCACTTTTCTGCTTAATCGTCATTCAGACCTAAAGTTGGCTAATATCTACCAAAAGTGGTAAGATAACTGGTGAACTGAAGGAGGGAAATGAGTGGAAACTGATCAAATTTACAGATCACACAAATCTAGGAGGGATAGCTATTAGCTAACACTAGAAAGGAAAGGATTCAAAAAGATCTAGACAAGCTTGAACAGTGGACGGCGACTAACAGAATGGTTTTTAACAAGGAGAAATGCAAAGTCCTACATCTGGACAAGGAAAATCAAAAAAGCACATACCGAATGGGAGGAATTGGGCTAAGCAGCTGCACATGTGAAAAAGACTTGGGTATACTAATAGATCACAGACTGAACATGAGTCAACAGTGTGATGCAGCAGTAAAAAAGGAAAACACAGTTCTGGCATGTATTAAGAAAAGCACAGAGTCTAGCTCTCGCGAGGTAATTATCCCCCTCTACTCCTCCTTGGTCAGACCTCATCTGGAATCCAGTTTTGGGCACCCCAACTTAAAAAATACATCAACAAATTAGAGCAAGTTCAGAGAACAGTTACCAGGATGGTGAGTGATCTGCAAACCATGTTCTATGAGGAACGGTTAAAAGATCTGGGAATTTAGCTTGCAAAAGAGAAGACTGAGAGGAGACTTAATAGCTGTCTACAAATATCTGAAGGGCTGTCAGTGCAGAGGGATCAGCCCTATTCTCACTTACACAAGAAAAGACTAGAAGCAATGGGATGAAACTGAAAGGGAGGAGACAGAGATTAGATATTGAAAAAAACTCTGACAGTGAGGGTGATGAATGGGTGGAACAGGTTACCATGGGAGGTGGTGGGTTCTCCTTCAATTGAAGTCTTCACACAGAGGCTGGACAGACATCTGTCTGGGATGATTTACATTGAGCGGGGAGATGGAACAGATGACCCTGAAGGTCCCAATCAACTCTACCATTCTATGATTCTAAAAGTACCTTTAGTGGGCTCATGAGCATCATAACTGGACCTTGCAGCAATGAAAAAACATGGCTTTGTAGCAATGGAAAAACATCTGATGAGTCACATTTTATTTTTTTTATCATGTGGGTGGCTGGGTACATGTACATCACTTACCTGGGGAAGAGATGGCACCAGAATGTAGGCAAGCTGGGAGGCAGGCTGGGAGATGTTCTGGGTAATGTTCCACTGTGAAGCCTAAGGTCCTGGTATTCATATGGATGTAACTTTGGCATGTACCAACTACCTAAACACTGTTGAAGACCAAGTTCTTCTTCTCGTGGCAATGATATTCCCTAATGCCAAGACACATGTTAAAAGCAACTAACTAACTATATATATATATATATATATATATATATATATATATATATATATATATATGACATACGGAAAGTGCACAAGCATTGATTATGTCATAAATAGGAAAAGCTAATGGGTCCCAACTCCATTATTCAATTCTATGCGCAAAAGAATTAGCGTCCAAATTTTACGTGCGGAATGTAATTTTCTCACTTTCCGTTGTCATAGAAACGGAAAATTTGGCACGAGCATTGATTATGTCATAAATAGGAAAAGCTAATGGGTCCCAACTCGATTATTCAATTCTATGCGCAAAAGAATTAGCGTCCAAATTTTACGTACATAATCTAAATCTCTCACTTCCCAATGTCATAGAAACATGAAATTTGGCACAAGCATTGATTGTGTCATAAGTATGAAAAGTTAATGGGTCCCAACTCGATTATTCAATTCTAAGCGCAAAAGAATTAGTGTCCAAATTTTATGTATGTAACCTAATTCTCTCACTTCCTGATGTCATTTTATATAAAGGAAACGTCGCATGGTTGCCTCCACGTGGTGTTTCCTGGGTAATGCAGAGAACTATGCAAAATGGTGAACTCGGGCGAAGCCGGGTATATCAGCTAGTATATATATATATATATATATATATATATATATATATATATATATATATATACATATATATATGACCAATACCAAACTGGAAAATGCGTTACCTGACAAAAGTAATATAAAAGACCTGTACTGGGAAAATTCTATGTTTTGCCACGTCTGGCCTACTAGAGACCACTCATTATCACATAAAATATAAAGAAATCGCAAACTTACTCTGAATATGTATGCTCCTCTCAATCTATTTCCGTGTTGAAACAAAACCTGTGCTAATATGTGACGCTTACGTATTTCTCAAAGGAAAGCTCCTAGATTCACATAATTAATAGGAAGAAAGCTGACACTATTGCGATATTTAGTCCTTGTGTATGCGCCTTCTACAAGAGTCTCCAATGTGCCAATACAATCTATGACATGCAAAGTTTGCAGCATTTAGTTGCCATGGAGACCAAATATGAGATGGATTTTACTGACAGATTACATATTTAGAGCTAAAATTGCATTAAACTTCATATAATAGAGGGAATTCAATATATGGTAATAGCTATGAAAAATAAAGCTGGTTACAGTAATATTCTTGAACATAGTAAAGGAAACATGATGGCCTCCACAAGTCGGATGTGCCAGACAACTTCTATACACTGCAATACTATCTGTCCATGTGAATTAAACAGGATTAATTATTAGAGATGAGCGAATATACTGGTTTCAAGTAATTACTTGATCGAGCATCGCGATTTTTGAGTACTTCCGTACTCGGGTGAAAAGATTCGGGGGGCGGGGGGAGGCGTGGCAGAGCGGGGGGTAGCAGCGGAGAACAGGGGGGAGCCCTCTCTCTCTCCCTCTCCCCCCCCCCACTCCCCGCTGCAACCCCCCACTCACCCACGGCGCCCCCCGAATCTTTTCGCCCGAGTACGGAAGTACTCGAAAATCGCGTCGCTCGGGTGAAAAAGGGGCGTGGCCGAGTAGGTTTGCTCATCTCTATTGATTATAATAAAACAGATATAATAAGTATGGCATTAATATACTAATATGAATTCAAATTAAGTCTGTCCGGCTGGAGGGTGTTGATGTTAAACATCCAGAATGCCTCTCTGTTAATTAATCTTCTATGGATGTCACCCCACTCAATTTTTTTATCACTTTTTCTATTGTAAATGCTTTGAGAGATGACACATCGCTATGATGTTGCGGAGCCCATGCCTTAAAAGGTCAGAGTGGCTCAAGAGGCAAGAGGGAGACCTAAAAAACACATAATATTAGATTGGTGGTAATGATTTTATGGCTGATTATGTATACACTCATTGCCAAAAAAAATCAAGTACCTAGAATGAGTTGTCAGAGTTCAATGAAAACTTTCTCCTTGTGAGTAAGTAAGTGATTGCAATACCAGAGCAAAAACATCATTTATTGTGGAAAACTAGACACTTGAAGGGAGGCTCTAGTACCCTGTTGGGCTGCCTCTAGTTTGGATACAAGAAGTGATACTGGTGGGCATGGAGGCTCTAGTACTATGTTGTACCATCTCTAGCTTGGATACAAAATGTGGTGCGAGTCCGCAGGGAGGCTCTAGTACGCTGTTGTACCACCTCTAGCTTGAATACTAGATGTGATACAGGTAGGTGTGGAAGCTCTAATACCCTGTTGTACCGCCTCTAGCTTGGATACAAGATGTGATACAGGCTGATATGGAAGTTCTAGTACCCTGTTGTACTACCTCTAGCTTGGATACAAGATGTGATACGGTTGGGCATGGAGGCTCTAGTACCGTGTTGTACTGCATCTAGCCTGGATACAAGATGTGATACAGGCAGGCATGGAGGTTATAGTACCCTGCTCTACCACCTCTAGTTGTGATACAAGATGTGATATGGGCAGACCTGGAGGCTCTAGTACCCTGTGGAATCGCCTTTAGCTTGGATACAAGATGTGATACGGGGGGGGGGGGCATGGAGGCTCTCGTACGCTGTTGTACCACCTCTAGCTTTGATACAAGATGTGAGACAGGCAGGTATGGAGGTTCTAAGACCTTGTTGTACCACCTCTAGCTTGGCTACAAGAAGTGATATGTGAGTATGGAGGGGCTCTAATACCCTGTTATACTGCCTCTAGCTTGGATACATGATGTGATACATGCAGGTATGGAGATTCTGGTAACCTGTTGTACCACCTGTAGCTTGAATACAAGATGTGATATGGGTGGTCATGGAGGCTCTAGTACCCTGTTGTACCACCTCTAGCTTGGATACAAGATGTGATATGAGTGGATGTGTAGGCTCTAGTACCCTGTTGAACCACACAAAGCTTGGATGCATGTAGTTATACAGGTTTTGGACCTGCAGCATATTGGTCCACATTTGCTGTAACTGAGTCTCTAGATTGTGCAAACCCATAGGTTGTTGGAGTTAGCGTCCCACATGGTCCCATACATTGTTAGTGCCCAAACTAAACCTAGATTTGATGCTGAAAACAACCCAGTTACACTCTGTAGGAGTCCAGTTTCATTGTTTATGACACCATGGCAAACAGTGGAGACAATAAGTGGGTGTTAAAGGCAGTACACATAATGGGTGCCATGATACTAAATGTACCTCAGCTAAGCACCTGAAAAAGGCTCCGACAGGCACTGGGGCCTGTAACGATGGTGACACCTGTTTCTAGATGCCAGGCATTCTGAGCCCAGTCGCCTTGTGTGCCCTCACACATGTACTAGACCCAACACCTTCTAACAGATCAGAATGGTCCAGGTGGCTGCCAATTTATTGATGGGAGTATCCAACTTCTCGCATTCCAACAGTGCACCCCTCTCAAATTCTGCTTACTGGGCAAAATCTCTTTGATTGTATTGTGGGGACATGTATAGTCGTCAACAAGCTCTACACACGTAGAAAAAGAGCTCCATTATGTACAAGTCATCTCTGAGAGCCTTTTTATAGGCCAAGGATAGAACCACTTTTAGGGCCCCAGGTGGCAAGATCGTTCATCTAATAACACCACAACTCTAATTATTCACATATCTGCCTGAGGGCTTCTACCCATTAGTGATATTTTTTATTGTGATGCGAGAGCGAGTAAAACCACATGCCTCGCAGCGCTAAGAAAACTCTGTGATATTGCTAATGGCAGAAGCGCTAGCCCCATTGAAAACACTGAGCGATACGCAGATTTTTTTTCTCCGCGCTGCGAGGCTGGAGTGAAAAATTGCAAATGAGTGTGAAACTATTGAAAATCATTGGTTTCATAATCATGTGTTTACACTTGCTCTCGCATCGCAAGAAAAAATATCACTAGTAGGTAGGAGCCCTGAAGGCCAATTTAGACCCAATGATTCTCACTCAAAAATGGCTCTAAGCCATCTTTTAGTCTGGAATTGTTTGGTCTATCTGCACAGACATCGTGCAGTTTTCGTTAACGAGTCGTTCATCGTTGTCTTTCAGCAAGCTGAAAGACAGCGATGAGCCTTATCAGTGCCACGCGCTGAGTTCTCAGCAGGATACCGCTGATACTATTGTTTCAGCTGGTATCCCCTTGGAGAACACAGCCAGAGTGTAAAGAATACAGTGCTCCAGCTGTGTTCTGCATACCCCACTCGGAGCGCTCAGCTGTATACCAGCTGAGCACTCCATCAACACAGCAGGAGTATGCAGAAGACAGCACTGCAGCTGTGTTCTGCATATCCCGCTCGGAGTGCTCAGCTGCATACCAGCTGAGTGCTCCGAGAAGACAACAGCTGTATGCAGAATATAGTGGTCCCGCTTGTCTTCTGCATACAGTGTGAGCCTTCATTTACACACTTATGCAAAGTGACCGCTCAAAACTGTCACTCAAACTGCCGTTTGAGTGAATTTTAAATGATCATCTTGCCGTGTAAATGCACACAACGGTTATCGCTCAAAAGGTGTCTTTTGAGCAACTTTTGAGCGATAATCGTTGTGTCTAAATGAGTCTTAACTGTATGCACAGTTTTGCAGCCAAATTACATCTCCTTCTAGAAGCTTGATTTTTTTTTACAATGAGTGTATACCATATATATAAATATACTAGTAATTATGAGGAAATCAAAGTACCAGTGTTTCTGGTGGCACAATGTGCCACACAGCTGTGCTACATGCATGTTACACACACATCACTGCTACATACATTCTTCATCCCATACAACAGGGATTAGAAGCAGCACAGCAGTAGAGATGAAGGACCAGTGATGACATCACTGTCATGCTCCGCCCCTGATTACATGACTGTGACACTCATCCCAAGTGAATGACATATGCTCCACCCCTGATCACATGACGGTGATGTCATTAAAGGTCCTTCATCCTTTTTCAGATTATGGGCAGACTACAAACCCCCTTGTGCCTCAGTTGCTATGGAATACTAATGAACACCTAGGTGGACAGCAGCCATGTTCATAGAGGACCTGTGATGATGTCACTGTCATGTGATCAGGGGCAGAGCGTTTAACTCACTGGGGATGAAGGACCTTTGATGACATCACCATCATGTGATCAGAGGCAGAGCATGTAAGTTACTCACACACCCACTCACTCACTGACGCACGGACTGACAGGTCGTCTTTAGTACTTTGATATACAGAGAGAGAGAAAGATAGAGATACAATAACATGCCAAAAGTCATAGGATAGCATTATGTAAGTTGATTATGAAGTAGTGACAAATAAATTGTGAGGTGTTATCTTGCAAGTGAATAGGAACACTGACTGGACAGTGTGCTCATGGCAAAGTGACATGAATTATCAAAATTTAAACAAGGCATGATAGGAGGTGCCAGACGGATGGGATATTCCATTTCTGAAGTTGTGCAGGCATTTAACATTCCTTGATCCAGTGTTAGTGTGTGGAAGGAATATGTCATCACTAGCATGACTAGCATTTCTACCCACAGTGGATAGCACATTAGCCACACATGGGTGCTTAATGATCATGACTAGAGGCGTCTAGTTAGAATTGTCCATGTGAACTGACAAGAGATTTAGCAGAAATGACATTCACATTCAAGGCAGGAGGCCCCACATGCTTATTCCGCAAGTCAGTTCAACGTTTTTTTACTTCCATGAGATATGTGAGCAGAAGACCCACCAGAAAGTCTCTGTTAACAACATGATACTGCACACAGCACCTCACTTGGGTTTATAAGGTAACACATGGCATAGTCTGATGAGTCATGGTTCAGGTTTGTCGCAGACCCAGGGAAGCCATGGACTCCAGTTGTCAACAAGGTACTGTGTAGGCTGCTGGTGGTTCCATACTGGTGTGGGATGTGTTCTTAAGGCATGGGTTAAGACCACTGGTCCACATAAACACATCATTGATTGGTGCATGTTTTTTTCTCTCCCTAGTGATCATTTGCTGCTGGACTTTATTTACCTCCACAATGATGGAATATTCTAGCAGGATAATGTACAATGTCATTGGGCTCAAATTGTTCAGAACTGATTTGAAGAGCATTCTGGAGAGTTCCTATGGATGGCATGGCCTGCATGTTTTCCCCAACATGAGCCCAATCAAGAATTTATGTAAAGCATTGGAGAGGTCCATTCACATCCCAGATCTTGCACTTACAAATACTACAAAGCTCTGGGTGGCTAACCAGATGTCATGGGTCAAAATCACTTTGGACATCTTCCGTCCGCTTGTGGAATCAATGTCACATCAAGTTGCTGCACTTCACTTGACTAGAAGTGGGTCCTACACAAATAAGCCCCTGTCCCAAGAAATGACAGTGAAGATACATATATATATATATATATATATATATATATATATATATATATATATATATATATATATATATATATATTTATGTCAAAAAAATTAAGGGAACACTTAAACATTAGAGATGAGCGAACGTATTCGGTAAGGCCGATTTCGCAATCGAGCACCGCTATTTTCGAGTACTTCACTACTCGGGTGAAAAGTACTCGGGGGCGCTGTGGGTGAGCGGGGGGTTGCAGAGGGGAGTGGGGGGGAGAGGGAGAGAGAGAGAGCTCCCCCCTGTTCCGCGCTGCTACCCCCCGCTCCACCACGCCACGCCCCGCCCCACAGCGCCCCCGAGTACTTTTCACCCGAGTAGTGAAGTACTCGAAAATCGCGGTGCTCGATTGCGAAATCGGCCTTACCGAGCACGTTCGCTCATCTCTATTAAACATCACAGTATAACCCCAAGTCACTTAAACTTAATGGGCATTAAGAGCATGGAGCAGATACTAGAAAATGGGCAGTTACATGAGGAAAAGTAGATAGAGCCATAGAATGTCATCAACCCAGCATCAGGACCATTATTTGCACCATCGTGTGAGGAAGAACAAGAGTAACCCTGCCAGAGCCTTTCAAAATTCCTACTGTTCTGCATGTTTCTGACCAGACTGTCATGAAAATGGCATCAGGGCCTGACCAGAGAAATTTACTTAATTTCATATTCGACGACCATTGAAATGTACAACATACTGCTATACAGAAAATTGTAAGTGATCAAGTGATCTTAAGTTCAAGCCCCCTATGGTGACTAATAAAATGTGAACAAAAGTATAATAAAAGGAAAATGGAAAGTTCAAAAACACTTTTTGCATTTTTCATAAAATCATTAAAAAATTAATAAAACATTTTGTATTGCCATATCTGTAAAAGTACAAATTATTAAAATACAGCCTTGTTTACCTAACACTGTAAAGATTGTAAGAAAAATGTAAATAACACTGGAAATGCATTTTCAGAAAAATCCAATCTCCTAAAATAGTTAGTAAAAGTTGATAAAAAAAAGTCATATAAACTCCAAACATGGTACCCATAAAAACTAAAATTTGCTGCAAAAATGAGCCCTCACACAAGGGCTGAATTTTATGGGTCTCATAATATGGTGACAGGAAGCCTTTAAGAAAAAATTATACATAAAAACTGTACAAATTTTGGATCTCCATATTTTTGCTGACCCACAGAATAAAGTTAACATGTAATTTTTTGGCTGCACCATGAACACAGTGAAAAAACAATGGCTCATTTGTGGTTTATTCTCTTTTTCCCATTTTTTTCAATTGATTATATGATACACTAAATAGTATTATTAATATGTATCATGTCCTGCAAAAACAAGTCCTCATACAGCTATGTCAACAATAAAATTAAAAAAAGTTATAGTTCTTGAAAAATGGGGATGGAAAAAGGAAAATGTGAAAAATTGCTGATCTTTCAAGGGTTAAGCAGAAAAAATCTATGTGGAAAAGCATTTTCATATCCTTTCAGTTGATACGATGGATTTCCTCTATATGACAGAAACAATTATCTCTGTAGCTATAAGACAAGAGAAATATTTGTTGATGTGCAGCGTCAAGAAGAGACGCCTGAAATTCTTTCATTTGTATCATCTTTTAGACCAAGCAAGTCAGGAGCAAGTAGGAGGCAAAATAGAGAATGACAGGAGTGAGCTGCGAAGGAGAACATCATTAACTCTAAAGCTAGCGATATATATATCAAATACCTACTCCCTAGTAATGATCTGACACATCAAACCTGAACTCCTCATAGTCTCATTCATTAGGCTGCACATTTTCTTATCTGTTAGAAAGACGTCATAAAACGTAGAAACATATTGGATACAAATAAAATTCCAACAATAATAATAATTATAATATCAATAATGTATCTGATAACTATTGGCAAATCTATAGGTTTAAGAGTATGCAGCAAGTGGAATACACTCTTGTACTTTCACTAAGCATTAATACAGGATTCAAGGTGTCTTAAGGGGCCCATACATATTAGATCAATTTCAGGGGAAACAAGGATCAGGCAGTTGTATTTCAACATGCTCAATCTTTTTGTTCTTAAAGGGGTTGTCCCGCAGAAGCAAGTGGGGTTAAGCACTTCTGTATGGCCATATTAATGCACTTTGTAATATACATCGTGCATTAAATATTGGCCATACAGAAGTTATACACTTACCCCCTCCTGGTGCTGGCGTCCCCGTCTCCATGGCGACGAGCAAACTGCTTCTCTGGTCGCTGGAACAGTCGCGCTTGCGCAGAGAAGAATCCTCTTCTGGAGGGTCCGGGCTCATGAGCTGCGTCCTGGCTCCTCCCCCTTCTCAGTGTCATCACGTAGCTCCGCCCCGTCACGTGGTGACAATCAGCCAATGAGGTGGCTGTAATCGGCAGTGGAGCTCAGACTGGAGAAGAACATCCACAGTGCACCATGGGAGAAGACCAGCGGTGCACCTTGGGCAATGACGGCGGCCATCTTGGAAGAAGATTTTTATAGTTTGTGATGCTTCCTTAACATGGGGGACTGGCGTGTGAAAATTTTTTCGTTTTGGCCGCGGGACAACCCCTTTAAGTAAGCTAACAGCCCTTTTACACGGAATGATTAGTGTTCAAAAAATCGTTCAAATGAGTGAAAAGTCATAATTGTTCCGTGTAAACGCAGTCATCCATCGAACAACGAATGATTAATCATTTTTGTTCATTTTATGCAGACATAAAAATCATCGTCGGCTCGTTCAGTAATCAATTTACATACCAATCGTTCAGGTGTTCTCATTCAGTTATACAGTGAATGTAAACAACTGAACGATATCTTGTTGGAATGAGCCAACGATGTATCTGCCTGTATAAACAGGCTGCCAGAGCAAACAAGCGAACCCTGACTTTTTCAAAGTACACATCTAGTACATTGTTGATATATCACTCTGCAGTTTATTCATATAGACACATTCATGCAATTTTGCATCAAAGTGTAATTTTTCATTCAGTGAATATTTGTGAATAAAGGTGTGACCCAAGCAGAATACGAGATGGACAATACATCCTAAAGATAAATGGAATTCAGTTTCATGCTGCTTATGCCAAATGTGGACCCAGCCATTCATATGGTTCAGCAGAAATTGGTCTCATCCCTCCAGACAACCTTCCATGTTATGTGTCCAAGGTCCATTGATGTCTTTCCTGGGCCAATGCAAGGCATTCTTGGCGATGACATGGGGTTTACAAGACCACCCTTGCTAGTCTTTGGCTATTGAATCCTTATTGACACAAGGTATGCCACATAGTCATTGTGGTAATTTGTCTAACTTTCCCACTATTGTTCTGCTGGGTCAGTAGGTCCACTGTGGCAGGTTTCTGTCGAGATACCAAATGTGCCACCTGACACTTGCCTCTACAATCAACCACATGTGGCCTGCCACTGTGTGATCTTCTGATTGATGTCTGTCCATAGTTCAACCAGTCTTGGTACACTCTTGATACCGTGGTTTGGGATCAGCCAACAAACATGACTGCTTCAGAAATACTGAAACCGCACTTCTGGGCACCTGCAATCTGCTTGTGGTCAAAGTCACTCAGGTCACCACATTTACCCATGTCTATCAAATGTTACCTTCTGCTTAGCCGAACAGAGGTCAGGACATTATTTGAGAGCATATCATGACACATCCATAATGTGGTACCGCGTTACTGATCACAAGATGTCACGCGCCAGCTGTTCTGAATGCAGTGACCGTTCAGTGTATAGGTGTTACTTTTCATTTTAATCTAGTATGTGATAATGAGATGACGGATGAAATGTTTTCTCTATAGAACAGGAAGTGTCAGCCTAATATTAGGCTTAGTAAACAGTGTGAAAATGCAGGATTTTCAGATTTTTTTAATATAAATCATGGCATCCAAAGTGTTAAAATAACACCAAATTCTGAAAACTGTTTTATAATAAAACCTGATTAATACGATAGGTCATTATTAGAGATGAGCGAGTATACTCGCTAAACACAATTGCTTGAGCGAGCATTGCCTTTAGCGAGTACCTGCCAGCTCGAGACTGAAGGTTCGGGTGCTGGCACGGGGCAGCGGTGAGTAACGGCTGTCAGCAGGGGGGAGAGAGGGAGAGAGAGATCTCCCCTCCGTTCCTCCCCGCAGCTCCCTGCCCGCCGCCGCCGGCACCCGAACCTTTAGTCTCCAGCGGGCAGGTACTCGCTAAAGGCAATGCTCGCTCGAGCAATTGCCTTTAGCGAGTATACTCGCTCATCTCTAGTCATTATTTGTTGACTCATTCCTATTAGCACGAGACTTTCAGAAAAAGTACTTCAATAATAGACTGTAGGTAAGTGGAAGCCATCGATCCTTGATCTTTCCAGGGCCTTCTGGTCTGGAGGGTCAAGAAATAGGTTTATGGGGAGCCTTTCAGTAGTGGGCTTGCAATGAACAGTCTTTTTGTGCTTTTTGTGCGGCACACAGCCCTTTTTTCATTGCACTTGGATGATAGAAAGCATAATTTCAGGCTTTCAAAAAATACATACTGTTATGATAAATATTTTAAGAGAAGGAATAATAAACTGGATGTTGAAATGAGAGGCGGTAATAGTAAGCAGGGAGTTAAACTGATTTTTAGATAATTTTGATGTTTAGTACATTGCCATCTTTACCTACAAAAGCTCTTTGTGTTACGTTTGCATGGAAGGTACCTCTTATTTTAATCGCAGTGGTACTATGTATTACTGCAAGGCTAACAATGGGCTGTTAAACAATACTTATTCCACCGCAATACTTCTCTGACTACAAAGGAGATAACAAAAGAATGAGCATTGTGTTGCAGAGCAGATAAACACCGCTGCTCTTTGTTATTCCTGACTTGTGAGAGCAATTGAGACATTTCCTTAGTTGCAATGATACTCTTATGATTTAAAGTATTGTCATGACTTGACTCATGACTGTCCCATGTTTTTTTAAATTATAGACCGAATGTAAGAATAATCGTGTTTCTTGTGTCATTACACAGATCCAGATTATAGTGCTGCCCTACTCTATACCACTGATCAAATGTTCCGGTATGATTCGGAAGATGAAAATAATCTGGTTACATAATCCCATCTCAGTATTAAAATAAACATTTTTTCAAAACTTTTGTGCAGTGTCGTTTTATGCCACTATTGATACAGATGCCCCATTATACAGTATCTATTACATGTATTGACACTCTGATCACCAGGAAAGAAAGCTAAGTAGAAAGTGACTATCAGTAAATGCAGAGGGAAATATTCCAATGGATAGTAGAATGCACACAGCAGCACACTGTTATTAATTAGAGGATAGTGGAGCAAGTGTCTATTAATCGTATCCTCCTGCTGCTTTCTAAAACTCAACATAGAGGAAACTAAACTCATCATTTTCCCCCATTTTACATAACACCATTATCAAACTTACCAACCACCACCCAATCAATAACTCCACACTTTGATCAGTCCCAGAAGTTTGCTGTAGAATTGTAACATTTGATTCTACTTTCTCCTTCAAACCACACATACAAGTCCAAGCCACCGCCTGCCGCCTTCAGCCCAAAAACAACTCTTGGATAAGAGCCACCTCTCCCACTTTACTCCCTTGCCTCTCTGCCCTACCGATCTCTTCCCCAACTAACCATCATTCAGAGAATCAAATTCAAAACATTATCAATGACATACAAGGCTGTCCACAACCTGTCCCCTCCATATATTTTAGACATAATATGCCAATACCTCCTCCGACATAATCTCTAGTCCTTGCAAGACCTCCTTCTCTGCTCTGCTGTAGTCTGCTCCTCATATAATTGTCTCCAGGTTTCCTTCTGTTCATCACCTATACTTTAGAACTCACTACCCCAAACCATCAGACTCTCCACCACCTTGGAAAGCTTCAAAAAGAACCTGAAAACCTACCTCTTCAGACAAGCCTACAACCTACAGTTAATCTACTGCCAAAACAACATGAGCGCCTTCTACTCTTGCCTACTGTCATCTTTCACCTCCCTTTATAGACAAAAGGTTTGGATTCTGGCTAAGGGTTTCCGCAGCAGAATCTAACCCTGTGCCTGGCAAGTAACCATGCGTACCTATCAGTGCAGATGGCCTTCTAAACTGTGGAGGTTCCGGATGGCGGGACAGCGCACATGCACAGTACAGATTCTCCCATGCCTTCGCTTGGCAATGACACAGATTCTGCGACCCTTCTGCAATGCTCAGATCCCACAAGTGGAAATCGCAATTGATTTCCGCTCGTGGGCAGGAAAAAGCGCTTTGGCATAGCACGTAAATGGCATCCCCGGATTCCGCAACGCAAATCCAGTCATTTGCATTGGGCCTTAGTAATCATGGGCAGGGTCTCCTCTCCCTGTATATTAATTTGTTGGTCATTTAGCAGATGTTTATTGTTCCTGTTGTTTTATATATGTAATGTGTATTGAATAGGGATGAGCGAGCACCAAAATGCTCGGGCGTTCGTTACTCGAGTCGAACTTTCAGTGATGCTCGAGAGTTCGTTTCGAGTAACGAACCTCATTGAAGTCAATGGGCGACTCGAGCATTTTTGTATATGACTGGTGCTCCGCTAAGGTTTTCATTTGTGAAAATCTTAGCAAATCACCAAAGTCATGTAAAAAACACAGAAATGGATAGGGCAGGCGAGGAGCAACATGCAGGGCTGCACTTCGGGCTCCGAGGTCTCACTATTAAGCCACAATAGTGGCAAGAGTGAGACACCCCCCCCCCCCACACACACACACACTGTCAGCATAAAGATCGTTCTCCTCTGCCACAGCTGTAACAGCTGTGGCAGAGGAGAACAATGTTAGCCCATTGCTTTCAATGGAGCCGGCAATACAGCCGGCTCCATTGAAAGCAATGGGCTGCCGGCGAGCGCGGGATGAATTTTCGGGAAGGGCTTAAAAATATAAGCCCTTACCTGAAAATCATCCTAAAATGTGTAAAAATTTTTAAAAAAATGTATACTCACCTTTCCGCTGCAGCCGGAGTTCAGCCGCGTCTGGCCGGCAGTTCTCCTGAACTGCTCTCTGTAGTATTCAGCAAGTGGGGATTTAAAATCCCCGCCTGCTGAATGAGCTGCCTCTGATTGGTCACAGCCTCACCAATCAGAGGCAGCTCTCACTCACACCCATTCATGAATTCATGAATGGGTGAGTGCTGCCTCTGATTGGCTCAGTACAGTGACCAATCAGGGGCAGCTCTCACTCACACCCATTCATGAATTCATGAATGGGTGAGTGCTGCCTCTGATTGGCTCAGTACAGTGACCAATCAGGGGCAGCTCTCACTCACACCCATTCATGAATTCATGAATGGATGTGTGAGAACTGCCTCTGATTGGTGAGAGCTGTGACCAATCAGAGGCAGCCCATTCAGCAGGTGGGGATTTTAAATCCCCACCTGCTTAATACTACAGAAAGCAGTTCAGGAGAACTGCCGGCCAGACGCGGCTGAACTCCGGCTGCAGCGGAAAGGTGAGTATACATTTTTTTAAAATTTTTACACATTTTTGGATGATTTTCAGGTAAGGGCTTATATTTTTAAGCCCTTCCCGAAAATTCATCCTGCGCTCGCCGGCAGCCCATTGCTTTCAATGGAGCCGGCTGTATTGCCGGCTCCATTGAATTCAATGGTCAGTGCTCGTTTAATCGAGACGAGTACCACGTGGTGCTAGTCTCGAGTAATGAGCATCTCGAGCACCCTAATACTCGAACGAGCATCAAGCTCGGACGAGTACGCTCGCTCATCTCTAGTATTGAACCCTTTCTTTCATTTGTACAGCACCTGGGAATTAATGGTACTTTTAAAAGAAATATTAATAAATAACATAACATAGCTTAGTTGTTGGGACAAATAAATGTCTCATAGAGACATCATAGACTAATGAAGCAGCAACCAGCAGAATGTTTACCTGTGCTTTAAAAGTTAAAATATGCATATACTTTGCAGATAGACTTTCATTTTTAGTGTGATTTTGGAGTTACTCCCTCATCTTCTTGCTATATTAGAGACAGTAGAAGAGGGGGCAGATACCAGAGAACACATGGCTAAACAATCAGAATGCACACAGGGCTTGGAGTCTGTAACCATAGAGACTCATAGGTCTGCATAGAATCTGTATGCACAAAATGGTAGGATATCCTTATTTAAGGCTACTAGTAAAACTTCATATTTTATTGTAGATGCATAGTAGCAATAAACGTACTTGCAAAAATGTGTATACTGTATCCTTTAACCCTTTTCAATCCAATTTGTATTCTGGTTTTCCTAGGGGGCTTACTCTTTTTCTGCTGTTATACAACAGCGCTATCTGCTGGCTAAAGCCAGTAATGCATGAGGTGACACATTGGATAGGCTCCAACAGCAGAGAGGCTGGCAATATACAGTAAGAGAACCCAGACAGACGTCTTCCAACATCAGAGCTGTACAGCCTTAAATCATAATGTCTTTAGATGTCAGACAGTGGATTGGAGAGGGTTAAAGAAGAGATATCAAAAAAACAAAAATAAAAGCAAAGTATTTGCTAAATTACTCAACATTATTTAAATGCATTTTTTTAAATGGCTCATGCTTTTAATCAGATTTATCTTATGCATGCATGTGTCTAATCTTATAGCTCACCAACCTGCTGCTATCTTTGCCTGGCATCCCACTCCCCTCCAGCACTTCCCAGTTTGGACCTTCTCTGTTTGGCAGATTGCTTACAGTTCTTTGGTTTGGTGCTTCTATGTCGCCACCTCTGCCCTTCTGCTGGATCCCCTGCTAATGGTGCACACATGCTGACTTTTAATTTTGATGTTAATGGAAAATACTCTGGTGGTGGCAACCTGGAGATACCTGGGGGTTAAAGGTGATGAAATCCCAATTCTTTAGGGCTCTTTCACATGGACGAAACTGTTCTACTAAACACAATGTAAGACGCAGCTTAGTCTGCCACTGCAGAATTCCACTCCAAAACCCCATATGTCTAGATGTGAAGACCAAACCAAGCCAACTTCAATTCCACATCAAAATCCACATTGAGGCTGAGGATTTTGGTGCAGAATTTTCAGTGTCTTGAGATGCATATTGCTGAAATATTCAGCTCATGTGAAAACAACCTTAAACGTCTCTTCCTGCTTTAACCTATGTCAAACCTGTTAGCAATCCAGTCCACATCAACAGAATAGTAAAAGAATGTGGAGCAGCCCCAGCAAAAAAATTGAAAACTAAATCGACGAAATATATATATATATATATGTATAGTCATACCTCCTCTACTTTCGTTGCCTTCTTCTTTTGACAGTTTCTACTTTTGCCAATTCCTTAGCGCAGAATTTCGCCTCTACTTACATTGCCTGCTTCTATTTCTGCCGCCGGCCAATGTGTCCTCGTTGTCTGATCACATCCATTCATGGATTGCTCCAATCTCAGCCATTCATGGATGAATGGCTGTGATTGGAGCATCCAGCATCCAGCATTGGCTGTGATTGGCTGAGTGGGCTGTCACTCAGCCGACTCAGCCAATCAGAGCAATCTCTTGCTGGGAGGTGGAGAATTCATTCCCCGTCACTAGCAACAGATGCTTTTCCGGCTTGACAAGCGCTTGGCAGCTGGCCAGAAGATTCAAAAGCAGCGATGGGAACCCACAACAACACCTGAAAGGTGAGTATTGATTTTTTTTTCCGAGGTAGTGTAGCCAGGGCATTTAGCGCTGCCATAAACGCGATACCAAGTTGTGTTGTGTTTTCGGCAGCACTGAAACCGCTACCTATTTATTTCAATGGGCTACGCATGACCGAAAACGCTTGTGTCAAGAGCCCCATTGAAATGAATGGGATCATTGTACAGCATTTAGCACTGTGCTGAAAAAGCAGCGCTAAACGCTGTACAAAAATGTGGTTTGTGTGTTTTGACTTGTTCTGACTACACCCACAATCATTGACTTGACCATAGTGTATATGACCTCTTCTTGCATTTGACCCTGCTTCTGCTTTGCCCTTTTGTACCTTGAACGTGTCTTTTGGTTTGACCTCGGCTTGCATTTTGACCCTGCTTCTGCTTTGCCCTTTTGTACCTTGAACGTGTCTTTTGGCTTGACCTCGGCTTGCATTTGACTCTGCTTCTGTTTTTGCCGTCCTGTACTCTGCTCGTGACCTTTTGGTTTGAGCCTGCCTGTTGTCTTGACTATTCTCTGGTCGGCGCATTGTTGTCCTAGTCAACTCACGGTTCCCACCTGTCCGTCTACCAGTCCCTCCTTCTTGGGGTCCCTGTCACTATTGCCCAGGGACCGTCACCCAGTTGTCGCCCTGGGGCTTAGCCCAGGGGGGCAAGTAGGTAGGGACACGGGAGAGGGTTGACGTAGGGATCCCCTGTCCATCTGCCCTGGCCAGCCCTAACAAATTGCCTCGAGTTTTATTGGTTTCAAGTTTAGCTGATTGCTTTCAGACAGATTACCAATGCAACTAGAGGTTTAACTGTAATTACACGTGGTAGGTATTTGACAAACTGCTCTACTTAAAATACTAGCATATGTATGCGTTTCAAGGTCAACATACCTGTTCGTTAAGGCCCATTTACACGAAAAGATAATTGCTCAAAAATCGCTCAAACAACAGTTTGAGTGACAGTTTTGAGTGATCATCATCTTTGTATAACTCTAAGTAGCTAATTAGCTACTAAAAAGTTAATGCAGGCGGAGCAGAATAATGCTGCAATAGCTCTGAGAACAAATCAGCTGTTTTGTATATGCAAACAGCTGCATTGTTCTCTGAGCTTTCAGCTGGTGTCCTGCTGAGACCTGCCAGTGGGATACCAGCTGAAAGTATACTATCAGCGCCTCCCACAGAGAAAATCATTGCCCAGTGCTGATAACAGTCATCGGTGATTTCTAGCAAGATAGAAATCACCAATGAATGAATAGTGCACGAACAGTGCGCGATGGGCGCGCGTTTAGATGCAACGGTTATCACTCAAATTGTGGCTTTTGAGCAAATTTTTGAGCAAAAATATTGTGTCTAAATGGGCCTTTATACTTCCCGGGGACACATGTCTGGATGCTAACATTGTCCTTAGGAGAAGATTCGGACATCATCTCAGGTAGGCCATGCGACATCTTATATTTTGTATACATTTTCAAAAGGGACGAAGAAAAGTTATTTGAAGAAGTGGAATAAAAACATTTTAGCTGGTGTATCTACCACTGTTAGAAAAGTGAACCTACTCTGTACAAGAACTACTTACTATACATGCCTCATCACAATCTCATTTCAAAGTCTCCCAAGCTGTGTAAATTTTGGGCTGCTTTAATTCCGTTGCTGCTGTTTAAACCAGTGATCTCTCTAATCTTTCATTTTAGGTTTGCACTCCGGAGGGATTCACGAGCTTGCCCTTCACAACCTAAGCTATGCATACATGAAAGGATCTTTTGCCTGTTACAGTGAAAGGTCAGATATCCGGCTGTTCTGCAAACAAATCATAAACCACCAGATGCACGCAGGAGTCTTTTCCTTTTACAGTTTTTGAGTTTCTGATATTGCAGCTATACAAACAGAAGAGCATCACCATGGTCTACTATGAAGGGGGGAATCCTTAACCACTTCCTGACCACAGGGTTCACCTTCCTTATTAGACATTGGCCACCTGGATGTTTTTAGTCTATGGGCAATCAGGAACTGGTTTGCCTTCTTTACATAATCTAAAAATCAGAATTTAAATTGTTCATTTATTGGGAAATATCCGCATAGACATTTCATATGAAAATGTAAAAGGTGAGGATGTGAGTGACGAAAGGTTGAAACTGGCTTAAACATGGCATTTTACATAATGGTGACATGGCACTATTACATACAAAAAAGGCATGGAGCGGGAAATTCTGTGTTACCATATCAAAAATGTCTGCAAAGCCCAAAATCAGATGTCACCGACCTCCATTAAGGTCATCCTGAAATCTGTCTCTATGATGTATAAGGCCTCATGCCCACGGTCGTTGTGGACTCCACTAGCGGAATATTGCAGTGAAGTATGCAGTACAGCGAGTGACGCGCCGGCAGTGCGGGATGACGTGGGCAGAGATGCGTTTTCACATGATACTTCCACTGTCCTACAGCAGAAGTATAGCGTGACCGCCAGCTACCATTGGCTACAATGGAAGCCGGCCATGCGTATTCCCGCGGCAATTAGAGCATGCCGCGGTTTGTTTCACGCTGCGGAATTCTGTGGTGGAATGCCACAGCGTGAACATTGAGCTATTAGGTTCATGTAAAATGCGGCAGAAATCCGGCCGTGGGCATTAGCCCTTAGAGGATATTATTAGTTTTTGTGTTCTATGTCAGAACTGAATTTAGATAACCTACAACATCCCAAGGTTTGTATATCTATTCAATTGTTACAACACAACAAAGGGTTGTTTATCAAACATCAGAAAGTTTGATTAACCCCTTCTTGATGAAGCACTTTTTTTTCGTTTTCTTTTTCCATCCTCACTTTCAAAAAATTTGTAACTTTTTATTTTTCCCGGGAACATAGCCAATGTTAGACCCGCTAAATTTGCACACCTAACAAAGATAGGACATGCGACTGAAAGGTCGCATCTCAGCTCTGTGGTGAACACAAAGATAGGACCTGACACTCGTCCCTGTGTGTACTCACTCACGTGCTGCTGCACAGGAGCGAGAATCGCTGGCTTGCTCTCAGAACGGCCAGCAGGGGGCTGAGATGGCTGGTGGAGATTTCACTCCTCGCTCTCCCCCGCCCCTTTCCATTCACTTAACACAGTGGCCATTCAGTACCGAACGGCTACAATTTACACTGAATGATCATCGTTCAGGATTTTATGCAGCTTAAAATTCTAAACGATGATCGCTCAGTGTAAATAGTGGCCATTCAATACTGAACGGCCGCTGTGTTAAGTGAATAAGGAGGGACGGGGGCGAGCGAGGAGTGAAATCTCCTCCAGACATCCCAGCCCCCTGCTGGCTGCTTTGTGAGCAAGCCAGTGATACTCGCCCCTGTGCAGCAACACGGGAGTGAGTACACACAGGGACGAGTGTTGGCCATCGTTTGCCTGACATTCGTCCAGTGTAAATGGGCCTTTTGTTGCCATGATGATGGAGGAGCAGATAAGCTGATTACATCACAGTGCTATCTCTAGATCAAAGGATAAGGTACTTGGGAGCTGAGCTGGACTAAAAAATGCATTTGAATTGTACTATGGACAGGTGGGTGGGAGCAGATGATTTAAATGGAGAGCAGAGCAAAATAGTTGTACTAAGAGGTGCAGCAGGCTAGAACATGGGGATTGGTGAGATGATCAGTATTTCCCACACTGTCATATAGCCCTCTGTATTATGTTTTCTCCCCCCCCCCCCCCCCCCCCCGCCCCCCCCAGAGATATTGCAGGTTTTTTATCCTCTTTTACAACTTATGAATTGGAGTGATGGTGATAAACAATGACATATAAACTTTCCATAGATTGTATTTACAAAAATTGAAAAAAACTCTCTTCCGTGCTCGTGTAGTGGGCCTATACAATCCAGAATGGAGAAAATGTGAGCATTGTTACCTTTCTATGGATATATTCTAAAAAAGATTCAATTTTTATGAGAAGTTCTAGAGTTATATACATTGTATTTTTTTCAATTTTGTATATTTACTACATCTCTGCCTGCACCTCTGGTACAGCATTATGGTTCTGCATCAGCTCCCACAGAACTGGGACTACTCTTAGTGCAACGGCCTAGAGGTTCTTGCAACAAAGACCAGATCGCAATTGGAGGGGTTAAAGGATGAAAACCAAGGGACCCCATGTGTGGCCCCCACGAGTAACCCACTGCCCAAGGCCTGAACATCCATTTCCAGCTTGCTTCTTCCAGGGGTAACAGACAATGACAGTAGGCAGTATATTATAAAAATCAATAACATATGTAGATGCTGTTAATCTTACGAAAAATCTGTGTATTCTAAGATGAACATGCTGAATGTATGGAGGTAGTCCCTGAAGGGAGAAAAGGTTTCAATAATGACTTATGAAAAACCCTATGAACCCTCCATGTAGCTGGCAAATCAAGTTCATCAGCAAACAGATTTACTACCCGCGTGATAACAAAGGGACCCACGTAACTCGACGCCAGTTTCAAAGACGGAACCTTTAATTTGAGATTTCCAGAAGACAAATATACCTTCTATCCCACCCAGTAAGGTTCAGATACTGACAGACTCCTCCCACTATGCAACTGCATACAAGCCTCGTTGCTTCCAGGTTCTTCTGTACTTCTTTCCATACCTTCTGCAGCGCATCTGTGGCGACATCAGCTGCAGGACAGGCAGACGGAGTAGAAATAGCTGTAAGGAAGCGAGGATGCTGACCATATGCGCAAAGGAATAGAGATACCCTAGTGGAAGAACAAGTACGGTTGTTCAGCGCAAACTCTGCCAACGGCAGGAACTCTGCCCACTGATGAGCCTTTTCGCTAGCAAACAACTGTAAATATTGCACTAAATCCTGGTTCTTCCGCTCAGTCTGACCATTAGTTTGCGGGTGGAATATTGACGAGAAGAAGAGCGACAAACTGAACACCGCAATCAGATACAATGTTCTCAGGAACCCCATGTAGACGAATGATTTCTTTTACAAAAATCTTGGAAAATTGTATCGCAGAAGGTAGCTTCCTTAACGCCATGAAATGTGCCATCCTTGAGAAATGGTCTACAACAGCTAGGATAGTGGTGAACTTCTGAGACTCAAGTAGATTGGTGATAAAATCTACCGATAAATGGGACCATGGCTGAAAAGGCACCGGTAACGGTCTCAGCGGCCCCTCCGGATGACCCTGTCGACTTTTACCGCATGCACAGACAGAGCATCCCTTAACAAAGTCGCGGATCTCCAGAGACATGCTTGGCCACTAGTAGTGTCTAGTACAAAGATCCAGAGTCCCCTGAGCCCCCGGATGGCCTGCGAGAACAGATGAGTGAGACTCTTCAATGACTCTGAGACGCAAGGTCTCTGGCACAAACCATCTGCCCTCCGGCACCCCCAAGGGAACGTCCTGCTGACAATTTTGTAGATGAAGAACGAGATCAGATTCTACAGCTGCCACCATCACCCCAGGTGACAAGATATTCTCGGGAGCAACTGTCTCACTTTCCGGCGAACTGAAACTCCGTGAGAGGGTGTCTGCCTTCATGTTCTTCTCCCCTGGAATATATGTAATGACGAGGTTAAACCTGGCAAAAAAACAATGTCCACCTGGCCTGACGAGCTATGAGTCACTTAGCATTGGCGAGATATACCAAGTTTTTATAATCAGTATACGGTAATGGGATGCCTTACCCCCTCAAGATGATAACGCCACTCTTCTAGAGACCACTTAATCGCCAATAACTCACCATTACCCACGTCGTGGTTACGTTCCGCCAAACTGAACTTCCACGAGAAGAACGCACATGGACTATACCCAGATCTCCCGCTGACTTCCTGAGACAATACAGCCCCCGCCCCCACCTCAGACGCATCGACCTCAATGAAAAACAGTCGCCGCGCATCAGGCTGTACTAGCACCGGGGCAGCAGTAAACGTTCTTTTGAGACAACTAAAAGCCTCTAGGGCCTCAGGCGACCATCTTATCAAGTCGGCACCCTTCTTGGTAAGATCGGTCAAGGGTTGAGCAATAACAGAATCATTCTTAATGAATCTACGGTAGAAATTTGCGAAACCTAAAAACCACTGGAGAGCTTTCAGGTTATCTGGTCTGACCCTTTGGGAGATTGCTGCCACTTTATCAGACTCCATTTGAATCTCCGTGGGTGAAATCACATAACCAAGGAAAGACACTTGTTTAGTACCAAAAATGCATTTCTCCAACTTGACAAAAGTTGGTACTCACCCAAACAGGTCAGAACCAGCCTCAGGTGCCGCACATGTGAGTCCCAGTCTGGGGAGTACACCAGAATGTCATCGAGATATATGACCAAAAGTACCCCTAGGAAGTCGTGGAATACCACGTTCATAAATCCCTGGAACACAGCGAGTGCATTACAAAGTCCGAAGGGCACGACTAGACATTCAAAATGTCCGAACGAGGTGTTGAATGTGGTCTTCCACTCAACTCCCCTTCGGATGCAAATTAAATTGTAAGCCCCCCTCAAGTCCAATTTGGAAAACTAGTGGGCCCCTACCACCTGATTCAATAAATCAGGAATCAGGGTCAAGGAGCACTGGTTCTTCACTGTAATTTTATTCAAAGCCCGATATTCCACACATGGCCTCAATGTTCCATCCTTCTTCTCTACAAAGAAGAGACCTTCCCCGGCAGGGGAACTGGATGGCCTGAAACTCTAAGATATAGGACTTAGGGGTTTGTGCTCACACCCAGACAAATTGAAAATGGCTCCCTTAGTGATGGGACTGTCTGGGATCAAATCAATACCACAGTCCCACTCCCTTTGGGAGGCAAAGTGTCAGACAGTTTCTTGGAAAATACATCATGAAAATCAGACATATGCTCAGGAATAAGTATGGTATCTGCTGAACAGATGGATATAGTAGCTAAGTGACTATGACAGGAGAACTATGTGACTATGACAGGAGAACCCCAAATGTGTCAATTTCCGAGTGGACCAATCAAATTGGGGATTGTGCAGTACCAACCAGGGCATACCAAGCACTACATCAACAGACATCTTTTCCATTACCAAGAACGACAGATTGTCAGAATGGAGAACACCCCGAGTGAACTGTAACATGGGAGTCCTTCATTGTACAATCCCTGCAGACAGAGGGGTAGAATCAATACTAGTGAAGCATATGGGAATTTTTAACGCCGAGAATTCAGTCATCAGAGGTCTGACAAAACTTAAACTAATCAAATTGGCGGCAGCACCCGAATCAATAAAAGCTTGATTGGACCGAGTGAAATTCCGGAAACCAATCTGATAAGGCACCAACAACTTAGGGAGTACCTGTGATCCTAGGCGATACTCCCAAAGATCGCCTAGGATCTGAAGTTTTCCGACCGGTTGATACTGATGTTGTAGACGCTTCTGAGGACAGGTCGCTACACGATGTCCAGTTTTCCAACAATAGAGTCAGAGGCGATGAGTCATCTGGAACCGTCGCCGTTCCTCGGGACTTAGCTGATCCACTTTCATAGGCTCAACACCAGAAGTTGGCATGGGAGAAGGGGGAGCGGGTCTGCTGGATTCCCTAGCCTTACAGGCCTGACGTTCCTCTTTTCTAGATCCCAGCCTCCTGTCAGCTTTGACCCCCAATTCCATCACACCATTGAGTGTCACGGGAGCGGGATGAGAAATGAGTAGATCCTTGACAGCGTCAGAAAGACCCAACAAGAACATATCTTTAAGGTTGCTATCGTTCCAAGAGGTTTCATCTGCATGCAGTCTAAATTTAGAGCAATAGTCCTCCACCCACTGCTGCCCCTGACGTAGAGACATGAGATGAGATACCTCCAACTGCGCATGGTCTGGCTCATCAAAAATACCTCCAAGTTCCTGAAAAAACAAATCAACTGAGTGCAGGCAAGCCAAACTCTCGGGCAAGCAGTAGGTCCATGTCTGGGGGGACCCCGAAGTAAGAACATTATCAATCCAACTTTCTGGGATTCTGAGCTGGAGGAGTGGACTGCATCCGAAATACAATCTACATGCCTGCTGAAAAACAAAAAACTTGCTCCACTCCCCTGAAAATACCTCAGGAAGAGAACACTTGGGCTCGGAAATAGAAGGGGCAGTAGAAACATGCACTAACTCCCGCTGCTCCTGGGCCACCATACGGCCGGACAGGTCTTGGATCACGACCACTAAATCCTGCAACTGACTTGCGAGGGTACTCATGGGCTCCATTGGAGAGCAATTTTAAGGGCCAGTTATTATGTTACGGTGTACTACCCTTGATATGCCAGCCCGGGTGCACTAGATCTCACCCACAGTCCCAGTCTGGGGAGTACACCAGAATGTCATCGAGATTTATGACCAAAAGTACCCCCTGGAAGCCGTGGAATACCGTGTTCATAAATCCCTGGAACACAGCGAGGGCATTACAAAGTCCGAAGGGCATGACTAGACATTCAAAATGTCCGAACGAGGTGTTGAATGTGGTCTTCCACTCAACTCCCCTTCGGATGCAAACTAAATTGTAAGTCCCCCTCAAGTCCAATTTGGAAAACTAGTGGGCCCTTACCACCTGATTCAATAAATCAGAAATCAGGGTCAAGGAGCACTGGTTCTTCACTGTAATTTTATTCAAAGCCCGATAATCCACACAAGGCCTCAATGTCCCATCCTTCTTCTCTACAAAGAAGAGACCCGCCCCGGCAGGGGAACTGGATGGCCTGATATGTCGTTTGGCCAGAGACTCTGAGATATAGGAATTAAGGGCTTTGTGCTCACACCCAGACAAATTGAAAATGGCTCCCTTAGGGATGGGACTGTCTGGGATCAAATCAATACCACAGTTCCACTCCCTATGGGGAGGCAAAGTCTCAGACAGTTTCTTGGAAAATACATCATGAAAATCAGACAAATACTCAGGAATAAGTATGGTATCTGCTGAACAGATGGATATAGTAGCTAAGTGACTATGACAGGAGAACCCCCAATGTGTCAATTCCCGAGTGGACCAATCAAATCAGGGATTGTGCAGTGCCAACCAGGGCATACCAAGCACTACATCAACAGACATCCTTTCCATTACCAAGAACGCCCACAGTGAACTGTAACATGGGAGTCCTCCATTGTACAACCCCTGCAGACAGAGGGGTAGAATCAATACTAGTGAAGCATATGGCAATTTTTAACACCGAGAATTCAGTCATCAGAGGTGTGACAAAACTTAAACTAATCAAATTGGCGGCAGCACCCGAATCAATAAAAGCTTGACTGGACCGAGTGAAATTCCGGAAACCAATCAGGCAGGAGACCAACAGACGCAGGCTAGCTAGCACACTGAGGGAAACCGATAACTGGCAGTGATTAAAAGTCTCTGCCCGACCTTTAAACAAAAGCCTCCGCCCAGGGGCAGAGAGAGGGAGACAGCCAACTCCCAACAGAACATAATAAAAGGGAGCTCGTGCACGGCAGCTGCACTCACAGGTGCACGGTGACGTGCGCCACCAGCACCACGCCACCCATGCCGGCCAGGCACCTGCGCCCCCAGCAGCTGGACAACAAGCCGGGGAGGACGTGCCCCGATCGCAGGACCCCGCACACCACCGCCCCGGGAGGACCAGCAACCGCTGCATGGTGACACATGATGAAAACTGACCTACACATAATTTATTCCCCATTTAGACATAACTTCT
Source organism: Eleutherodactylus coqui (assembly GCF_035609145.1). NCBI lineage: Eukaryota > Metazoa > Chordata > Amphibia > Anura > Eleutherodactylidae > Eleutherodactylus > Eleutherodactylus coqui. The sequence continues at coordinate 46,365,077 of NC_089848.1, read as the reverse complement.
GTCACATCTGTGTGGCACACGAGCAGCACGCTCAGCACAGACGCAGGGTGATATTCACACTGACTGCAGTTGCTAACACTATGCACTGTAGCACACCACTCTATGCTGATCAGTAGCACCACTCCAGGGAGAAAGAAGCCTGGCCCTAACCTAGCATGGAGGTGAAGGGTCCCTTGCCTAAAAGCGTAGTCATCGCCTCGATAAAAACAGCCCCACAGTCTTCTTTCTGGACCCTGATTGTCCCTGTAAAAACAATCACAGAAAATGGCCGTTACTTACTGACTGAGGAGTGCATATAGATGCATCCTGATTGTCCCTGTAAGAGCCACTGGAGAGATTACAACACAGCAAAGCAATACAAAAATTAAAACAGAAATACAACTGAAAAGGAAACCGCAGCACTTATCTGAAAGCAGCAATATGCCCAGCACAGTATATAAAGCTCTCCACACCTGAGGATTGGCAGAGCAACTAGAGAACCGCACCCCCAAATTTCTCCCAGGAATGACTAATCCTCAACCTGCACCCATGCAGCATAGAGAGACAGCAACCAGCAGTCTCTGCACATGGTGCATTAACCCTTGTCCTGCATAACAAGGTGACAGGTCTTGGCCTGTGTTGAGGCAACCACGCCACAACGCTGTCGCGACCGACAAGCTACAACAACTGCATAAGATGCAACAAACACCAAACATCCACCCATGCACACAATACAGAAGACATCTCAAATTTATATTAAAGAAGCCCTAGACCTAGAAATGAAATTAATAATACAAGTAAACAGGGGATAAACTTGCCAACATTGTTTGTTAGTCTGCAAGTATTTCTGTTTGTTACAGAAACAAACAGTCTTGTAGAAACCCCTGGAGAATACAGGGGTTATTTTCTCTATATGTTCCACTTTTGGCTGGGAAATTACTAATGGGTGGGGTTGAGCCCAAAACTCTAACAGTCTAGACCTAACAATAAGTGGCCTAACAATCTTATTTTTTTCATACAGTAGAAAGGGCAGAAGGAGGAGGCTCCAACTGCAGTCAGTTATTTTGCACCTAGGCACAGGACAAGAGGAGGGGGAGGACATGGCTGAGCTCCTGAGATACATAGGGAAGATTGCGTTTTACAGTATATTTCTCAGTTTTAAGTGTAATATGAGGCAAAAGAGGATTAACAGAGAGGAGAAGATTAAAGGGGTTGTCCTGCGAAAGCAAGTGGGTCTATACACTTCTGTATGGCCATATTAATGCACTTTGTAATATACATTGTGCATTAATTATGAGCCATACAGAAGTTATCAGAAGTTTTTCACTTACCTGCTCCGTTGCTAGCGTCCTCGTTTCCATGGAGCCGTCTAATTTTCAGCGTCTAATCGCCGGATTAGACGCGCTTGCGCAGTCCCGGTCTTCTTCTTTTCTCAATGGGGCCGCTCGTGCCGGAGATCAGCTCCGTGTAGCTCCACCCCGTCACGTGCCGATTCCAGCCAATCAGGAGGCTGGAATCAGCAATGGACCGCACAGAAGCCCTGCGGTCCACCGAGGGAGAAGATCCCGGCGGCCATCTTCAACCGGTAAGTAAGAAGTCACCGGAGCGCTGGGATTAAGGTAAGCGCTGTGCGGTTTTTTTTTTAAGTCCCTGCATCGGGTTTGTCTCGCGCCGAACGGGGGGGCTGTTGAAAAAAAAACAAAACGTTTCAGCGCGGGACAACCCCTTTAAGAAAAAAAGTTCTGGGCATATTTTTTGTGTACTTTCTTTGTTTATAAGCAATGAAAGATATTTGGGCAACAGCCATTGCAAGTAAACTCAACTTATAAAGATTTAGATTAATATTTAGATTATATTACCAAGGGAATGTGAACACCTGTTTTGCATGAAATTATAACTTCGGGAAAACAACTCATATAATTTAATACCCCTTATGTTGTATATCAATATATTGTCATCTATGCATAGAAACATACAAAGTTCTTGAACAATGTAACAATGTAAAATACATTTAACCAGTTGTGTGGTGGTGGTCTAAAGAGTGCCAGGGCACCAGTCTGGCACTGTGTTGGATACCAGGCCATGGCAGGGTGCTTTGAAAATAGGCTCCCTGTGCCCTGGATGTTTTTTTCGCAAAAAAAAAATTGTGGCAAATTCACAACTAGAAAACTATTTTTGTTGATATCCTGGTCACTTGACAAAGGTTTCATACTGCAGAGAGGGTTGCATAAGTGGAGTTGTTCCTATAAGGTCCCGTGGTGTAAGAGTCTGTGAGAGAGAGGGTGGCATGGGAAAGAAGTATGCGTGAGAAAGAAGGTGACATGAAGGAGCAGGCCAGGGGATTACTCAGGACCTGCTGGCATTAGAAAATGTCTTATTTGTTAATGAGAAATACTTCAGCTGAGAAGTAAGCAGTGATACCAATTAAACAATGTAGGAATTTCAGCTGTTTTGTAGACTCGAGGGTTTCCTAATTAAGTATTAAGAGAAGAAATATATAAATGAAGGGTTATATGTATTGTATTGAAGGTTAGTGAATAGAGATGAGCGAACGTACTCGTCCGAGCTAGATACTCGTTCGAGTATTAGCGTGTTCGAGATGCTCGTTACTCGAGACAAGTACCATGCGATGTTCGAGTTACTTTCACTTTCAGACGTTAGCGTGCTTTTCTGGCCAATAGAAATACAGGGAAGGCATTACAACTTCCCCCTGCGACGTTCAAACCCTATACCACCCCCTTGTAGTGAGTGGCTGGCGAGATCAGGTGTCACCCGAGTATATAAATCGACCCCTCCCGCGGCTCGCCACAGATGCATTCTGACAGAGATCAGGGACAGTGCTGCTGGTGCCGGAGCTGCTATAGGGAGAGCGTTAGGAGTTATTTTAGGCTTCAAGAACCCCAACGGTCCTTCTTAGCACCATAACTAACCGTGTGCAGTAGTGTGGAGGCTGCGTTTTGCAGTGTTGCACTTTTTTTTTTTTTTTTGTATATCGGCCGTGCAGAGCATTGTGTCCTGCAGTAATTTTACATTGTCCAGGGCCAGTAGTGGTGAGGCAGGGACATATTTAGTGTATATAGGCAGTGGGCCTTTCCAAAAACATTTGGGAAAAAAAATCTATTTGGGCTGCCTGTGACCGTCCTCAGTGTACTGAGTCTCTGTTGGGGGTAGTTGTCCTAATTCATACGCAGCCAGCTAAGTGTTACAGCAGGCTTGCGCAATATTCTTTCCTGCCTCTGTGTTGCCTCTTACATCACCGCTGTATTCCTGTCCACAAGTGTACTGGGTCTCTGCTGGGGGTAGTTGTCCTAATTCATACGCAGCCAGCTAAGTGTTACAGCAGGCTTGCGCAAAATTCTTTCCTGCCTCTGTGTTGCCTCTTACATCACCGCTGTATTCCTGTCCACAAGTGTACTGGGTCTCTGCTGGGGGTAGTTGTCCTAATTCATACGCAGCCAGCTAAGTGTTACAGCAGGCTTGCGCAAAATTCTTTCCTGCCTCTGTGTTGCCTCTTGCATCACCGCTGTATTCCTGTCCACAAGTGTACTGGGTCTCTGCTGGGGGTAGTTGTCCTAATTCATACGCAGCCAGCTAAGTGTTACAGGAGGCTTGCGCAAAATTCTTTCCTGCCTCTGTGTTGCCAATTACATCACCGCTGTATCCCTGTCCACAAGTGTACTGGGTCTCTGCTGGGGGTAGTTGTCCTAATTCATACGCAGCCAGCTAAGTGTTACTGCAGGTTTGTGCAAAATTCTTTCCTGCCTCTGTGTTGCCTCTTACATCACCGCTGTATTCCTGTCCACAAGTGTACTGGGTCTCTGCTAGGGGTAGTTGTCCTAATTCATACACAGCCAGCTAAGTGTTACAGCAGGCTTGCGCAAAATTATTTCCTTCCTCTGCTGTGCATTCCGTAAGCGAAGTCAGCCTCCAACCACAGGCCAATAAGCGGCACATTTAATTACAGCGTTCTGTTTATGCACTACTGGTAATACAGCATGCTGAGGGGTAGGGGTAGGCCTAGAGGACGTGGACGCGGGCGAAGATGCGGAGGCCCAAGTCAGGGTGTGGGCACAGGCTGAGCCAGTGCGGTGGCCAGGGGTAGAGGCAGGGCCAGACCGAATAATCCACCAACTGTTTCCCAAAGCGCCCCCTCGCGCCATGCCACCCTGCAGAGGCCAAGGTGCTCTAAGGTGTGGCAGTTTTTCATAGAGACGCCTGACGACTGACGAACAGTGGTGTGCAACCTTTGTCGCGCCAAGATCAGCTGGGGAGCTACCACCACCAGCATGCGCAGGCATATGATGGCCAAGCACCCCACAAGGTGGGACGAAGGCCGTTCACCGCCTCCGGTTTGCACCACTGCCTCTCCCCCTGTGCCCCAACCTGCCACTGAGAACCAACCCCCCTCTGAGGACACAGGCACGAGTGCCTACCGGCCTGCACCCACACCCTCACCTCCGCTGTCCTCGGCCCCATCCAGCAATGTCTCTCAGCGCAGCGTCCAGACGTCGCTAGCGCAACTGTTTGAGCGCAAGTGCAAGTACGCCGCCACGCACCCGCACGCTCAAGCGTTAAACGTGCACATAGCCAAATAGATAAGCCTGGAGATGCTGCCGTATAGGCTTGTGGAAACGGAGGCTCTCAAAAGCATGATGGCGGCAGCGGCGGCCCCGCGCTACTCGGTTCCCAGTCGCCACTACTTTTCCCGATGTGCCGTCCCAGCCCTGCACGACCACGTCTCCCGCAACATTGTACGCGCCCTCACCAACGCGGTTACTGCCAAGGTCCACTTAACAACGGACACGTGGACAAGCACAGGCGGACAGGGCCACTATATCTCCCTGACGGCACATTGGGTGAATTTAGTGGAGGCTGGGACAGAGTCAGAGCCTGGGACCGCTCACGTCCTACCCACCCCCAGAATTGCGGGCCCCAGCTTGGTGCTGGTATCTGCGGCGGTGTATGCTTCCTCCACTAAACCACCCTCCTCCTCCTCCTCCTCCTCCTCCAACGCAACCTCTGTCTCGCAATCAAGATGTGTCAGCAGCAGCACGTCGCCAGCAGTCGGTGTTGCGCGGTGTGGCAGCACAGCGGTGGGCAAGCATCAGCAGGCCGTGCTGAAACTACTCAGCTTAGGAGAAAAGAGGCACACGGCCCACGAACTGCTGCAGGGTCTGACAGAGCAGACCGACCGCTGGCTTTCGCCGCTGAGCCTCCAACCGGGCATGGTCGTGTGTGACAACGGCCGTAACCTGGTGGCGGCTCTGCAGCTCGGCAGCCTCACGCACGTGCCATGCCTGGCCCATGTCTTTAATTTGGTGGTTCAGCGCTTTCTGAAAAGCTACCCACACTTGTCGTACCTGCTCGGAAAGGTGCGCCGGGTCAGCGAACATTTCCGCAAGTCCAAGACGGATGCTGCCACCCTGCGGACCCTGCAACATCGGTTTAATCTGCCAGTGCACCGACTGCTGTGCGATGTGCCCACTCGGTGCAACTCTATGCTCCACATGTTGGCCAGACTCTATGAGCAGCGTAGAGCTATAGTGGAATACCAACTCCAACATGGGCGGCGTAGTGGGAGTCAGCCTCCTCAATTCTTTACAGAAGAGTGGGCCTGGTTGGCAGCCATCTGCCAGGTCCTTGGAAACTTTGAGGAGTCTACCCAGATGGTGAGCGGGGATGCTGCAATCATTAGCGTCACCATTCCTCTGCTATGCCTCTTGAGAAGTTCCCTGCAAAGCATAAAGGCAGATGCTTTGCGCTTGGAAACGGAGGCGGGGGAAGACAGTATGTCGCTGGATAGTCAGAGCACCCTCATGTCTATATCTCAGCGCAGTTGAGGAGGAGGGGGAGGAGCATGAGGAGGAGGGGGAAGAGACAGCTTGGCCCACTGCTGAGGGTACCCATGCTGCTTGCCTGTCATCCTTTCAGCGTGTATGGCCGGAGGAGGAGGAGGATCCTGAAAGTGATCTTCCTAGTGAGGACAGCCATGTGTTGCGTACAGGTACCCTGGCACACATGGCTGACTTCATGTTAGGATGCCTTTCTCGAGACCCTCGCGTTACACGCATTCTGGCCACTCGGATTACTGGGTGTACACACTGCTCGACCCACGGTATAAGGAGAACCTTTCCACTCTCATACCCAAAGAGGAAATGGGTTCGAGAATGATACTATACCACAGGACCCTGGCGGACAAACTGATGGTAACATTCCCATCCGGCAGCGCTAGTGGCAGAAGGTGCAGTTCCGAGGGCCAGGTAGCAGGGGAGGCGCAGAGATCAGGCAGCATGTACAGCGCAGGCAGGGGAACATTCTCCAAGGCCTTTGCCAGCTTTATGGCTCCCCAGCAAGACTGTGTCACCGCTCCCCAGTCAAGGCTGAGTTGGCGGGAGCACTGTAAAAGGATGGTGAGGGAGTACGTAGCCGATCGCACGACTGTCCTCGGTGACGCCTCTGCCCCCTACAACTACTGGGTGTCGAAGCTGGACACGTGGCCTGAACTCGTGCTGTATGCCCTGGAGGTGCTTGCTTGTCCTGCGGCTAGCGTCTTGTCAGAGAGGGTGTTTAGTGCGGCTGGGGGAATCATCACGGATAAGCGTACCCGCCTGTCAACCGACAGTGCCGACAGGCTTACACTCATCAAGATGAACAAAGCCTGGATTTCCCCAGACTTCTCTTCTCCACCAGCGGACAGCAGCGATACCTAAGCAATACGTAGGCTGCACCCGCGGATGGAAGCATCGTTCTCTATCACCATCAAAAACGGGGACCTTTTAGCTTCATCAATCTGTGTTTTCTATTCATCCTCCTCCTCCTGCTCCTCCTCCTGAAACCTCACGTAATCACGCCGAACGGGCAATTTTTCTTTTGCTCATTAAAGCGTTGAAACTTTCTCCTGAACCAATTTTTATTTTAACTGGGCTGCCTCCAGGCCTAGTTACCAATTAAGCCACATTAACCAAAGCGATTAATGGGTTTCACCTGCCCTCTTGGTTGGGCATGTGCAATTTTTCTGAGGTACATTAGTACTGTTGGTACACCAATTTTTGGGGGCCCTCGCCTACAGTGTAATCCAATTAATTTTTTGCCCACCTGCATTAAAGCTGACGTTACATCAGCTGTGATGGGCAATGCAATGGGATATATTTATGTACCGCCGGTGGCTTCCTGGCACCCACCCATGCTGTGGGTCCACAGGGAGTTGTAACTGCATGTGTCCACTTCTAAAGAACCCCAGTCTGACTGGGGCATGCAGTGTGGGCCGAAGCCCACCTGCATTTAATCGGACGTTACCTCAGCTGTGATGGGCACTGCAATGGGATACATTTATGTACAGCCGGTGGGTTCCAGGGAGCCACGCATGCTGTGGGTGCACACGGAATTCCCATTGCGGAGTTGTACCTGCCTGTGACTATTTATAAAAAACCGCGGTCTGACTGGGGCATGCAGACACCTTGACAGAATGAATAGTGTGTGGCACATAGGTTCCCCATTGCTATGCCCACGTGTGCAGCTCCTGATGGCGGTGGCACAGGATTATATTTCTCATTGCTTCTGTACAGCATTGTGGGCTATCGCCCCGCCCCTTTTAAAGAGGGTCGCTGCCTAGCCGTGCCAACCCTCTGCAGTGTGTGCCTGCGGTTCCTCCTCATGGCAGACGCACTTATAAATCGACATGAGGGTGCTGTGGCATGAGTGCAGCTGAAGGCTGCGCAGGAACACTTTGGTGTGTGCTGTGGACACTGGGTCGTGCGGGGGGGGGGGGTTGAGCAGCATGTAACCCAGGAGAAGTGGCAGCGGAGTGTCATGCAGGCAGTGATTGTGCTTTGTTGGAGGTAGTGTGGTGCTTAGCTAAGGTATGCATTGCTAATGAGGGCTTTTCAGAAGTATAAGTTGTTGGGAGGGGGGGGGCACTCTTGCCGCTATTGTGGCTTAATAGTGGGACCTGGGAACTTGAGATGCAGCCCAACGTGTAGCCCCTCACCTGCCCTATCCGTTGCTGTGTCGTTCCCATCACTTTCTTGAATTGCCCAGATTTTCACAAATGAAAACCTTAGCGAGCATCGGCGATATACAAAAATGCTTGGGTCGCCCATTGACTTCAATGGGGTTCGTTACTCGAAACGAACCCTCGAACATCACGATAATTTCATCCCGAGTAACGAGCACCCGAGCATTTTGGTGCTCGCTTATCTCTATTAGTGAACTAAGATTACAAGAAGGATAGTGAATAAAAACTGTTATACAAAGAAAAGAAGGTAAAGGAAAGAGTTTGACCATTGATCTCTGTGTGTTGTGCCTTTGTTCTGTTCCCTCCCCTTATCTGTCATATGTGTATATCTGTATTAGGCCCTTATGGATAAGTCCTACACATCATTCTGTCAGTCTGGCTTGTCTGTTTTCCGTCCTTTGTCAAACCCACCTTTCCACTGCTTGTTGGACATCCAGTTCTTATTCTACTCATTTGTTGGTGAGCGGACGTTCAAGTTTGTTTATGCCTGCCTATTTGACTTGTTCTCTCTCTCTTAGTGTTCTGTGTGTGCATTTGCGCAGTATTTCTGTGCACCGGACCCCGGTGTCTTAGGTACCTGTATCTCCAGAAGCCTCTCTTTAAGGGAGAGGTACTGTAAGGTTAGTGCTGGCTGGGAACTGTTGTACCACATAAGTTTCTAGTAGCACAGCCCCACAGAGGTGGAATGTTCAAGCTGTCTGGGTGTGGTGTTCTCCTGCTAGCCAATCACCACCAGTCTGTTTGCAGATAAATATCCACCCTCTGCCTTGTTGGTTTGGTATTCCTGCATGCTTGCTATAGCTGATCTGTATCCTGTCTGCCTCTTTGTCTTGGGTCTGTTTCCTGACCTCCTGTCCTGCATGAGGCTTTCTGCATATCTGCATCTGTTTTTATGCTTATTTTCTGTCACCCTCATGTCAGTTTGTCTCCGCTATGTCCTGCGTTTGTCTGATCCTGTATATTACTCCTTCAGGAATAGTCAGGTCTGAGGTTCCAGCGCAGGGACGCCTTTATCGAGGTGATCGCCTTGCTTACAGGTAGGGTTCTGCCATTCTCCCTGCAGCTTGGGGTCAGTTGTCTTGCTAGTGTAGGGACCCGCAAGACAACCAGGAGCCTTGTAGTGGCTTGTGGGCTTAAGTGACTTGGCCAATCTACGAACCAATACCTCGGACTTTCATAGCATTTCCATCTGTTAGGTGTGCTGGCATGCAAGGTGAGTGTTAGGGTCCTGTTGGCAGTTCCTATCTCACATGATTGAATCAGATGACGGATATAATACATTTAATTAAGCTACAAGGAAAGAAGCAGCTTCAGATGTAGAACCCACTTTCTTTGCAACAAAAAAATTGACCATGACTGACTTCCCTGAATCTAGGATGCTCACAGATCGCTAAATGTCGATGTACTCTAAGTCTATCATTGGATGAGGTTCTGGATTTGCTTGTATTGCTATCAAGGCTGCTACTGTGCTACAGAAGCTAGGAGCTAAAGATGTTTTGGCAGTAAAGTCTCTCAGAAAAGTCATCATGGTTGTCTGGGCCACATGGAGAAGAAAAAAAGAGAACATCTACAACCAGAGAAATCATCACCTGTGAGTCACTGGTTTTAACTGTACTGTAATCATCAATACAGTCTGCAGACCACCTGTGTAGAATTGTTACTGCATCTACAACTATGTGTTCACTGTATGGTGGTGGTATTATACAATACCTTACCACAGTTCCTATTTGCATACCATGTCAAATATGATGCTAACCATATAGCTTCACCTACATTGCTAACTCCACTTACATTGCTAGCTCCAACTATGCTGCAACAGACCCTGCGGCCATGGCACTTTTTTTTGTGGGGGGGGGGGACTACACCCCTGCATATAGGGGTGCATAAAACATATATAATATAACTACAATATACAATAGGTAGAATAATAAAGTCTTGTATACTGGCCAATTAATATCGTAATTAAAAGCACAATATTGTGTTACCGAGTTTTATACATGATGCAGATAAATTATGTAAATTATGTGTTATACTAGGATGAATGCTACCAAATATCATAATGTATGTGCTGTGTGCATAATTGCAATGCTAATAATTGTGTAGCCCTCAAAATTTTAACAAAAAAAAATAAAATGATTATTATATATGTTAAATGAATTCTCTTTTTTATCCACCTAATGGTTTAGTGATCCGTAAAAAAAAATTAATATAAAATAAGAATTACAACCTGGAGCCAGTGGATTAATAGTGTACTTTGGCATTGATCAGTTGGTGGAAAATGCACCCCAGTCACACCCCTGTATAAGTGCATCAGAGGAATTAATAGTTTGTGGGGGAAAAAAATAAGTGAATTTAAGAAAGGCATTTTTATATCCTGTGAATGCAAGTTAGAGAGAGATGATTTTTTTCAAAAGCATTCTGACTGAATGCTATGATCGTCACTACAAAACATGAGTTAACAAACAAAAGAGAATACCGTTAATACTGAGTTAATACAGGTGCTTGGAAATGAGTTGACATTGTCTACATGCACACAGCAGGATATGTATTATGAAAAAACATAACTCAATTTTGCTTGGCAATAAAATGACTGTAATTTGAACATTTCAAATGCTTTTACATGATATTTGACTAATTAATTAATTAAAATTTAATTAAAAATAATTTCATGTGTCTATGATATTGTATTTGTCAACAGCAAGCTCCATATTCAGATATGCAGCAGAAACAAAATGTATCAGATCTGCATATTTTGTAAGCTACTTATATTTTGCATATCCTTTTTCCTTCTTAATAAATAATTATTTCTATAGCAGGCTGCGAGCCAAAACCCGTGAGCAATTTACCACATCCTGTTTTTTCTAAAACTGTTCACATGCTCAACAAGATTCGGTTATTATGTAAGATATTCTAATTGATACCCATCAGAACTATGTCACAATGCCAAAAGGGTTATATAATGTTGTGTTTTATTATAGAATGTCTTCTCTAAAAGCTTTGAAACATTAGAAGTAAAAACAAAATAGCTCTTTCTTCCAATACTTCACTCATATGACTTAGGGCTTATTCACATGGAAGTATATCGGCTGGGCTTTCTCGCCAGGCCGATATATGATGCCTCTCTCCGCAAGGGAAGGAGGCGGGATGGGGTGGGAGCTAGTGTGCGGAGCTCCCACACCCCTGCCACTGTTTGCAATAAGAGGCACAGGATGGGATGGAGCTAAGCTCCGCCCCGCTCACCCTGCGCCTCCCATTTCAAACAGGGATGAGGGACCGAGAGGGGGCCGAAGCTCAGCACACTAGCTCCCACCTGTCCCACCTCCTCTCCTTGCAGAAAGGGGCAGTGTATATCAGTGATGTTGAAATATAAACCCTTCCCTGAAAATCATCCTTGGCTGTAGAAAAAGAAAAGGAAAAAAAACTGAGAGCCGGGACCAATCACAGGCAGCGCTCAGCTGTCATTCAATGGCTGAGCACTGCCTTTGATTAGTCACAGTGCTCAGCCAATCAGAGGCAACACTTTCTTGAGGCAGGGATTTTTAATGTTGGCTATAAATGCTCCCATAGCAATGTTGACCATAGATGACCTTCACCAGTCACTGTCATGTAACCCTCATCAGTGAAGCCATAGAAGGCTTTAATATTGTGATATTTCTTAACACCCTGAGATCAAATCCTGCAGCCCGAAAAGGCCTGATCAACTTCCTTACAGGTTTAGGGCTTAGTCACACGGGCGCATCTGCACCCGTACACGGGCGCCGATGCCCCCGTGTGACTGAGCCCTTACTGCAGGAAGGAGACGGGCGTACTTCAAGACGGACAACTCCCCGCAGCGCTGAAGAAAGAACACATGACCGGCAATGAAGCCGGTCTCATGTTCTTTCTCCCGGCGCTGCAGAGAGACGTCAGTCTTGAAGTACGGCCGTCTTCTTCCTGCAGTAACACGGGCGTTGATGCGCCCGTGTGACTAAGTCCTTAATAGTCAGAGATGTCTCAGTAACCGGAGGGACAATATAGCATAGTTTAGTTTCCCCATGTTTCAATCTATTGTTCAATGGTCAGCGAAACTAGTAGATTTTGACTAATTGGCTATTCCTGGGCTAGAATGAATCATATGCCAGTAATCACTAAAAAATCTCCAACTCATTTTAGTGGAGCACTTAAAGCAAAAAGACAAAAGAAGAAAGTTGTTAGTATGTTGTTAGCCGTTTAGTCATTCACGACCCTCGGAGACTCTAAAGGCGAGCTTCCTCCATGTTTTTGCACTGCTCCTTTCAGTTGTGTGATATCCATGCCTGTCTCAGCTTTGACAGTATCACAGTATCAGCCATTGTGTCCTTTCGTGGCAGGTCTTCTTTTGCCAATGATCTGGCCAAGCATTGTAGATTTTTTTAGTGACTCTGCTCGCATGACATGGCCAAAATCCGTGAGCCTGAGCCGGGTCATCTTGCCTTCCAGAGTTATATCGGGTCTTAAACAATTCAGAACTTTTCTGTTTGTTACTCTCATCATCCAGGGCATACGCAGACCTCCACTGATCTGCTATTGATGAACCATCCCGAGGTTATCCATGGTAAGCAGTGGGAAAACACCTTTAATTAAAAAAAAACATAGATTTTTATTCAAATGAAAGGAAATAAGTGTTTTAAAACTATAATCAGCAGGAGTATCTCATTATATCTTGTTATTCAATCCTTACCGAGTTGCTTTTATTTCCAAGCATGAGACTAAAAATACATCTGTGTGGACCTAGATTTGGATGATCAAAATCTCTGTTGGGTGCCAAAGGGTTCTATGAAAAGTAACACAAGGCCACTTTAAAATGAAAGTACAGATGAAAGGGCATTTAGAGCATTGAAAAGGCTACTGTGACCTTTACTAAGAGCAGCCTGTGTTAGAGGAGGCAGTAAATACGTCAATGACTATCTACTTTATTCTATTGTTATCATTATGTCACCCTGGGTGTTTGATTTAGTAGTTCACAAATAAAAAATAAGCCTGGTCTACCATATGTCCACATATTCCTAGCAAAGGACAAAATTTGCACAATGGAAATATTTAAAATATATATTTTTCCCTATATTGTAAGTTTTTACAAATTTAAAAAAGTAGAGTAAATGCAAATGTAGCAAAGCAGAATTTGTCACATAGCTATAATGATATTAAACAAGTTTGAACAAGGAAAGAAAGGGTGAAATGCAGAAAAAAAAATTCTCACTTACCATATTAAGGGAAAACTGGAAAATCCTTACTTTCCACTGATTTATCACTGCATTAGGAACAGCTGGCATGTGACATCTCATGATCCATAACACGGTACCATGTGATGGCCTTGTCACAACCTACTCTCAGATAATGTACTGACCTCTGCTGACTGGGGCTCAATATCCGAAGATCTAACTCACGTTATCGCTAATAACACTGCGCATGAGATGAATGGACCATGGCAACATGGCAGAAGGTTATCTGGAATGACAAGTCTCATTTTCTGCTGAACCACATGGATGGTTGGGTCCGGATCCAGTGTAAATAGCATGAGGTTGTATCCAATGGGTGTACCATTAGGTTTCAATAGCCTGGTGGTGGTGGTTTCATGGTATGGGCATTTCCTTGGCATGACCTAGGACTGTTGGCCATCATACCACAATCTTTGAATAGTGAAAGCTACAGGGGCCTATTAGCTGACCATCTGCATCCATATCTTCAGTAGGTCTTCCCCACCCACAGAGCCGTCTTTTAACAGGATAACGCTCCATGTCATTGAGCTTGGATCACTAGGCAGTAACTGGAGGAACACAACAATAAATTCTCCTCACTGTCTTGGCCCCCAAACTCACTTGACTGTAACCGCATTGAACATGTTTGAAATGTGCTGAAATGGGCTGTGAGATCTGCTCCCACTTACCCCAAAATGTGCATCAAGTGACAAATCTGCTACCGCAGGCATAGGTCAAGTTGAATATGGAGGATGCTTGCCACTTTGTGGAATCTGTTCTCTATTGTCTGAAAGCCGTGATTACCCCAAAAAGTTGACCAACTCATTATTGAGTAGGTGTTCCTATCATAGTGATTGTTCAGTGTAAACTATGGGTCAAAGGAAACAAACTTATTTTTTGACCTTGAGTGGACAATAGCCATCATGAACATACAATTGAGGATATCTGCCATATCCTATCTAAAGGCCCGTTTAGATGCAATGAATGTTGGGCAAACAATGCCCAACACTCGTCCCCGCATCTAGTCGCTCCTGTGCTACTGCACGGGAACTAGTATCGCTGACTGCTCACAGTGTGGCCAGCAGGGGGGCGGGGAGGCTGCAGGAGATTTCACTCCTCGCTCACCCCGCCCCTCTCCATTGACTTAACATAGCGGCAGTTCAATACTGAACAGCTGCTATTTCCACTGAACAATCATCACAGGATTGCATGTGGCATAAACGATGGACGATGAGCTGAACACTGAGCGTTCAGTGTAAATAGCAGCCATTCAGTATTGAACGGCTGCTATGTTAAGTGAATGGAGAGGAACGAGGGAGAAAGAGGAGAGTAATCTCTTCCAGCCTTACCACTGTGAGCCAGTGATACTAGCTCTCATGCAGCAGCATGAGAGTGAGTATGTGCGGGGACAAGTGTTGGGCATGGTTTAAATGGGCCTTTACAGCTTCATAACTCTTAGAACTCCTTCACACGACTATAGGTGTTTTTACGTGTGCCCACCAGGCACTGTAAAAACACATGAAATAGTGCACAAATCTAATGTTTGTGCACCCGTTCAGATAGCACAGCCCCGCCGCATATAAGCTGAGGCCGCAATGGCATTGGGCATAAGGAGACAGCTAAGCTGTCTCTCCTTTCCCTCCCCCTCGCCGGCTCACATTCTCTCTCCTCCCCTCCAGCTGTTTGCAATGGGAGGGGGCGAGACAGGGGCAGAGCTAAGCTCTCATTTTCTGCTGAACCACATGGATGGTTGGGTCCGGATCCAATGTAAATAGCATGAGGTTGTATCCAATGGGTGTACCATTAGGTTTCAATAGCCTGGTGGTGGTGGTTTCATGGTATGGGCATTTCCTTGGCATGACCTAGGACTGTTGGCCATCATACCACAATCTTTGAATAGTGAAAGCTACAGGGGCCTATTAGCTGACCATCTGCATCCATATCTTCAGTAGGTCTTCCCCACCCACAGAGCCATCTTTTAACAGGATAACGCTCCATGTCATTGAGCTTGGATCACTAGGCAGTAACTGGAGGAACACAACAATAAATTCTCCTCACTGTCTTGGCCCCCAAACTCACTTGACTGTAACCGCATTGAACATGTTTGAAATGTGCTGAAATGGGCTGTGAGATCTGCTCCCACTTACCCCAAAATGTGCATCAAGTGACAAATCTGCTACCGCAGGCATAGGTCAAGTTGAATATGGAGGATGCTTGCCACTTTGTGGAATCTGTTCTCTATTGTCTGAAAGCCGTGATTACCCCAAAAAGTTGACCAACTCATTATTGAGTAGGTGTTCCTATCATAGTGATTGTTCAGTGTAAACTATGGGTCAAAGGAAACAAACTTATTTTTTGACCTTGAGTGGACAATAGCCATCATGAACATACAATTGAGGATATCTGCCATATCCTATCTAAAGGCCCGTTTAGATGCAATGAATGTTGGGCAAACAATGCCCAACACTCGTCCCCGCATCTAGTCGCTCCTGTGCTACTGCACGGGAACTAGTATCGCTGACTGCTCACAGTGTGGCCAGCAGGGGGGCGGGGAGGCTGCAGGAGATTTCACTCCTCGCTCACCCCGCCCCTCTCCATTGACTTAACATAGCGGCAGTTCAATACTGAACAGCTGCTATTTCCACTGAACAATCATCACAGGATTGCATGTGGCATAAACGATGGACGATGAGCTGAACACTGAACGTTCAGTGTAAATAGCAGCCATTCAGTATTGAACGGCTGCTATGTTAAGTGAATGGAGAGGAACGAGGGAGAAAGAGGAGAGAAATCTCTTCCAGCCTTACCACTGTGAGCCAGTGATACTAGCTCTCATGCAGCAGCATGAGAGTGAGTATGTGCGGGGACAAGTGTTGGGCATGGTTTAAATGGGCCTTTACAGCTTCATAACTCTTAGAACTCCTTCACACGACTATAGGTGTTTTTACGTGTGCCCACCAGGCACTGTAAAAACACATGAAATAGTGCACAAATCTAATGTTTGTGCACCCGTTCAGATAGCACAGCCCCGCCGCATATAAGCTGAGGCCGCAATGGCGTTGGGCATAAGGAGACAGCTAAGCTGTCTCTCCTTTCCCTCCCCCTCGACGGCTCACATTCTCTCTCCTCCCCTCCAGCTGTTTGCAATGGGAGGGGGCGAGACAGGGGCAGAGCTAAGCTCCCATTCCTTCCCCGCCCCTTGTCCGCAGCCAGAAATGGGATGGGGACACCCCACCCTCTCCAGCCGGAGTTGAGGAGATAGGAGGAGAGAAGGGGGAGGGAGTTTAGCAGTCACGCTGCTAAACTCCCTCCCACCTCTCTTCTCTGGCGGCTGTCATTGGCTCCTTTAGTAGCCTATGCAGTGGCTGATATATTCTGGACGGAAAGATAGTTCCAGTACTATCTTTCCTGTCCAGCATAAAAGCGCCCGGTGCTATATTGGCTCGGTCGGGCGTGTTTATGCCGTGGGAATATGTACATGTGACCTGATGCATTGGAATCCAATGCATTAGATCATAGAGTATATCGTCTGGCTGTGAAAGAGCCCATAGGTTGGCCAAACACATTATAATGCTGTAGTCTGAATGGTCATTTGGTTCACTGCTATTTCTTCTGACACCCTCATTCTATAGATAATCAGTTGGACCCGCCAAAATCAGTGGGTTGATTTTATATGCATCAGTGAAGAGCGCTAAACCACAACTGGCCGTTGTGTTCCATGAATGCTATTCCCAAGCTGCTGGCAGCTCTAAGCACTATTGTTATATTACTCAAACTTTGAACAAGGATAAAACCCATATCATTGGAAGTTAATACTAGGGTGAGAGCCATGTGACTCAATCATATCTTTAATAGGCTTTTTTCCCTTTTAATCCCCATTGCGGCTAAATACCAGCTGTTATATTTGAAACCTTGTTGCAGTCTAACTTGGGCCTAATTGCTAATGTTTAATTAAATTCCCTATATGTTAGATGTCAAGATCATTTAAATAGACCTTTGGAATAAGCCTCCAACACATTTTATTCATTAACAAGAGGCAGTTTCATTAAATCAATCAGTCAGAAGAAATAAAACTACCTACATCCAAGGTACAATAAGACAAGAATAAAAATATATAGCACTTGCAGATTAATAAAGTGCCTCCATAAATTTGTTACTGTCTGGCGCTAGACATTTTAATTTCATTTATATTTACAGTACATTAAAGGAATAGCTTATTAAATCTAATGCAGGGTGTCCACCTATCATGCGTCATTTACAATGCTGATGCTAATGCCTTAGTATATGGGATGGGGTCTTTGGGCTCCGTTAGGGAGCAACTTCCTGTAGCTACACCCCTGAATGAGGAGTTGTTTAGTATTGTATTACTACTACTTATTAGTTACAGTCAATTCAGATTTCAAAGGGCAACCTATGTAATGAAAATCATCTAATCCTTTATGCATATTGTAAAATCTGATTTTTAGTTATTTTGTTATTTCTTAATCTTCTTATCCATATAAATAGTATGAACGCCTCATATAAAAATATTTGCAGCAAGACTTTAACATTAGCCAAAACTTCGGCATAGGCAAAATTTTGTATTATTTATAGTTAAGTATTATAATTACACTTTCATTTATTTTTAGAGTTCTTTTTGTTGGTTTTGCTAGTGTCACATAATGAGAGCAATATGTAATAGTTTTGTGACACCTAATGAATTGTGTTTTTTCACATTATTTTGAAGATCTCAAAGGTAATATTGATGCCGTTTTATTAGAATTTATTTATTTATTCAGTGGAGGTCTGGCGGTGTGCACTGCAATTGGTGTGCACAAGGTTCTGTTCAGTGGAGGTCTGATGGTGTGGACTCCACTTGGTTTGCATAAGGTCCTGTTTGATGGAGGTCTGACGATGTGGACTGCACTTGGTGTGCACAAGTTCCTGTTCAGTGGAGTTCCTGGTCTGATGGTGTGGACTGCACAAGTTCCTGGTCTGATGGTGTGGACTGCACAGGTTCCTGGTCTGATGGTGTGGACTGCACAAGTTCCTGATCTGATGGTGTGGACTGCACAGGTTCCTGGTCTGATGGTGTGGACTGCACAAGTTCCTGTTCTGATGGTGTGGACTGCACAAGTTCCTGGTTTGATGGTGTGGACTGCACAAGTTCCTAGTCTGATGGTGTGGACTGCACAAGTTCCTAGTCTGATGGTGTGGACTGCACAAGTTCCTAGTCTGATGGTGTGGACTGCACAAGTTCCTGGTCTGATGGTGTGGACTGCACAAGTTCCTGGTCTGATGGTGTGGACTTCACAGGTTCCTGGTCTGATTGTGTGGACTGCACAAGTTCCTGGTCTGATGGTGTGAACTGCACAAGTTCCTGGTCTGATGGTGTGGACTGCACAAGTTCCTGGTCTGATGGTGTGGACTTCACAGGTTCTTGGTCTGATGTGTGGACTGCACAAGTTCCTGGTCTGATGGTGTGGACTGCACAAGTTCCTGTTCAGTGGAGGTCTGACGGGGGGACTGCACTTGGTGCGCACAAGGTCCTGTTCAATGGAGGTCTGACGATGTGGACTGCACTTGATGTGTATAATGACTTGTGCATGCCTGTAGATGTTGGCTACACTAGGTTTGAACTGTCCTGTTCAGTGTGTATCATGTTGTATTTCCCTTGTCTGGTGCTCCTGCTTACTAGCATCTAGGGTGAGACAGTTGGCTCCTATGTTCCAATGTGAGGCCATTCCTATTGGGACGATCGCCCTGCTTGTAGGCAGGGTTCCCCTTTCTGTTGCTGTCTTGTTAGTGTAGCGACTCACAAGACAACAAGGACCCATTACATGGGCGTGTTAGCTTACGTATTGTGGCCAAAATACAAACCAATACCTCATACATAGTTATAGATATTTCCACCTGTCTGGTTGTTTGTACTTTGGCAAGTATTTTGGCATATGTTGTCTTTGTGGTTGAACACAATAGCTCCATCCTTCATGTGGATATTACGTAGGCATTTGAACCCCATTCATTTGCATGCAGTAAGTGACATGCTTGCACAACAATTCCTTAAATGGGAACCTGTCAGCATTTTTAGGGCCACTAAACTGCCATCATATACCTGGGGTTTAGCTTTCTTAATATGTCCCTGTGATAAGCAGCTGTCTCAACAAGTCTAGGAAAGTGAGTTACAACTTACCAGAGATGAATCCAGGAAACGTTTCCGCAGAATGAACAAATTAATAACTGAGTGAAAAGTGCAACATTTAAATAATGTTACATCGAGACATTGCACACACGGCTGGGGTCAGTTCAGGGTTTCCGTCTCTCTGCTCCGATTTTGGAGGAAAGAAACCGAAAAAATGGATTAGTTTATATTCCAGTTGGTTTAAAAAATAAACAGAAAGGCTACAATTTACTTCCAATCATCAGGTTTCCATTTTTTTTTTATTTTGCACGCAGTTTACAGTGTTATTTTTCCATGCGAAAAAAACTGAAACTGACGGAATGGAAGCTAACAGAAGCCTTTCCGGTAGAGATGAGCGAGCGTACTCGGTAAGGTCAGATACTCGAGCGAGTATCGTCCTTACCCGGTACCTGCCTGCTCGCCCGCAAAGATTCGGGTGCCGTGGGGGTGAGCGCTGTGTTGCGGGAGTGAGCAGGAGGGAGCGGAGGGGAGAGAGAGAGAGATCCCCACCCCCATTACCCTCTGCTCTCCCCCCGCCGGCACCCGAATCTTTGTGGGTGAGCAGACAGGTACTCGAAAAGGATGATACTCGCTCGATTATCTGTCCTCTACTTTCCGGTTGCCTCCCTTTTTTTGAAACCAAATTGAAATCAATGGGGAATAAAACGGATAGTGTTTTTCAGTTTCTTTCCTTCAAAAATGGAGCAGACAGACGGAAGCCGTGAACTGAGCTCCAATGCAAGTGTGAAAGTATCCAAACTTGTCTGATGAATGAGGCTTTGCACTCCAAAACCTTAAAAAAAAAGAAACTTTTCTGTTTAGCTAATAAAGGTAACACCTCTATACTTTTGTCATTTTTATAAAAAAGTATTTAGCATCACATATTTCTCTGGCTAAGGGCTCATGTGCTTAGCCAGTTTTACGCTGCGGGAGTGCCATGATTGTAAGCAAACTGAGGTCGCTAATGATCGCGGAATATCGCGCTTTTTTCAGCGTTCTCCATCAAGGCTATATTGATGTAGATCTCTCACGGAATAAATTAGCGGGAACTAGAACATGCCGTGTTTTTTTACCGCTCACGTAAGTCTGCAGTAAAATAACGCATGCGGGCATTGGCTGGCAGAAAAGCTATTAGGTTAAAAAAAAACTAATAGCTGTGTCATTCTGCCACGGATTTACGCTGCGGCAACCGCGGTACAAATATATTCATGGGCATTAGCCCTAACACAGTACCACGCTATTTTTGCGTTATTTTTGTTTTTAACTCAAAATAACTATTGGTCAAAGGTTGCCTATGGCATACTAAAATTGTGATATTACATTTAGAATCTGGCCAACGAGCACTTAATTTACAGGTGTTCTACTTGTGAAGAGCCCGCTCTAATAGACTCTGGCTGTGCTGCTGTAAACTCTTGGCTGCTGTCAGATTAAGAGAATGGAGCCCACTACATATGTTGCATTTCCTCTCTCACAAGCAGGGAAGGCCAATTCATTAATGAAGCCAAGGCAGGGGCTGCAAGAGGAGCCTAAAACCATTCACAATGCTCAAGGACTCATTTACTTTCACCAGTGATATGTACAAAAACAACTATCCAGTATGATGTCAAGCAGTAAAATTTTCCAATATTTTATTAGAAAAAAATAAATTAAGAAACACCAAGCCAGATCTTATTTAACCCCTTAAGGACGTGGCCTTTTTTGGGCTTAAGGACGCAACGATTTTTGGCGGATTTTCATCTCCATTTTTCAAAAGCCATAACTTTTTTATTTTTCCGTTGACATGGCCGTATAAGGGTTTGTTTTTTGCTAGTTTTTGGATGCATAGACTATATTGTAAAACTTTTATAATTTTTTATGATAGCAGGGAGAGAAAACACATCAATTCTGCCATTTTTTTTTTTACAGCGTTAATTATGCAGCATAATTGCTCCATGGATGGAGCTCTGTGAGGGCTTATTTTTTGTGAGATGAGCTGTAATTTGTATTGGTACCATTGTGGGGTACATATGGCTTTTTTGATCACTTTTATTGCGTTTTTTGGGAGGCAAAATGAAAAAAAATAAGCATTTTGTCGCAATTTTATAAGGTTTATTGTACGCTTTTTGCCATGCAGGATAAAAAGCATGTTCAATTTAGTGTATGTATCGTTACGAATATGATGATATCAAATATGTGGGATTTTAAATTTTTTTAAATTTTTTATGCTAAAATAGGAAAAAGCACAAAAAAGGGTTTGTTAATATATTTTTCTTACTTTCTTTTACACTTTTTATGTCCCTATGGGGGACTTGTACAATAGCACATATGATCGCTATGATAAGGCATTACAGGACTTCCGTCCTGCAATGCCATATCGCTTGTTATAGTGATTATCGGCAATGGCAATGAAAATCGGGCTTTCAGCGATTATATCGTGAGAGTCTGATGACATCACAGAGGGAGCGCAGTCCCTCTGTGAACCCTTTACATGTCTTGAACTACATAGATCTCGGCAGGGAGGGGGTTAACAGCAGGGATCGCTGTCCCGATGCATCCCCGCTGTTGCAGGGGGAGGCCGACTATCAGTGACAGTGATCTCTTCTGTCTCGCACTAACTGTACGTCTTGTTGCACTAAGTACCTCCCTGCCAGGACGTACAGTTATGCCCTGTGGTGTTAAGAGTTTAAGGATGGGATTTGTTAAACAATGTATGCAATGTGTGAACTGATGATGATTCATTTGGTTTCAAATCCTGCAACTCCAAGTCGGCAATGTCCCGTGCGAACACACACCTACAAGCAGACTTGGAAAAACACAAAGTTGCCACTGAGGCTTACGCCAAGGCTTCATTATGTGATTTTCTTAGACTTTGAACTTTTATTTATTGAGTTCTTATAAAAATGAATTCCAAAAAACTCCTTATATTTAAATGTAACTATAGCCTCCTGTAAAAGCATAGTTAAGAATCCATATTCAAATCTGAAATTCATCATTGCAGGCAAAAATGAAAATATAAATGATAAATCATTGACTGACCCATTTGAGGCACGGGCAATAAACCTTCCACACATGAGGAAGATCATAAAGAAGATCATAAAGAACTGCCATGGTAAATCACGAGGGTGAAAAATACAAATCATTGATACAAAATTACATTAAATATGTTACAATCATAACATAGTTACCTGAACATATTGGGAAGAGGGAAAGAAACATAATTATCCTAAGAGTGCATCATAAATTCTCTTTTTAAATGTAATCCATCTGGAACTTTGGTTCCCAGCATAAATATCAAGTAAGTCTAGCTATCCATTAATAATTTCTTATGATCCCTGACACATTTAGGTTTATGTATTTTCTCAATATCAACAACCTCCAATGATTTTGAATTTCTCTGATATTGATGAATAAAAGGTCTGCCAGTGTCATACACACTTCTCCACAAGGACTGGATATGATAAGCCAGGCAACAATAATTAAAGAAACCTACCCCTAGCTATCTCTCCCTAAATTTCTCTACTCTTTCCCTAAAACTGACCCTCAGAAAAACTGTGCCTGACTTTCCCTACACTGCCCCTAAAATGACTCTAACCATAAAATAAACTGTCCCTAACGAAAGACAAACCCCCTACATAGGACAGAGGGCTTATCTGTGCCCAACCTTGCATAATCCAGAGAGTGCACCTTCACCAGGTCAATTAAGACGTTTCTATTTACTTCATCCATTGGATTTTCTGCCAACCACTAGGCTGACGGATAGGCTTGCCAGGCTAGGCCAACTAATGAAGTCTCCGACTAGATTGTATACCTCTTTATTAAAGGGGCTCTGAAGCAGGAAATGCTCCATGCTTTCCAGCACATTGCAGCATTCTACATAGGGTCAAACCCTATCCACAGAGCACCTGTACTTTATTTGCCTCTTACATACAGCCTCCTGTGGAAACAGTGCCTAACCAAGTCACAAAACATCACAGGAATCCTTGAAAAATTCAATAAATGCAACACTACCACCAGGTCCTGGCTTGGGCAGTCCTTGAGCAATGGGGTTTTCTGGAAATGGGTCAACAGGGCCCTGTTATCAAGGAACTTCCTTGACTCCACTGACGTATCATCTTTAGAACCATGATGGCATAAGCGAGAGGATTCTCGTGCGGCGTGCAAAGATCCTTTACTTGCCCTCCCTTTTCCCATTCCCAGAAGAAAGGCAGAAACCATGCTCAACAGGAGAATACTCACAGAGAAGCCCTCTCTTGCCAGAGGTTGTCTCTGTTGATCTTAACAAAGATGTTTACAAGAAACACCACAGGGTTGACCATAGACAATTCCCCTATTCTCCTCATGCAGTATTTGACATCTCTCCTAATTAGGTTTAACCTATTCCCTCACAACATTAGGAAGAACAGGTTGTAGACCTGAGTTCAGAGAAGCTCTGGTAAAATGCATATGGTGCCCAGGTAGATGAATAAAGGTAGAAGGTATGTTTTGATCAGATTAACCCTTTCCCGAATGGTCAAAAAACAACCTTTGCACAGGACAACCGTCTGAGTGGCACTATTAAGCCTATCTACTCAATTTTGCATGGAGTAATCCCTCCAGCCAAATTTGATGCAAAGAACTCTAGCTGAGTTCTGAGTCACTGGAAAGGTTTCTGGAAGATTTCCCCTTCTTAACCAGAGACTTTCACACTTATCCTAGTTGATGTCGGAACTTGATGCCTCTGAGTGGCAACCCACTTTCCCCATCATGTACTCTGGCAGCCCTTTTGAGGACACAAAGACAGTGACATCATCAGTGTACACCACCACTGCCTGATCCATCCCAATGCCCAACATGGGTCCACGATCAATCCTCTTAAGAAATGGATACGAACACATACAGCAAAAGGTTCAGAGGACAGTCCTGATGGACACCCAACCCAACATCAAAAGGGCAGCCAACCTGACTGTTCACTAGTAGGAAAGTCTCAGCCCCTGAATACAATGTTCTGAGCCAATTAACAATCCCTACCCCATCAGGCCATACCTCAGAAGAACAGACTAGAAGTAGTAAG
The DNA here is from genome assembly GCF_035609145.1 of Eleutherodactylus coqui. Lineage (NCBI taxonomy): Eukaryota > Metazoa > Chordata > Amphibia > Anura > Eleutherodactylidae > Eleutherodactylus > Eleutherodactylus coqui. The sequence continues at coordinate 46,340,679 of NC_089848.1, read as the reverse complement.
GGATAACCCAAGCAAATGCTTTGGCCTGTCCCAGTGACCAGCCCTACTCTGCTCCACTGCCTCTCAGACACCAAGAGCAGCATTAAACATGCTATGGCCTGGAACTGAGCAATACTAGGCTCTTAAGAGGAGCTGTGGTGCAAACTTCACCAGATGATTATATAGCAATTTTGCCAGAACATATCTGTCCATATTGAGAATCACTATGGGATGTCAGTTCTCAATACGGTTTAGATTTTCACCATTTGACAGAATGATCAAGGCTATCCTCCTCATTGACTTTGTAGATTGCCTAAGAAAAGACACTCATTAAATACCTCAGTCAAGATGGAATTCAAAATGTCCTTAAAGGTCTTATAATACTTGGATGTTACGTTATCTGGACCTGGTGACTTTTTGAGTTGAAGCCCAACAATCGCCAGTCTAACTTCCTCTTCCCTAATTTCTTCTGTCAATACATTGCGTGAAATGTTGTCCCCTGGCATTCAGCCAGGCAAATTAACATTGCATCCTGATCCAGATACTTCTTTCTCAAAAGGTGTTAGTAAAAGCATCTGACAACCCCCAGAATCTCTGATCTGGACCTGTTCCAAGAATCCGTACTGTCAATTAGCCACGTGACAACTTTACGATTTACTGACATGTTGCATTTCCTGTTGGGTTCTGGTGAAATCTCCATCAAAAATCAAAGATGTGTGACTATTATACTGTCAACCTTAAAGCAAAGATTTCACTCTGGAGATAGCTACCTCCAGTTAGGACAAGATGTTCAAGTTTCCTCCTCAGGCTCTGATACAAGCAATACCTGCTCAAGCTCCTGAAGCTAGAGAGCTGGCAAAACAACTTTGCTGCCTTGAACTTGAACATTTCTCACCACTCTGACTTACTGCAACAAAGATCTAGTAGTAGTACCTGGCTCTACAGAAAATCATCAAAGGACCGAGCTTCCTCCAGAAGTGACAAATTGAGGCTCCATAGGACTCTGTCCATGCAAGGGGTCTCTGCAACATTCAGAGAAAACAAAATCAGTCAGTGGTTGGAGAATTCCACCTCAACAACAGATGCTGGTTAGGAGATGTCTATCCTAGACCTACAGCTACCTTTATAATGGGTGAACACCGAGTGGCCTGGGGTGTGCCAGATGGGGACATCCATAAGCTGAGCTTACCTAGCTATGCTATCATAAGCATTCCCTGTCTTGGGTCCTTGTGACAGAGTTAAAGTCACCTCCTAAGATCATCTGACTGCTGGTAGTAAAGGTATGGTTTGATTCTCAAGAAGAGCTCTTTCAAGTGTTGCTTGGTCTGGGAACTGTTGATGTTAACTAGCTCTTGTGCCTTCATGAGGATTTCTAGGATCAAGCACTTCCCTATTTCTAACTCAATAACCAGTCAGTATTCAACCACTGCAGTAAAAGTGACCGCCACTCTGCTATATGCCTCGACCACAACAGACCAGTAGGATGGACCTGACCTACACCTATTCTTCACCTCATATAGAGCTGCCAAATTTGGCACCCTGGTTTTGTGCAGAAACAAAATTTGGGCTTTATTGAAGCCTACAAAAGCAAAGACCTTAAATTTAGCCATATCTGACTTAATACTGGCAACATTAATTGATGCCAGTGTCAACAGAGCCGTCATCATTTGTGATTAAGTTAGACAGCTTTCTCCTTCTCACCCACCTCCCCCTTTGGGTTTGAAAATAACCACTTGCCATTAGAGATGAGCGAGCATTTTTGTATATCGCCGATGCTCGCTAAGGTTTCCATTTGTGAAAATCGGGGCAATTCAAGAAAGTGATGGGAACGACACAGCAACGGATAGGGCAAGCGAGGGGCTACATGTTGGACTGAATCTCAAGTTCCCAGATCCCACTATTAAGCCACAATAGCGGCAAGAGTGGGCCCCCCCCCCCAACAACTTTTACTTCTGAAAAGCCCTCATTAGCAATGCATACCTTAGCTAAGCACCACACTACCTCCAACAAAGCACAATCACTGCCTGCATGACACTCCGCTGCCACTTCTCCTGGGTTACATGCTGCCCCCCCCCCCCCCCCGCGCACGATGCAGTGTCTACAGCGCACACCAAAGTGTCCCTGCGCAGCCTTCAGCTGCACTCATGCCACACCACCCTCATGTCTATTTATAAGTGCGTCTGCCAGAGGAACCGCAAGCACACACTGCAGAGGGTTGGCACGGCTAGGCAGCGACCTTCTTTAAAAGGGGCGGGGTGATAGCCCACAATGCTGTACAGAAGCAATGAGAAATATAATCCTGTGCCACCGCCATCAGGAGCTGCACACGTGGGCATAGCAATGGGGAACCTATGTGCCACACACTATTCATTCTGTCAAGGTGTCTGCATGCCCCAGTCAGACCGCGGTTTTTTATAAATAGTCACAGGCAGGTACAACTCCGCAATGGGAATTCCGTGTGCACCCACAGCATGGGTGGCTCCCTGGAACCCACCGGCTGTACATAAATGTATCCCATTGCAGTGCCCATCACAGCTGAGGTAACGTCTGATTAAATACAGGTGGGCTTCGGCCCACACTGCATGCCCCAGTCAGACTGGGGTTCTTTAGAAGTGGACACATGGAGTAACAACTCCGTGTGGACCGACAGCATGGGTGGGTGCCAGGAAGCCACCGGCGGTACATAAATATATCCCATTGCATTGCCCATCACAGCTGAGGTAATGTCATGTTTAATGCAGGTGGGCTTCGGCCCACACTGCATGCCCCAGTCAGACTGGGGTTCTTTAGAAGTGGACACATGCAGTTACAACTCCCTGTGGACCCACAGCATGGGTGGGTGCCAGGAAGCCACCGGCGGTACATAAATATATCCCATTGCATTGCCCATCACAGCTGATGTAACGTCAGCTTTAATGCAAGTGGGCAAAAAATTAATTGGATTACACTGTAGGCGAGGGCCCCAAAAACTTGGTGTACCAACAGTACTAATGTACCTCAGAAAAATTGCCCATGCCCAACCAAGAGGGCAGGTGAAACCCATTAATCGCTTTGGTTAATGTGGCTTAATTGGTAACTAGACCTGGAGGCAGCCCAGTTAAAATAAAAATTGGTTCATGTGCAAGTTTCAACGCTTTAATGAGCATTGAAATGTATAAAAATTGTTTACAAAAATTACATGACTGAGCCTTGTGGGCCTAAGAAAAATTGCCCATTCGGCGTGATTACGTGAGGTTTCAGGAGGAGGAGCAGGAGGAGGAGCAGGAGGAGGAGGATGAATAGAATACACAGATTGATGAAGCAAAAAGGTCCCAGTTTTTGATGGTGGTGATAGAGAACGATGCTTCCATCCACGGGTGCAGCCTACGTATTGCTTGGGTATCGCTGCTGTCCGCTGGTGGAGAAGAGAAGTCTGGGGAAATCAAGGCTTTGTTCATCTTGATGAGTGTAAGCCTGTCGGCACTGTCGGTTGACAGGAGGGTACGCTTATCCGTGATGATTCCCCCAGCCGCACTAAACACCCTCTCTGACAAGACGCTAGCCGCAGGACAAGCAAGCACCTCCAGGGCATACAGCGAGAGTTCAGGCCACGTGTCCAGCTTCGACACCCAGTAGTTGTAGGGGGCAGAGGCGTCACCAAGGACGGTCGTGCGATCGGCTACGTACTCCCTCACCATCCTTTTACAGTGCTCCCTCCAACTCAGCCTTGACTGGGGAGCGGTGACACAGTCTTGCTGGGGAGCCATAAAGCTGGCAAAGGCCTTGGAGAATGTTCTCCTGCCTGCGCTGTACATGCTGCCTGATCTCTGCGCCTCCCCTGCTACCTGGCCCTCGGAACTGCACCTTCTGCCACTAGCGCTGTCGGATGGGAATGTTACCATCAGTTTGTCCTCCAGGGTCCTGTGGTATAGCATCACTCTCGAACCCCTTTCCTCTTCAAGTATGAGAGTGGAAAGGTTCTCCTTATACCGTGGGTCTAGCAGTGTGTACACCCAGTAATCCGTAGTGGCCAGAATGCGTGTAACGCGAGGGTCTCGAGAAAGGCATCCTAACGTGAAGTCAGCCATGTGCGCCAGGGTACCTGTACGCAGCACATGGCTGTCCTCACTAGGAAGATCACTTTCAGGATCCTCCTCCTCCTCCTCCGGTCATACACGCTGAAAGGATGACAGGCAAGCAGCATGGGTACCCTCAGCAGTGGGCCAAGCTGTCTCTTCCCCCTCCTCCTCATGCTCCTCCCCCTCCTCCTCAACGCGCTGAGATATAGACATGAGGGTGCTCTGACTATCCAGCGACATACTGTCTTCCCCCGCCTCCGTTTCCAAGCGCAAAGCGTCTGACTTTTTGCTTTGCAGGGAACTTCTCAAGAGGCATAGCAGAGGAATGGTGACGCTAATGATTGCAGCATCCCCGCTCACCATCTGGGTAGACTCCTCAAAGTTTCCAAGGACCTGGCAGATGGCTGCCAACCAGGCCCACTCTTCTGTAAAGAATTGAGGAGGCTGACTCCCATGTTGGAGTTGGTAATCCACTATAGCTCTACGCTGCTCATAGAGTCTGGCCAACATGTGGAGCGTAGAGTTCCACCGTGTGGGCACGTCGCACAGCATTCGGTGCACTGGCAGATTAAACCGATGTTGCAGGGTCCGCAGGGTGGCAGCGTCTGTCGTGGACTTGCGGAAATGTGCGCTGACGGTGCACCTTTCCGAGCAGGTATGACAAGTGTGGGTAGCTTTTCAGAAAGCGCTGAACCACCAAATTAAAGACATGGGCCAGGCATGGCACGTGCGTGAGGCTGCCAAGCTGCAGAGCTGCCACCAGGTTACGGCCGTTGTCACACACGACCATGCCCGGTTGGAGGCTCAGCGGTGAAAGCCAGTGGTCGGTCTGCTCTGTCAGACCCTGCAGCAGTTCGTGGGCCGTGTGCCTCTTCTCTCCTAAGCTGAGTAGTTTCAGCACGACCTGCTGACGCTTGCCCACCGCTGTTCTGCCACGACGCGCGACACCGACTGCTGGCGACGTGCTGCTGCTGCTGACACATCTTGATTGCGAGACAGAGGTCGCGTTGGAGGAGGAGGAGGGTGGTTTAGTGGAGGAAGCATACACTGCCGCAGATACCAGCACCGAACTGGGGCCCGCAATTCTGGGGGTGGGTAGGACGTGAACGGTCCCAGGCTCTGACTCTGTCCCAGCCTCCACTAAATTCACCCAATGTGCCGTCAGGGAGATATAGTGGCCCTGCCCGCCTGTGCTAGTCCACGTGTCCGTTGTTAAGTGGACCTTGGCAGTAACCGCGTTGGTGAGGGCGCATACAATGTTGCGGGAGACGTGGTCGTGCAGGGCTGGGACGGCACATCGGGAAAAGTAGTGGCGACTGGGAACCGAGTAGCGTGGGGCCGCCGCCGCCATCATGCTTTTGAAAGCCTCCGTTTCCACAAGCCTATACGGCAGCATCTCCAGGCTGATCAATTTGGCTATGTGCACGTTTAACGCTTGAGCGTGCGGGTGCGTGGCGGCGTACTTGCGCTTGCGCTCAAACAGTTGCGCTAGCGACGTCTGGACGCTGCGCTGAGAGACATTGCTGGATGGGGCCGAGGACAGCGGAGGTGAGGGTGTGGGTGCAGGCCGGTAGGCACTCGTGCCTGTGTCCTCAGAGGGGGGTTGGATCTCAGTGGCAGGTTGGGGCACAGGGGGAGAGGCAGTGGTGCAAACCGGAGGCGGTGAACGGCCTTCGTCCTACCTTGTGGGGTGCTTGGCCATCATATGCCTGCGCATGCTGGTGGTGGTGGCTCCCCAGCTGATCTTGGCGCGACAAAGGTTGCACACCACTGTTCGTCGGTCGTCAGGCGTCTCTGTGAAAAACTGCCACACCTTAGAGCACCTTGACCTCTGCAGGGTGGCATGGTGCGAGGGGGCGCTTTGGGAAACAGTTGGTGGATTATTCGGTCTGGCCCTGCCTCTACCCCTGGCCACCGCACTGGCTCGGCCTGTGCCCACACCCTGACTTGGGCCTCCGCGTCCTCGCCCGCGTCCACGTCCTCTAGGCCTACCCCTACCCCTCAGCATGCTGTATTACCAGTAGTGCAGAAACAGAATGCTGTAATTAAATGTGCCGCTTATTGGCCTGTGGTTGGAGGCTGACTTCGCTTACGGAACGCACAGCAGAGGCAGGAAAGAATTTTGCGCAAGCCTGCTATAACACTTAGCTGGCTGCATATGAATTAGGACAACTACCCCCAACAGAGACCCAGTACACTTGTGGACAGGAATACAGCGGTGATGTAAGAGGCAACACAGAGGCAGGAAAGAATTTTGCGCAAGCCTGCTGCAACACTTAGCTGGCTGCGTATGAATTAGGACAACTACCCCCAGCAGAGACCCAGTACACTTGTGGACAGGAATACAGCGGTGATGTAAGAGGCAACACAGAGGCAGAAAAGAATTTTGCGCAAGCCTGCTGTAACACTTAGCTGGCTGCGTATGAATTAGGACAACTACCCCCAGCAGAGACCCAGTACACTTGTGGACAGGAATACAGCGGTGATGTAAGAGGCAACACAGAGGCAGAAAAGAATTTTGCGCAAGCCTGCTGTAACACTTAGCTGGCTGCGTATAAATTAGGACAACTACCCCCAGCAGAGACCCAGTACACTTGTGGACAGGAATACAGCGGTGATGTAAGAGGCAACACAGAGGCAGAAAAGAATTTTGCGCAAGCCTGCTGTAACACTTAGCTGGCTGCGTATGAATTAGGACAACTACCCCCAGCAGAGACCCAGTACACTTGTGGACAGGAATACAGCGGTGATGTAAGAGGCAACACAGAGGCAGAAAAGAATTTTGCGCAAGCCTGCTGTAACACTTAGCTGGCTGCATATGAATTAGGACAACTGGACAACTACCCCCAGCAGAGACCCAGTACACTGAGGACGGTCATAGGCAGCCCAAATATATTTTTTTTCCCAAATGTTTTTGGAAAGGCCCACTGCCCATATACACTAAATATGTCTTCTGTCCCTGCCTCACCACTACTGGCCCTGGACAGTGTAAAATTACTGCAGGACGCAATGCTCTGCACGGCCGATATACAAAAAAAAAAACTTGCAACACTGCAAAAAGCAGCCTCCACACTACTGCACACGGTTAGATGTGGCCCTAAGAAGGACCGTTGGGGCTTATTGAAGCCTAAAATACTCCTAACGCTCTCCCTATAGCAGCTCCGGCACCAGCAGCACTGTCCCTGATCTCTGTCAGAATGCATCTGTGGCGAGCCACGGGAGGGGCCGATTTATATACTCAGGTGACACCTGATCTCGCCAGCCACTCACTGCAGGGGGGTGGTATGGGGCTTGAACGTTGCAGGGGGAAGTTGTAATGCCTTCCCTGTCTTTCTATTGGCCAGAAAAGCGCGCTAACGTCTCAGAGATGAAAGTGAAAGTAACTCAAACATTGCGTGGTACTCGTCTCGAGTAACGAGCATCTCGAACACGCTAATACTCGAACGAGTATCAAGCTCGGACGAGTACGTTCGCTCATCTCTACTTGCCATGTTTTTTGGACACTGAAATGTCCATGACAAGGGACTATTCAACTCCATCCTCCTTGCAGCCTTCCCATTTGAGGTCACTGAACCCTCACAAGAGGAAAACTCAATGGCCACTGTTGACCTCACCTGTACACACAGAATCTACCCTCCACCTCCTCCTCCAAAGAATAAGAGGAGAGAGCTTGGAAACTGTTGGAAAGATCAATAAGAGGAGAGTTGGGTGTGCCTTCTTGTATCTGGCCAAGAGTAGGGGTAGATCTACTGTCCCTCATTTTTCTTCTTTCTTGGCACCCTGCTTTTTCTTTCATCAACCCTTGCCATCCTCACCCACACAATCATAGTGGGAGGAATCTAAAGAGGGCACAGCTTCCTCCCACTGGATATTCCTGACCTCCTCATCCAACTCTCTGTCCCCTGGAGTCTCAGCTACATGATTTGCATCAGGGACCAGCATTGACCCATCTGCCACATGCGCCTCCTCCAACTCCCTGCTCATTCTGTGCATCTCTAGATGCCTCAGCTTAGCATCCCCAGTATGATTGTTCTTCCTTGGCTCCTGGGTTTCACTGCCTCTGCTGTTTCTTTCCCTTGCCTCTGCCGGGGCAATGACTGCATTAGTAAAAATGTGTGGACAGTAGCAGCTAAATGAGTAACCAATAGCACCACACAGATGACACCTGATCTCTGTGCAGGGTGACGCAAGATGACTTACCTTGTCTTCCAGAGTACTCTTTGACTTTGTAAGTAGCAAGCAAATGTGTTGGTTACATTACTTGTGACATAGCTTTGAGTGTCCCTGGTAAAAGGCCAAGATACGGTCCCTATGGAGGACAGCCACAGATGGTATGTAGGCACTGAGTTCCCTGAATGTTTTAGTTTGACCTTAAACATCCAAATGCTGTGTTCATCCCTGTTCTTTTTGGGCATGGCTACCACCTCATCATACCAACTGAGCCAAGTCATGATGTCATAGAAAAAGAGAGACTCATTACTGGTCAAAATGGTTACTCTCTTGACTCTTGTGCAGCAAAATCTTGCCAGCCAGGCTTGTTCTTCACCAGCTCATAGATCCCTTAAAAGAGCTCAAGGCCCTTCAGGCCAGAAAAGCTGATATCAAACTTAGACATGCTATAGGGATGGATCAAGGCATAGTTGTAATCTGCCCTGAAACCCATCTTCAGCAGAAGCTCCACCACCTTACCCCTTGAAGGTCATTCATAATCGCCTCTCTACCAAAGGCTGGCCATGTCCTTATGGTCAATCTCTTGCCCAATTGTACCATTGATTTACCATTGATGTACCATTGATCTCCTCCTTTTGCTTTCACAAAGCACCAAACCCATGTTCTCCTACCCAGAGTGTCAGGTCCCTCACTTTATCTCCTGCATTCTTTGTGCTCTCCCCCCTTCTCAAGTATGTTAGGGGGCTCTGTTGCAAAAAGGCCATTCTCAGAGCCTGAAGACAAGGAGGACACTTAAGACAGATGTTGTCATCACTGAAGGGGTGACTGGATCTTAGCCAACCCCCTTACCTCCTGAACCCACACCTGCTTGTATAGCAGGTAATATGTTTTTGGGGATATCAGTGAAACACGAAGTTTTAGGACCCTTGTTGGAATAAGGACAGTAGGGCTACAAACAACAACCTCCATTATGTCTTCAACACCTCTGATATCACTCACTGGACCAGGAATGTTTACGTTTTTTCTTTAACAACACAAGCAGCCCTAGAGGCCACATTAAGCTCAACAGACCCAAGTTCCTCAGCAGCCTCTACAGGATTAGTATTAGTGGCTGTAGCTCTGCCCACTTTAGATACTCTGGGATCTGTAGTTTCTCTTACCTCCTCCATAACAACAGTGGAAAATTCAGGATGAGTGGGAAGATCAAGACTTGGCCACTACCCACCCTACCATCTGCATACCTGACAGGCATTTCAGAGACACCAGAGGGACAGCCACACCCCCAGAGGCAGAACCCAACACTTGATCGCCCCTCTTCCAACTGGAAGAAGACCAACAGCATCGGCACCTACTGATTGGTAGTGACTCTTTGCTTTCCTCTTTCGATAACAAAAACATTCTCCACCTTCATTACTCCTCCATTTCTACCACTGGTGCAAACAGGAACAGAGTTTCTAGCCACATTAACACTTTCTTCTTTAGTCCCCTGCAGTGGACTCAACACAAAACTCGGGCTTAGGGGCATAGCAGGGTCAGCACCCTGATCTGACTTTGCAGCCAAACCAGAGTGCTTGTTTACATAAACATACCTTTTCTGGACATTTTGATCCCTTCTAAACAAACTATAAGTTAACCAACCAGTCAAAGCTTTCATCCAACCAGGTTTCCATTCTTCCCATTTATGTAATAGTCATCAACTTTATTCATCAGACTTATAGCGTTAGTCAACATACAGTTAAGAAAGTTGTAGTTATTTTTTATTTTAAGTGTATGCCTATTAAGTGTTCTGCTAGTTCTAACTGTAATAACCCCTCCCACCGCTCCACCCCATTTCCATTCCTTAGTCCCAGATCACTGTCTACACTATCTTCCTCTTATCTCTCTGGTTGAAAACTTTGCACCATTTATAAGTTTTTATCTTAAAGGGCTACTGTTCTTCAGCATTCCTTCCCTCTTATCTATATAAAACTCAATCACCTCCTTACAGTTTATAATGTTCTAGGCGAAGGCTACTTTTTTTTTGGGGGGGGGGGAGAGGGGGGGGGGCCCTATCCATTTCACAACAAGCAGCATGGAGCTCAGAATTGCAGAATTTACAGAGCTGCTTCACAGCCTCTTCATATTCTTGTATACTTGCTGGAATGCATGATGCCATATCCACCACAAATTCGTCCTTTTGGTGATTGGCCCAGCTTACACTTGTGTGTGCTGCTGCAGCAATAGCCTGTTTGGCTTGGCTGTATGTCCTCCTGGGCACTGTGTTTTCCAAAGGGTAAGGGTAACATTGTTGAACCCTGAACCAGATATTACCCCCTTTTGATTGCACATTTTTGGCCTACATAAAATGTATCCACATTTACTGTGTTTTTTCCTTTTTGTAATTTTTGCATATTTAGTTTAAATCAAAAGATACCAGTTGTCTTGATATCACATATTATAAAAGTATTTACATTTAGAATGTGGCATTCCAAAAGGTGAAATTTTGAAGTGGCATTGTCTTCAAAGAGTCAAATTGAAATGAAAATAAAAATAGTATGGTTCTCAGAATACGGTGTCATAAAAACAAATGATTTTGTATGTGTGCAAAAGTGATAATGCATAAAAAAGGCCCATAACTGTAGTGACCCATATATTAAACTGAAAATTTTAATTATGCCACGGGGTAGATAAGAGTAAATTTAAAACCCTGAAAGGGACCTCACCTGTCATTAGGACAAGACCTCGCTCTCCAGCTGGGCCCTGCCTAAAGTAAAAAAAAAAATGAAGATATACTCACCTCTTTTGGAGGGGTTAAGAGAAGCTGAGGATCTCCAAGATAAACTTTTGTACTCGGGCCCATGAGCGTTTAGCTAGGCCCTTGCCTGGTGGAGCCCTGGGACACAGCTGACAGCCACCGCCAGTATAGGCAGAACGGACAGAAGCATATAACCGCTGTGTCCAATCAGAGGCCAAAACATCACATCCTCAAACTCCTGGCAGTGAGAAGACATACCGAAGCCCCGACAGCGGCAGAAGGTGATGTATATACAGTGGAGCTTTGGCTTGCAGGTGCCTCAGCTTACAAGCTTCTTGACTTGCGAGCAGGCTCTCTCCTGAATTTTTGCTCTGATTTAAGAGCAAATACTCGGGTTACGAGACTGCTCGCAAGTCAAGAAGCTCGCAAGCTTATCCACAGGGAGCTAGCTTGTGGTGGGGGGTCTAATACTCACCTAATGTAGGCATCCCGGTCCTCATGATGGCCTGTGGCGCTGCTGCAGGCTGCCGTATCCTCCTCCATGCCGACAGAGCATTTCTTCCTGGAAGCGGCGCTTGAATACCCCACGTCTAGCAAGATAATGCTCTGATTGGTTAATCCAGTGCCATGTCAGCAAATAAAAGCTGGCTCTGGATTAAGCAAACACAGCCATTCAATGATGTCATTGAATGGCTGTGATTGGTTAACTCAGTGCTGGTTTTCATTGGCTGACGCAGAGCTGGATTAACTAATCAGAGCATTAGCTTGCTGGAGGCGGGGAATTCAAGCCCCGCTTCCAAGAAGAAATGCTTTGCCGGTGTGAAGGGGTACACGGCAGGCTGCAGCAACAATGGAGTGACTGCTAAACTCCCTCCCCATTCTCTCATCCTCTCTCCTCCCCTCCGGCTGTTTGTAATGGGAGAGGGCAGGGGTGGAGCTAAGCTCCACTCCGCCCCTTCCCATTTCTGTCTGCAGACAAGGGGCCGGGTTGGGGGGCTTATCTCCGCCCCTACCTGCTCACTCCCATTGCAAACAGCCAGAGGGAAGGAGACAGGAGGTGAGCAAGGGGGAGGGAAAGGGAGGCAACAGCATTGTAGCCTCTGTGTATATGCACCGGGGCCCGTGTCATCTGAACGGGCACAAAAATGTTAAATTTGTGCACCTGTTCACACATTTTTATGGTGACGGGGGGCACACGTAAAAATGCCTATGCTTGTGGGAAAGAGCCCTAAAGTAGATGTGCCCTAATTGAAAGAAAGGGCTGATTAGAACTAATTATAAATTCTACTCACTTGACATTGCTACTATATACTTAGAAAACTAATGACTTTTTCAAATGATAACATTTACTTTTTAAAACTACAGTTATAAATTGCTTTGCACCTTGCTGTTGAGTTCTATGAGCAGATCGTAGTGCTAGTCAGTAATAATTGCTTTCAATTTCATTGTCAGAACAATGGATCTAACAGTTCTATTGACCTCCAGCATCAACTTCTGCCTTTCTGACATTGACATTTAATGCTTCTCATTCTGTTCCTTTATCATAGTGGAGAAAGAATTATCATTCTATAATTTTTATGAGTATTAAACATCCCAGGGGTTTAATATCACAAGGGTAGAAATGTCAGTGTGCTTTTCTAGCTAATCTTCATGTTTTAAAATAATAGTTTTCTATGTTGAATATATTCCTTAAGGATGATCTTCTGAAAGAGGTCATCCGGCATAATTCTTTTTTGCAAATCTACCCACCAACAAAGTAAGCCATATTCATCTTACCTGATCTCCTACCACTGCCTGGTCCCCTGCTGCTCTCCACTTCCTGCTCAATGGGGACTAGTCACCTTCCTTTATTGTATACAAGACAATGCAGCTCACCTACCAAGCAAATCAACTACTGGAAACTAAAGCCCCATTTACACACACAGAAGATCGCTCAAAATTCATCAGAAACTGTCAGTTTTGAGCGATAATTTTGCATTAGGTACTAATGGGCTTATCAGCCTATTAGTAGCTAACTAGCTTCATTTGCATGTATTTAGAGAACAGCAGGTGGTCTGTTCTCTAAATAGACCACTATTGTTCTCCAGCTGGACAGCAGCTGAAAGAATGTTATCAGCACTGCAGACGAAGAACTCAGCGTGCCGCCTGTCTTATCAGGGACAACGGATTTTAAGTTGAGCTGAACTCAGCGATGGACGAAAAATACACGGTAAGTGCACGATGGGCACACATTTACAAGCAACGTTTATGACTCAAAAGATGGCTTTTGAGCGAATTTTGAGCGATAATTGTAGTGTGTACAAGGGCCTAAAGTGTATTGGTTAATTCTATGGTACCCACATAGAAAAATAATGTACTGTATAATCAATAAGAAACCAGCTCTCAAAGCTACCTGAGTTGTTAATATTGCAAAGGGAAGAGTACTAAAAAGAAGTGTACACCCAAGAGGCCTCTCAGCTGTCCTGAATTATTAGTTTATTTTAGTCATTAATATTGTACATCACTTGATATTAGGTTTTGTTCTCACAGGGGCTCAAGTCCTTACAGATGTTGTCATTGGTCAGATTTGAACTTAGGACCCCAATGCTGCAAGGCCACCACTACTAGTAGGATGTTACATAGTTGTATGAAGTATACAGTACTGTGCAAAAATGTAGACAGGTGTGGAAAAAATGTTGCAAAGTAAGAATGCTTTTAAAAATAGAAGTGTTTATTTTTGTCCATTAACCAAATGCAAAGTGAAAGAACAAACGAAAAATTTAAAATAATATTTGGTGTAACTAATCCTTTGTATTCAAAACAGCATCAATTCTTCTAAGTATACTTGCACAAACTCCAGAATTTTGTAGGATTATAGTCAGATATATGATTAACCATGTTAACCACGTGTGAATCCCTCCCTCTCCCTTGCAGTGGAACCCCTGTCTCCCCGCTACGGGGATATCCTTCCATCCCTGTTGAAATGAAGGGTGTCCATAGCAATGAAGGAAAGCCTTGTGGAGCTTGCCTTCATCTCTCCTCCTGAAGCAGCAGCACTTTTTTTTGCAACACTCAGCTCCAAATCGTGTGAATGGGCAATTTCACTGCTAGTTAAGCTCGGAACTCGATAGCGGGAAATTGTCAAGTCACATGATTTTCTTGCGATGTGGGCTGTTATTTTTTTGCACGCCTATCTCCTGCATGAATTTTGCACCCGTCTGAATGAGCCCTAATAGTGTAAAACACTTTTAGATGAGAGTATTGACCCGATTTTTCTTTATTGATTAAATGAATTGATTAACAGCCAGCACATATAAATCATGTCAGAAACACAGTCCCTTCCTCAGAAATGGCTGGATGGAGTACAGTAGTGTTGCTCCATGACCTCCTTCTGTACTCCAGGAAAAGAAGGCTCCAGTTATATGTGCTGGCTGTTAATCAATTCATGTAATTAATAAAGAAGAATCAGGTCAATCCCCTCATCTTAATGTGTTTTACTCTATAAGGCTTCTTTCACACAAGCGCATATCGGCCGGCCATTTGCACAGCCGGCCGATATACGCTACATTGGGAGTGAAAATTCTGGTGAACGGGCGCACAAATCAAATGTTTGTGTGCCCATTCATATGGCCTGGTGAGGCTTGCGCAAATGCACCGAGCTCACCAGACCATCGCCCATTTCCCCTCCCTCCCCATCGCAGGCTCAACTCTTTCTTTCCCGCTTGTTCTGTGCAATGGGAGGTGTGAGGGCTGGGCAAAGCATCGCCCCGCCTCCTCCCATTGATGGCTATGGACAAGGGGCGGGGAGAGGGTGGTTGCTTAACTCTGCCTACATCCCACCCCCTGTCCATAGTCATCAGTGGGAGGAGGTGGGGTGGACCGATGCTTAGCTCCACACCCGCCCCGCCCCCTCCCACTGCACAGAACAAGCAGGGAGGAACGAGAGGTGAGCCTGCATGGGGGGAGAGGAGAACAAAGGGAGGAAGTTTAGCAGCCACACTGCTAAACTCCCTCCCACCTACAGCCGCTGCCATAGGCTTCCATAGGAGCCCATGCAGCGGCCGACGTAATGCGGCCCAAAAGATAGTTCCAAGACTATCTTTCGGGCACGACTTTAAAATGCCCGGCGCTATATTGGCTTGGCCGGGCATTTTTACCTCTCAGAAATACACCCATGTGATCTGATATATAGGAATCCAATGCATCAGATCACAGCGCATATCGACCGGCCGTGAAAAGAAACCTAAGGGTTGGCCTATGGTCTATAATTTTTTCCTTTCCACGGTTAGCATTTTTATTTCCAGTTACCTACATACATAGTAACATGGTATGTTAGGCTGAAAGAAGACAATGTCCATCCAGTTCAGTCTGATTCTACCCCAGCTTGTTGATCCAGAAGAAGGCAAAAAAAAACAATGAGGCAGAAGCTAATTTAGCCTATTTGGCAGAAAAAATTCTTTCCCGGCTCTACAATAGTGATGGTATTTGGACTGGCAGCACCCTATTAAATAGCTCACAAAAACTACTTTCGCCCTATGAACTACATTCTCATCACGTTTTCTTTCTTCAAGATTGCAGGTTTTTCCCTAACCCAGCAGTGAAGAGGATAGGGGTTACAGGACCCCCTAACTTGAGATTGGTGGGGGTCTTAGCAGTGAGACCCCTACCTACCATAGGATAACTTGCAATCTAAGTAAAACCCCTTTAACTGCAGAATAGAAACAGATTTTCATCTTCAAATACAAATATTAATCACTCAGCATAAACAAAGCTACAAGAAATGCTTAAAAAATAATGAGTTGTTCCTCTTCCCCTGTAAATCAGACCTCAGCTCCACATGCCCGGGTTTGTTAATATGCAAATTTCTCATCTAAAAAGCTTCCAATATTTCCTGTTTATGTTTTAAATAGGATGTAATGTAAATCATTTACTGTGGGGAAGAATGAAGGATATCAGTAAACATTGCTGTATAGTCATTATTATCACTGACACTTACAGCAACTTAATGTTTCCAGCACAAAGCAAATAACATGATTCAAGGGGAATAAGAACAAATAATCTGGAAAGCTTTATGTAATTGCAGATGGAAAATACAGACAGTATTAACTAATTGTAAAGGTAACAGACCAGGTAGAGGACCATGCAATGATCTGATATGTGTCACACCTAGGGAAAGTGGTAAACCAGGTGGAGTCAGAGGCTTAACTTGAACATCTTGAGACCCAATGCAAGATCTGTAACAGGGCCCCTACCTACGAGCTATACCATGCCCGGCAACCCTGATCCCCTTTAACCCTTGTTCTGTACTAAAACATGCGTTCCAAATTTTACCCTATGCTTGACAAAGGGCACTAGCCCGAAATGTTAACATTGCAAAGTATTGCATATATCTGGCTACTTCAATAAACCTTATGAGCATTTCAAAAGAATTCTAGTGTGTGTTGTCCAACTACGGTATGTACTACCAGAGTCTGGGACGGAGGGACTCTGGGACATTGCCCCACGCATTCCCTGCATGAGGAGTGCTACTAAACGCAGTTTTACTTTTGTTGCTTTAAGGGCTCATTCACAAGATCGTAGCAATATTCGGTCGGCTGTGTCATGACCACACTGCGACCGAAAATTGCGTGAACGGACACACAATCTGTAGTTTGTGCGCCCATTCAGACAGTTTAGCAATTAGCTCCCGCCGTGCCTTGGCAGCTCCCATTGAAAACAGCCAACAAGGGGCGTAGAGAAGGAGGGAAGGGGGCGGAAGTTTAGCAGCCACACTGCTAAACTCCCTCCCACCTCCCTTCTCCGGTATCTGTCATAGGCTCCCATAGGAGTCCATGGAGCCGCCACTGTATTCCGGCCAGAAAGATAGTTCTTGAACTATCTTTCCTGGCTGATGTAAAAGCCCCCGGCCTGGCTTTTATGCCATGGGAATACGCCCATGTGAACTGATGCATTGTAAATCATCCGGGCGTGAAAGCACGGCCAATATACGCTTGCGTGAATAAAGCCTTAGATATATCCAGCTTATGCTAATTTCACATGGGCGAGTGCGATATAGGGCCGTGAATCCCGCCCCCCTATCGCGCTCGCCATCCATGTGAAAGCCCCGAGGATGCGAGGTGTTTTCATGTGAAAACAGCCTCGCATCACTTTGGGGATGAAGGGAATCCCCCGGTGTGGCTGTTAGCCGTGGTGGGGGACTGCGGAGTTTCTCCCATTGTTTTCAATGGGAGATCTTGCATCGTGTGCACTCTGCACGTGGTGCTATGCTACCGCCGGCCCCATTGAAAATAATGGGCGCTGCAATACAAGAGCACGTAGCATGATAAAACATGCCATGATTTGTTTCCTGCATCGCGGTGCCATTCAAGAGAACATTGGGTTTGTAGTTCTCGGTCTTACAGTCAGGTAGGAACTATTAGAATCCCTGGTTGATCCCTGGTTGATCGAGGGATTATTCTAATTGCCATTATGGAGTCGGGAAGGAATTTTCCTCCAAATGGGCTAATTGGCTTCTGCCTCTTGGGGTTTTTGCCTTCCTCTGGATCAACTAGGGGGTTGAAGTAGGCTGAACTAGATGGACATTGTCTTCATTCAGCCCAACATACTATGTTACTATGTTACTATCACTCATGTGTATGACCAATTCAAAAGAATGGGATCATATTTGTGCGAGATTTGTGTGTCTCGCAACGGCCATGTGAAGCCTTATAGTCTGTTACTGGAAAAAAAAACTCCTGACAAGCCCTTTAAGTAGTCTGATTGTGTGTCTGAATTTCTAAACTCATATGTGTGGCTATTGTCTTTGCTTGACATACATTTCCAGACTAAAGACACAAGCAGGGCTCACCGTGTCTGTAGGCTGTAGGAAACCATTATTCTGACATACATTACATCTGTTCTGCATAAGCTAGATACTTCATAAATGTACAAACTGTGCCCAACAGTTAGGTTGATTGTTCCCAATATTAAGACGTAATGTATAGAAATTGAAATAAAATAACAATGCAAACAATGTAGTACTCTCTTCTTTGTTCCAAGCCTAAATGCCTTGGGTGAATTCGAGAAGCTAATTTCCCTTTGTATGCATTTACATGTATAGTAGCTACAATGCTGCCATTTAGATAACAAGAAAACAGCAGTCAATCTACAATTAATTAGAAATATTTTTTGGGAAATTTAATGTGTACTTTAGTTATATATATATGAAAGCAATGTTCACATCCGGCAGGAGCTTCTATCAGAGATGCCACACTATATGTCCTACCAATATTTAATCACGAGACAACACCTACAAGATAAGTCATCAATGTGTAATTGGGGGGAGGATTCAACTTTTGGAAGCCTTAAGTCTCTCTCACACGGCCGTAGGCGTTTTTATGTGCGCCAGCCAGTGCTGTAAAAACGTATGAACGGGTGCACAAATCTAACATTTGTGTGCCCATTTAGACGGCAAGGGCACGGCACATATATGCCGAGGCCGCAATCCCGTTTCTAAGCTGTCTCCTCCTTCATTCCCTCTTGCCGGCTCACCTCCTCTCTTCTCCCCTCTGGCTGTTTGCAATGGGAGGGGGAAGGCATGGGTGAAGCTAAGCTTTCACCCCTTCCTGACCCTTGTCCACAGCCAGCAAACAGCCCGAGGGGAGGAAAGAGGAGGAGAGACGGGGGAGTGAGTGTAGCAGTCACGCTGTTAAACTACCTCCCATCTCCCTTCTCCGACCGCTGTCATTGGCTCCCATAGGAGTCTATGCAGTGGCCAATGTGACTGCTAAACTCCCTCCTTCTTCTCTCCTCTCTCTTCCCCTCCAGTTGTTTGCAATGGGAGGTGGCAGAACGGGGATGGAGCTAAGCTCTGCCCATTCCATTGCTGGCTTTGGACAAGGGGCGGGTGTTTAGCTCCACCCCCGCCCTGCCACCTTTCCCATTGCAAACAGCCAGAGGGAAGGAGAGAGGAGGTGAGCCGGCAAAGGGGGAGGAAAGGGAGGCAACAGCATTGCGGCCTCGGCGTATATACACCAAGCCCATATCGTCTGAACGGGTGCAAAAACGTTAGATTTGTGTGCCCCGTTCATGCATTTTTACAGCGCTGGCATGTGCATGTAAAAACGCCTATGGCCATGTGAAATGGCCTCAAATGCAAAAATCAGCTCATTGTATGAACACACCAACTCAGCAAACCTCAGATGGATGGCAGACCCAGGTGGCAGAAGCCATCAATAGTTTACAACTGGAAAACTCCTTTCACCCATTAATGTCACAGGTTGTAAGTTTACATCCTGGCAGGGTGGTAGTTAAAGCAACAGTATGTAAACTTAAATCCCGTGGATGGGCGCAGGCTCAGATGTTACTAATCACTGGCCTCCAGCTGGATATAGAGGAGAAGACCGATCCCTGCTGTTAACCCCTTCTTTGTTGCAATCAATGCACATTGTGGATTCACAGAGGGAGCGTGCTCCCTCTGTGATGTAACTGGCACTCTGCGATGAGTTTTCAAGGCAATCGGATGCGATACACTGGTATCTGGGCCTGCCATGGCCTCTGATCAGTACAGAGGTACTACAATGCATTATCATAGCTATCAGAGCTATTATGGTTCAAATCCACAAGAACATCTACAGGAACATAAAAAAAATTTTTTTTAAATTGTAAAAAAAAAACACACAAAAAACATTTTTTGCACACTTTTCCGTGTTTGCATAAAAAAAAGTTTAAAAAACGCCATATATTTGGTATCATCTTATCTGTAACAACCTGTACAATGCAAATTAAGGGGATGGAATAATAGGTGCTCTCCCTAAGTAGAAAAGCTAGTGTTTCTAATCCGTACAATGCATTGAACACACTATTCATCCTACATGGCAAAAAATGGCATTTTTCGGGCACGTGAAAAAGTTGTACCATCAAAACGTCAGATTGACAACCATTTTCAGTCACTGATTTTTTTCACAGCATCAAAAGATAGAGCTTGCCCTATATTTTGCCAAGAAACGCAGGAAGCTGCCATAGAGTCCTACGGAAGCTGGGAGGGGAAGGAGTTAACCTGCGTCCAGCGCTCAGGAAAGAAGACAGCTTTATTTAGCTGTCTTCTATTTAGTATTAATAGTCATTACTAGGATTTCTGCCGACCGACAGAATTCTGCATTGCAGCGTTTTTTCCCCCCACAATACATCCATGTAAATGGGCGCGGGACTCAATTGCGGCTATTCTTCAGTGATGCAATGTTAGGCTGTGATGCGGCTGACGTAAAATCACAACGCTCATGTGAAATTATAGAAAATCCATACGTACCCCAAAATGGTACCAATAAAAACTACAGCTCGTCATAAAAAAAAAAAAACCTTCACAGAGCTCCGTCCATAATATAAAAAAGTTGAATGCAACAATATAAAAAAATTACAATTTCCAAAAAAGGGGTTTTAATGTTCAAAAGCAGAAAAAAAACTAAAAAAGATCTATTTTCGTATCGTCTTAATCGCATCAACCCACAGAAAAAATGTATAATTTCATTGAGGCTTCATTCACAAGGGCACAACAATTTTTGGCTGGTCATGTCACAGCCACAGCACAGCCAAAAATTGGCTGAACGAGAGGCAGCTGTGACCAAGTCATGGCTACAACTCCCGTTTTAACGCCCATTCAGACATCCGAGTCTGCGGTGCGTATGCGCCACAGCCCCGGGATACCATCGGACGGGGGATGGGAGTTTCGCTCTGCTAAACTCCTACCCCCTGCCTGACACCTCTCCGCCCCTTGCTGGCTTACGACAAGGGGGGTGGGAGCTTAGCAGATCTAGTACCTTCCTCTCTCTGTTCCAGCCTATGGGAGCTGCCGGCAAGGGGGAGGGGGTGGTACTTTAGCACACTAGCTTCCTCCCTGTCCCACCCCCTCCCATGGATACGAGAAGGGGAGGGGGAGGACGTTTAGCAGTCACACTGCAAAACTCCCTCCCACCTCCCTTCTCCAGCAGCTGTCATAGGCTCCCATAGGAGTCTATGGCAGTGTCCGCCATATTCTGGTTGAAGATAGTTCCAGAACTATCTTTTATGGCCGGTGTAAAAACGTCTGCCCAGAATGCACACCATATGCACTATCTTTGCCGGCCGCACATTTTTACATTTCGGGAATATGCCCATCTGAACTGATGCACTAGAAACCAATGCATCAGGTGGGGAGCGTATATCGGCCGGTCGTAAAAATGTGACCGATATACGCTCATGTGAAAGAGCCCTTATGCTGTATGAGTAATGCTATAAAAACACAATGGCAGAAATGAAATGTTTTCTCTCCTTGCCCTCAAAAACAATGTATAAAAGTTTTGCAATACATTATATGTTCTCAAAAACGGTACCAATAAAAATTACAGTTTACCACACAAAATACAAGCTCTCATATAGTCACGTCATGTGGCCTTAGAAAGTGGAGTGTGTTAAGCCTCTGATATATCCGTAGTGCTGAGATCTGTCTTTATAATCACATTCTTAAAATCTACTGCTGCTGGGTGACAACAATCTCGTCTCTTTACTGGTCTGTTTTATTGTCACCTGGAGAGGAAAATCGTGATCAAGCTCATAATAAAGAAGTCCTCAGATGTCTTTATGACAACTAAGACAAATTACACCCAATAAAACCTATGATTTTAGGTCAAATTGCAGCAAGTGAACTTCTGCAAATTGTCAAAGTCACTTTTTGAAGTAGTATATTCCGTTATTAAGACTAGGAGGGTATTAGGAGATATTAACATACAAAACATATTTCTGAATAAGTTTCTGAAATTTATTAGAAATTGACATATTCAAAAAAGTAGTGATAATAAAATCTGGGATCTTTTCTGGACTTCCTGTCAGTAATCCCATGAATACGAATAACAGGAACCATTTAGCCTCTTCCAAATTAGATATAGGTTGCATTTAACTCAGCGGCATAACTCTAAGGCCGGCTGCACACGGCCGTGACGGGCTCCGCCGTGGAATATTCCGCGGCGAAGCCCATAACGGCGCCCCCCAGAAACCCGATACTTACCAGCGGATCCGGTGTCCTCGCTCCCGCAAGACGCTTCCCCGCCCACCGCCGCCATGTCATGTGACGCGCCGGCCGCGTCATATGACGCGGCGGCGGTAGGCGGGGAAGCGGTTTCACGCTATCTTACGCTGTGCTACAGCGGAAGATAGTGTGAGCGGACGGCTTCCATTGACTGCAAATAGAGCATGCCGCGGGTGAGGACGGGAGATTTCACGGTGCGGAATTCCGCACCCTGAGCACTGCGCTATTAGGTTCAATAGAACCTAATAGCAGTGGGCAACGCAGCGGATTTCTGCCGCGTAATTTGCGGGTGAGGACGGGTGAATTCACGGTGCGGAATTCCACGGTGGAATTCCGCACCGTGAATTCACCCGTCCTCACCAGCGGCATGCTCTATTTGCAGCGGGTGTACACGCGGACGGCCTCCATTGCAGTCAATGGAAGCCGTCCGTTCACGCTATCTTCCGCTGTAGCACAGCGGAAGATAGCGTGAAAACGCTTCCCCGCCTACCGCAGCGTCATGTGACTCGGTGGGCGTGTCATGTGACGCGGCTGGCGTGTCACATGATGCGGCGGCGGTGGGCGGAGAAGCGTCTTGTGGGAGCAAGGACGCCGGATCCGCTGGTAAGTATGGGGTCTCTGGGGGGCACCGTTATGGGCTCTGCCGCGAAATTTCGCGGCAGAGCCCGTCATGGCCGTGTGCAGCCAGCCTAAGGATTGTAACAATCCCAGTTGAGTCTGAGCTTCAAAGCCAGGGGGAGTGTGCCTGAGGGCTCGTTCACACGAGGAACCTTATCATGCAAAAATTCTGTAAGGAAAAAAATTGAGGCGAACTGCACAAAAAAAACTTGCAAACAGATCTCCTGAGCTGTATCAGCATTGACACAACGCTGATGAGTGACGTGAAAAATGCACTGTTGTTCGGGAGTTCAGGAATGAGAAGAAGTTTGCTGCAGCAGCCCCGAAGTCCCTCATTCGACTGAATAGCAAGTTTTAAATGTCCCGCTGTAAGTTCCTCTTAGTCCCTGGCAGAAATGAAGGGAACACCTGGGGAATGCCTTCATTACTGTGGAGCTTCCCTTCATCTCAGCGGGGCTGGAGGGATTCCCCTGCTGTGGGGGAATATCCCAGAAGCAGGGCTGGAGGGATTCCCAGCTCCGTGTGAACTCCTAAGCAGAAAGGCTAGAGGGACTCCTCAGCAGCAGGGCTGGAGAGATTACCCACAGCATGGGAATTCCCCAACAGAGGGCTGGAGGGATTCCCCAAATCTGCCCCTGACCCCTTCCATTGTATACAACGAGAGGGGAAAAGAGAAGAGGGAGGGAGTTTAGCAGCCATGCTGCTAAACTCCCTCCCACCTACGGCCGCTGCCATGTGGGTAGGGTCTGGTCTGAGGTCTGACTAGTGGAGTGTGGTTGTCTGGACTTAATTGGGTGCCTGAATAAGTCAAAGGGCTTGGTCAAGGTTTCAGGTTTCAATTAGTTTTAGCATCTCAATTCATTCTTGGGTCTGGTTTACAGGTCTCAGTTAATATAAGAATCTAGTCTTAGTGTCTGAATTAATCTTAAACTCTGGGTTGGGGGTTTAGATAAATTTAGGGGTCTGGTGTCTGAAAAAATTTTAGGGGTTGCTGATGGTTCTGCATTCATTTAGGGGGCTGGAATGGAGTCTGAATTAGGGTCCCTTACACGGGCTGATAAATTGTTCAGATTCCCAAATCCAGAGGGATCTGAACAATTATCATTCAAACAAGATTTCATTGGCTTCTCGTTTATCATTCAGTTCAGGTAGGGTATAATTTCTCCTTAAGGAGGGCACCTAGAAAGTGTGTGAAGAGACACCTATAAGGTGAGTTAGGAGACTTATAAGGCCATTGTTGTTCCTCTGGGAATTCTGCAAATAAGGAAGATGGGACAATACTGCAGTGCCACCGCAGCTTGCTCTATTTTGCTACGGACTCTGTGTGGAAGGCTTCCATTGAAATCAATGGAGGCTGTCTGACCCACAGCCCATCTGCAATTAATATTATGGATAGGCTGAGGATTTCAGGCACGGGAAATACAAATATTTAGAAAAAAAATCTGTACTGTGCATGACCAATGGCAAGCGATCGCGGTTATCCACAGTACAGAAATAGCAGGTACGCTGAATTGTCGGCCAGGGTCACAGATGGATTCTGCTGTGGGAACCCACCCATTGTGCATATTTTTTTGCCATGCGAATAGGCACATGCCTCGCATGCAGAAAAAGTACAGTGATATACGCTAATGTGCAGGCTGTGCTCATGCATGTGCAAATATGCACACGCTCGTGTGAATCCAGTCTTCTGGTTTGAAACATGTAAGTGAGGCCTCTTTCACACAAGCGTATATCGGCCGTCATTTTCACTGCCGGCCAATATACGCTACCATCTGAGGCGTAAAAATCTTTGTGCACCCATTCAGATGGCACGGGCCTCAGCACATATACGCCAAGGCCACGAATCCAATGCATCAGATCATAGCGTATATCGTCCGACCGTGAAAACAGCGGGTTGATATTCGCTCATGTGAAAGAGCCCTGATGTATGATAGCTTCAACAATGTTGAAGAAATAGAATGTGAAATATAACCATAGAGCTTGTATTTGCGTAAGACAGCGCTGTACTAATTTGTTTTCATTGCCTCATCACCATCATAGTAATTCTTTTTTGTCATCTAGATTATGTGCGAGGAATTTATAGGTATGAATAAGCCGCTCTCACCGTTCAGATGAATGAAGCATTTAGAGAAACAATTATGTATCAAAACAGCCACAAAACACAACATGTTTATAAATATCCTCTATGTGTTTTACTAGCAATTTATACATTTCATTCATTAAATCTGCAATGTTGCAATTGCAGTACAATAATACCAATGTGTCAAAGCCGCAACATAACCGGATACAAGAGCCCGGCTTAACCCTCCAGATCCACAGAACGGGAGCTACAGCTGCCACAACACTTTCTTATCATTCTATTACATGTAATTCACAATCTATTCATATATTCTATTAACTTGCTCAAGGCCAACCTCATACACAACGCATATGACAGCGTTTAGGGCTCTGTCACACTACCGTATGCATTTGTACATTCACCCGTACACACCGTAAAATCACATGATTGAAGAAGTGCCGCGATCGAGTCTTAAACTGTAGCCGCGTATTTTCCGCTGTTTACACTGAGTATCGGCAAAAAAATACGCTGCAGCGTGGAAATCCATCAATCGGCAGAAATCCTCAGAAGGACTACTAATGCTTAAACAGAGCCAGCTGTCTTCCTTTCCCAGCATTGGATACAGCTAAACTCCTTCCCCCTCCCTTTTTTCCCACTTCCTTTTTTGTATGGGAGCTTCCAGTGTATCTCAGCAAAAGATAGGGCAAAACCTATCTTTTGACCGTTGTTTAAAATCGGCAACTGTTTTCGGTTTATGTGCTATTTTTCCCAGCGCGGTTTTTTTACGCACCCAAAAATCATTCATCTGAATGAATATATTTGAACCCAATGCTATACATCATTGCGATTTTGGGGCATTTTTTGATGTGGCTAAACAGCTGTGTATATAAGGTCGTGTGAATAAGGCCTTACAGCGGCATTTCAAATGTTGCGCTAAAAACATTGTAGTCGATGAAAGTACTTGGATTTTAATTGATCCATTCACAGTGGCGTATACTCATTGCGTATAATACAGACACAAAAAGAACGCTGCATGTTCTATTTTACCGTGTATTATATTGTGTATGTGCAGCGTTTATACCTATCGTGGCTAAGTGACTGAACAGGAATTTTAAAAAAAAGGAAACAAGGAATACTGTACATGATAAAAATCAAAAATCGCTGCCATACGCGTTATACACGCAGTGTCTTACGACGCTCTTGTGAGCCCTGCCTTAGAGCTTATTCAGATGACCATGTACATGCAGGCATTTTGCTGTGCAAAAAGAATGCCGAAAAAATGCAACCATGAGAAGCATTGGATTTCAATGTGTTCATTCAAATGATTTTTTACTGCGTAAATACTGTATATGCAACCATTTTCAGTCGCTGGTTTTATACGCAGTGTGAAAAGATAGGTCTTGCCCTATCTTTTGTAAGCTCCCATAGACTTCTATGGAAAATGGAAAAAAGGGAGGGGGAGGCAGTTATCTGGCGTACAACACTGGAAAAAGAACACAGCTGCCCCTGCATTAAGCCTTATTGGTCATTCCAAGGATTTCTGCTGATTGTTGGCTTTCAATGCTTCTGTGTATTTTTTTTGCACATCCGCAACAGCAGCCCATGTGAATGGCATGAAATACGTGAATAAAGATCGGGACTCGATCGAGTCAAATCTTCATTTACTCAATTATATGGTGCATACGGGCGAATGTAAAAACGCATATGGTCGTGTGAAGGAGGCCATAGTATGAATTATTAGTCTAAGGCCTCTTTCACATGAGCGCTGTTTTAGCGCTGATTAGGTTCGTCACAAAATTGTATCTAAAAGAACCCATAGTTTCCTATGGGTTCTTTCAGATGAGCAATTTTTTGACGCGGCGAGAAAAATCATGTCACAAGATTTTTTTGACGCAGAGATTTCTTTCCTCAAAAGATAGAACAGGTCCTATCTTTTAACAGCACAGCGCCACGACTCCTATAGACTCCTATAGGAGCCGGCCGGCAAAGGAAAAAGGCGGGGGGAGAGAGGGGGGAGCAGCATTCTCACTCATAGCAGCCACGATGTGCATGGGGCTGCTATTTATTTACGCTATATACCGCTCAGATAGTCATGCTGTTTTAGCACGGCTATCTGAGCGCTAAAACAGCGCTTAAACATGGCTCGTGTGAAAGAGCCCTAAGACACTACACGTTGCTTTGATTGGCCAGTGCTATGTGAGCAGCTTTGGACATCCACAGCAGCATGTACCGTCTCAGACTACCGATACTTACTAATACTACGCGTACGTCGGGTAGTCAGAGAAGCGGTGCAGCCGTCTTTGTTTGTCCAGGATCGGATCTTTGCTTCCAAGGGGTTAAGTTATTAAAACAGTATCTTGTCCCCCAGCTGAGCCCTAATTAGAAATATATAGTCCGAAATACCTAATAGTGTATTTATGGCCGAGAATTCATTAAAACATGATAACAAGAAAACAAATAAAGGCATAAATGAATGAACCAATCAATAAATTAATTAATTTATGCCATGTATGGGTTAAAATCAGTGGACTTTTGGAGGTATTTTTCATCTGTGTATGCTTCCCCTCCACGGCTCACAATAAAGTACTGCTTATTCCAGCTCCGAGTTCTTCCATTAAACCCGGATTCTATTTGTATACATTAATAATTTGTGCAGGATAAACTGATTATGCGCCACAAGAAAGGGATTTGGAAGCTGGAAATACATACATATATTTTACCGTATGAGTTTTTACAATATATCAATAAAATCCTGTTTTTTACAGAAACTCGCATTACTAGAATCCTCCCTTGCAAGGCTTGGATTTTATGCGCCAGCATCTCCGAACCGCGTGTGAAGCTCCATTCTGACTGTCCTGATGGAGCCGTGTTCTTCACTGATTTAGCATAATATGATTTCTGCCAGGGGTTTGGGGATTTTGGATGGAAAGGATTGTCTGCAGCACTGTCTTTGGCATAAAAATACTGGGAAACCAATGTCAATCTGACAGACTCGATTTCAATTAAAGAGGAGCTGTCCCCTCTCCTGACCTGTCTGTGTTAGTAAATACTGGCATTCTACATAAAATAACAATGCTGAAGCATCTTTTCTGGATTGTGCCATTCCTTTGTTATTTCTCTTAGAAATTTATAAATAAATTGACAACTAGGTGTTACCATCAGAGACACGCCCCTTTTTGTCAAGCTGAATGGTAACACCCATTGGATAATTGACTCATTAATGTCTAGAAGGAAGAACGGCACAACAAAGAGCTCTAAAAAAGATACTCCAAAATCGTTATATTATAGGGCAAATCAGAAGAGATAACAGGTCCTCGTTAAATCTGGCATAGCGGTCGTTGTTCAGTTTTGTACAGAAGTTAGGCCCCTTTCACACAGGCGTATTTGAACACGCAAAATTTAACTTTTTTTTTTGCACCTACAAGACTTATTAATTTATGAGCAGATAAAAAAGACCCCAATTGAAATGGCTAATTAGTCTTTATGAGTTTTAAATGTATTCTTCTTTTCAGTGGAATTACGCAATATTTCACGTATCCCCTTGTGTATTGCGCATGCATTTGTGCCCCCCCCCCCCCCCCCCATTAACTGCTATGGGGATCTCTGGTGGCCAAATAACAGAAAAAAAAGCATGCTCTTTTTTTTGCGCAACTGAAATTTATGTGCAAAATACTAAAATGTGAATCAACCCATTAAAACCTATTCTCTGCATATTGCACGCACAAGTACGCCCGTGTGAATGAGCACTTAGGTAGGGATTTGCTGTGGAACTGCTCAGAACTCCTACACTAACAGGTAATCTCCACAAGAAGTAGGGAAAGCTAACTCCTCATTCACTCCAGTTATCAATGACTTATTATATCTGTAATCATATTGCCGATACATGTATTATACACAATATGTGTGGTCACTTGCAACATTAACTATAAATAAGGCAAATGGGCGCTGCAGAGGTATTAGTTTAATCTTCCTTATTTGCATAAATTACCCAGAGGAGCTTGCAGGGCCTTGTAAGGCTCCTCACTCGCCTTCTAGATGTTTTTACACCCTTTTTGTGTGCTCTTCTCAGGAAGAGATGATGCCATCCCCTGACACATTCACCCCCTTGGTGTCTCTACACACACTTTTTGGGTTCTCTCCTTAAGGAGACACAATACTCCTCCAGACCAGCATTAACTGTACTGGCTCATGATGGGTCACTCAGTTATTGGATTCTTATTGATTGCTGCATTTGACCTTAAGTGTGAGCATACTAGATCGCTAAGCTTACATCACTTAAAAGGCTTTTACCATTAAATACATTTTTATCTATCCTCCAGGACCCGCTGATCCTTACAGCTCTCAGCTGTTTCCACGGAGTGTGAATATTGCGGTAGCACAATGCTTGACTGCTGCTCTATTCCAACTTATTTTCACAAGTATTTTGCAGGTGAGGAAGTTATGGAGGAATCATACCCCCATTACGATGATCAATGGGGTACCATTGTGGGGCCACCCAGTGATTACATGTTTTGTCACCTATCCTTTAGTTTAAGAATTTAGAGTTGTAGTCTAACCATCATGAATTATAGATTTTATTAGATGCGCTGCGGTTTTACACCAAAGCATATATTCATCATCCTGTGTTATCCGCAGATAGCACTAAAAGAACAAATGTACTTTTATTATAAATGGTCACTAACCTTTTCACAAGCTTTGTATAAATCAGTAGTACGGTTGAATATAGAAAAAGGTTTGTAATAGAACTCAGCAGAGAAAAATGCTTCTTTCTCCATTTTTCCAACCCCCGCTTCTTCAAGACTGTTTACTGCTATCAGGGCGTAGCAAAAGGCTCATGGGCCTGGGTACAAAAGTTTATCTTGGGGCCCCCCAACTTCTCTTAACCCCTTAACACAGAGGCCTAACTTGAAGCTCCTGGGCCCCGCTGCAAAACCTGTAACAGGGCCCCCAACTATAATGCTCCCTATATAGAGAAGAGAGGCCTTATGGGCCCGGGTGCAACCGCATCCCCTATAGTTACATCAGTAGCTAAATTCATTTTGAGAGGCAAGATGGATTTTCTGCTCAATGACAGATCAGATTACATGTTGCCCATAGAAGCCTCTGGAGAGGAGAGGGAAGAGGAGGAGGGAGCAGTGGATGTGAATGAGACAGACTCACACAGAGATATTGTCACTGCTAATAGTATTTTATTGTCTACTAGCTTACCCATCGCGTGTTGCTGAGAAGACAGACACACATACATTCGTTTTTATATATCTAGATAACAACCAATCACAGCGCAGCTTTCATGTTACCTCAGTGGTATAATATATAACAACCAATCACAGCGCAGCTTTCATGTTACCTCAGCTTTATAATATATAACACCTAATCACAGCGCAGCTTTCATGTTACCTCAGCAGTGTAATATATAACAACCAATCACAGCGCAGCTTTCATGTTACCTCAGCAGTAAGAGAAATAACAGCCAATCACAGCGCAACTTTTATTCTGCCTCAGCAATATAAAAAATTGCAACCAATCACAGCGCAGCATTCATTTTACCTCAGCGGTATAATATATAGCAACCAATCACAGTGCAGCTTTCATGTAACCTCAGTAGTATAAGAAATAGCAACCAATCACAGCACAGCTTTCATTTTACTTCAGCAGTATAAGAAATAGCAACCAATCACAGTGCAACTTTCATGTAACCTCAGCAGTATAAGTAGCAACCAATCACAGCACAGCTTTCCTGTTGCCTCAGCAGTATAATATATAGCAACTCATCACAGCACAGCTTTCATATTACCTCAGCAGTATAAGAAATAGCAACCAATCACAGCACAGCTTTCATTTTACCTCAGCATTCTCAATATCTAGCAATTGTCTTGCGAAACGTTCGGCGGATGCATCATTTTGTAGTTGAACACTCATCCCGTTGCTCGTAATGCCTTTTGCTTTCATGCTTGAGATGAAAATCAAACGATCTTTGTCTGGGGGGCATAACTGTCGACGATGCTCGCACGCGCGCCACCTATCGTAGGATAGATGTACTATGCCAGTAATCTTCCCAGGAGTGTACTCGACAACTTCCCAAAGTTTCATGGCGATTGGATGAATGGTGCAGTAATGCATAACGGACAGACATACATTCATTTTTATATATATAGATGACATCAGGAAGTGAGAGAATTACATTCCGTAGTTAAAATTTGGACACTAATTCTTTTGCGCTTAGAATTTAATAATCGAGTTGGGACCTAATAACTTTTCCTATTTCTGACATAATCAATGCTCGTGCCAAATTTCAAGTTTTAATGACATCGGGAAGTGAGAGAACTAGATTCCGTACGTAAAATTTGGACGCTAATTATTTTGCGCTTAGAATTTAATAATCGAGTTGGGACCTAATAACTTTTCCAATTTATGACATAATCAATGCTCGTGCCAAATTTCAAGTTTCTATTACATTGGGAAGTGAGAGAATTAGATTCCATACGTAAAATTTGGACGCTAATTCTTTGGCGCTGAGAATTGAATAATTGAGTTGGGACCCATTAGCTTTTCCTATTTATGACATAATCAATGCTCGCACCAAATTTCAAGTTTTTATGACCTCGGGAAGTGAGAGAATTAGATTCCGTACGTAAAATTTGGACGCTAATTCTTTTGCGCTTAGAATTTAATAATCGACTTGGGACCTAATAACATTTCCTATTTATGACATAATCAATGCTCGTGCCAAATTTCAAGCTTTTTTGACATTGGGAAGTGAGAGAATTAGATTCCGAACGTAAAATTCGGACACTAATTCTTTTGTGCTTAGAATTGAATAATCGAGTTGGGACCCTTTATCATTTCCTATTTATGACATAATCAATGCTCGTGTCAAATTTAAAGTTTCTATGACATTGGGAAGTGAGAGAATTAGATTCCGTACGTAAAATTTGGACGCTAATTCTTTGGTGCTTAGAATTGAATAATCGAGTTGGAACCCTTTAACTTTTCCTATTTATGACATAATCAATGCTCGTGCCAAATTACATTGGAAAGTAAGAGAATTAGATTCCGTACGTAAAATTTCGACACTAATTCTTTTGCGCATAGAGTTGAATAATTGAGTTGGGACCCAATAGCTTTTCCTTTTTATGATATAATCAATGCTCGTGCCAAATTTCAAGTTTCTATGACATTGAGAAGTGAGAAAATTAGATTCCGTACGTAAAATTTGGATGCTAATTCTTTGGTGATTAGAATTGAATAATCGAGTCGGGACCCATTAACTTTTCCTATTTATGACATAATCAATGCTCATGCCAAATTTCATGTTTCTACGACATCGGGAAGTGAGAGAATTAGTGGCAATGATGGAAATCGAAAGATCTACGTGGGGGGGGGGCCTAACTGTCGACGACGCTCGCATGCGCGCCATTTATCATAGGATAGATGTACTATGCCAGTAATCTTCCCAGGAGTGTACTCAACAACTTCCCAAAGTTTCATGGCGATCAGACAGACACACACACACGCATACATTCAATTTTATATATATAGATCAGCAACTAGAATCACATCTACACTTCTTATTACTTCCATGTAATGTCTTCTATGCTATTACTTTTTCGTTATATGAGAGATCGGTGTAGGATCTGAAGTGCATGGTATGGAAAACATCATAGCAGCTAGTCTCCACCCACAAGCTCAGGGAAAACTGAGAATTAGAGATAAAGTATGAAGAGAGAAAAACTCGTAAAAATGCAGGATACACAAGTAATATTATAGTCAGTTATAGTGTTATACCTCATGTGCACAACATGACAACTTATTTTGAAAAGTCACCTGGAAGTTTAGGTATGCTTTAAGTGAACACCCTCTATTCAACACTAGAGATGAGCGAGCACCCAAATGCTCGGGTGCTCGTTACTCGAGTCGAACTTCCCGCGATGCTCGAGGGTTCGTTTCGAGTAACGAACCCCATTGAAGTCAATGGACGACCCGAGCATTTTTGTATATCGCCGATGCTCGCTAAGGTTTTCATTTGTGAAAATCTGGGAAATTCAAGAAAGTGATGGGAATGATACAGAAACGGATAGGGCAGGCGAGGGGCTACATGTTGGGCTGCATCTCAAGTTCCCAGGTCCCACTATTAAGCCACAATAGCGGCGAGAGTGGGCCCCCCCCCCCCAACAATTTTTACTTCTGAAAAACCCTCATTAGCAAGGCAAACCTTAGCTAAGCACCACACTACCTCCAACAAAGCACAATCACTGCCTGCATGACACTCCACTGCCACTTCTCCTGGGTTACATGCTGCCCAACCCCCTCCCCCCCCCCCGCACGACCCAGTGTCCACAGCGCACACCAAAGTGTCCCTGCGCAGCCTTCCTTCAGCTGCCCTCATGTCACACGCTGGCCTCATAGCCACATCACCCTCATGTCTATTTATAAGTGCGTCTGCCATGAGGAGGAACCGGAGGCACACACTGCATTGGGTTGGCAGGGCCAGGCAGCGACCCTCTTTAAAAGGGGCGGGGCGATAGCCCACAATGCTGTACAGAAGCAATGAGAACTCCAATCCTGTGCTAACCTCCGTCTGGAGCTGCAAACGTGGGCATAGCAATGGGGAATCCATGTGCCACACAGTATTCATTCTGACAAGGTAGAATTCAAATGACAATCCGCGCCACCATATAGTAATCAATGAGATTGACTCATTGTCTTTTACCAAAAACCGGGACACTGTAAGGTTTATTATAATTATGATAGCTCATTTTTTTTTTTTTAAGAAATAATAACATTTAGCTTCCTTTGGAGGTCGGAGCGATCCCTAATATAGCGCTACAACGGGAGCCTTACAGTGTCCCAGTTTTTGGTAAAAGACCAGTGCAGGTTTGCACTGATACACCTACACAGAGCTTGGATACGCATTTACCGTTCCATATTACGGATTTTACGTTCAATAGTAGCGCACACTTGCGCTGGAACACCTTTTCCACTACAGAGC
Source organism: Eleutherodactylus coqui (assembly GCF_035609145.1). Taxonomy (NCBI): domain Eukaryota; kingdom Metazoa; phylum Chordata; class Amphibia; order Anura; family Eleutherodactylidae; genus Eleutherodactylus; species Eleutherodactylus coqui. The sequence goes on along the minus strand of NC_089848.1, from coordinate 46,307,055 downwards.
CATGACGCTCATACATTGCGCCAGAGCGACACGCCACGAGAGCGCACGCCGAGCACTTGTACCTCCCACCTCCATAAGGTAAGACAGACTATTTAAAAGATGTATTTTTAATGTATTGGTACACTTGAGAAAGGTGTCCGAGAACGCCGAAACGCGTTGTTCATTCAGCAAGTTTTTTTTTGCATGTAACCTTTTTATTTGTATCTTTAATTTTGTATTTTGGGAATAAATATACTATTATAAAAAACTGTCCTCCATGACAGTTTATTTTATTCCACACTAGAAGATCCACAGGACGAGCGCGGAAAGAAACTTTTTGCTTTCTTGAATTCTCATTCTGTCAAGGTGTCGCATAGCTCAATCCACACTGCAAGGGAAAGCTGTCAGCGCTCTGCCCCCTACCCAAGTCAGTCAGTGCCTTTGTGCCAGACAGGTCAAACACCGCAATGGGAACTAAGTTTGCACCCACAGCATAGGTGGGTCCTAGGAAACCCAATACATGAACAAAAAATTGATCTGAGCGACCAAACATGGCAGACTTGCACCGCGCCCACAGCATAGGCCTCGGCCCACAGATTCAGCAATCCTAGGCAGGAAGCGGACTTTCACTGCACCCAGGACATGGGCCTCTGCACAAACCCTCAGCAATCGCGTGCCTACAGCGGACTCCAATACTAGCGTAGCTGTGCACGTCTCATTAGCGCTGTATCGCTCCTGTAGTTTGTCCCAATGCAGTGCCCCGGATAGTACAGCTAACGTCAGATTAAATACAGGTGGGCTTCGGCCCACACTGCATGCCCCAGTTAGACTGGGGTTCTTTATAAGTAGACACAGGCAGGTACAACTCCGTGTGGACCGACAGCATCGGTGGGTCCCAGGAAGCCACCGGCGTTGCATAAATAAATCCCATTGCATTGCCCAGCACGGCTGAGGTAACGTCAGATTAAGTGCAGGTGGGCTTCGGCCCACACTGCATGCCCCAGTCTGACCGGGGTTTTTAATACATAGACACAGGCAGGTACAAATCCCTAATGTGAAGTCCCTGTGGACCCAAAGCATGGGTGGCTCCCTGGAACCCACCGGCGGTACATAAACAAATCCCATTGCAGTGCCCTGGACAGCAGAGCTAACGTCAGATTAAATACAGGTGAGCTTCTGCCCACACTGCATGCCCCAGTCAGACTGGGGTTTTTTATAAGTAGACACAGGCAGGTACAACTCCGTGTGGACCGAAAGCATGGGTGGGTCCCAGGAAGCCACCGGTGTTGCATAAATAAATCCCATTGCATTGCCCAGCACAGCTGAGGTAACGTCAGATTAAATGCAGGTGGGCTTCGGCCCACACTGCATGCCCCAGTCAGACTGGGGTTCTTTATAAGTAGACACAGGCAGGTACAACTCCGTGTGGACCGACAGCATCGGTGGGTCCCAGGAAGCCACCGGCGTTGCATAAATAAATCCCATTGCATTGCCCAGCACGGCGGAGGTAACGTCAGATTAAATGCAGGTGGGCTTCGGCCCACACTGCATGCCCCAGTCTGACCAGGGTTTTTAACACATAGACACAGGCAGGTACAAATCCCTAATGTGAAGTCCGTGTGGACCCAACTCATGGGTGGCTCCCTGGAACCCACCGGCGGTACATAAATGTATCCCATTGCAGTGCCCTGCTCAGCAGAGCTAACGTCAGATACAATACAGGTGGGCTTCGGCCCACAGTGCATGCCCCAGTCAGACTGGTAATATGTACCTTAACAGTAACCGCGTTGGTGGGAATGTAGTCGCGACTGTGGACCTAGTAGTGCGGTTTTATTTAGTTGGTTTTTGGAATGTGGCCAGGATTAAGTGGGCCGTGGCAGGGGGATGGTGGGGGGGGCTCTCTTGTTGTGTCGGTAAAGGTGAAATTCTTGGACTGCCACCAGACGGACCAATGCAAAGGTATTTGCCAAGAATGTTTTCATTGTTGGAGGAGGAGGGGGATGTTTTTGAGGCACTACGTGTCCTCTCCACGTGTCCGTGGTTATATGCACCTTAACAGTAACCGCGTTGGTGGGAAATGGCCTCGCCGCCATCATGTCTTTAGGAAGCCTCCGTTTCCACACCCCAGTGACATAGCATTAGCAGCGGTATAGGCAGAGCCCAGAATTAGTAACATTTCAGCAGTAGCATTAGGGACAGGCCCCAGTAACATATCACTAGCAGCAGTATAGGGGGAGCACATTCTTAGTTCCATTTCAGTAGTAGTAGCAGTCCAGACAGGCCCCAGTAACAATTCCGAAGCAGCAGTATAGGGGGAGCACAGTATTATTTCCATTTCAGTAATAGTAGCAGTCAAGACAGGCCAAAGGCCAGTGAAGGCCTTACATATTTTGCTTCAATTTTTTAAAATGGTGAGGTGAAAAAACAGACAGACACCGTATGCAGCGTATATATTGTATACTCTTTCCCTCTGGCGGGATGACGGCGATCATGTAACGGACACAGCAGAGCCAGGAAACAATTATGCGCAAGCCTGCTATAACGCTTAGCTGGGTAATAATGAGCGACTACTACCCCCAGCAGACACGCAGTAAACTGTACACAGTTACAGGCTTGGCTGGGTATTAATGAGCGACTACTACCCCCAGCAGAAACGCAGTAAACTGAAGACGGTCACAGGCAGCCCAAATATTGTATTTTTTCCCAATTTTGGGGAAAAAGCCCACTGCGTGTATAGCCTGTATATGGATTTCTCTGTTGGAGGATGACTGTGGTTATTGAAAACACAGTGCAGCCAGAACAAAATCATGCGCAAGGCTGTGTATTAATTAGCAACTACTACCCCCAGCAGACACGCAGTAAACTGCAGACGGCCCAGGCAGCCCAAATATAGTATTTTTTCCCAATTTTTTTGAAAAAGCCCACTGCCTATATAGTCAGTATACCTCTTTCCCTGTACCACTGTCCCTGCTTTATCAGTACTGCCCCTATACTGAGTAAAATGACTGCAGACTGAGGACGCTATGGTCTGCACGCCCGATATACCAAAAAAAAAATTTGCAAAACTGCTAAAAGCAGCCTCAACAGTACTGCACACGGTCAGATGTGGCCCTAAGAAGGACCGTTGGGGTTCTTGAAGACAAAGAATAACAGCCTAACACTCTCCCTATAGCAGCTACAGCAAGACGACACTTTCCCTAATGTTTCTCAGCGTGCATCTGTGGCGAGCCGCAGGCAGGCCCAGTTTAAATACTCGGGTGGCACCTGATCTCCCCAGCCACTCACTGCAGGGGGTGGGATAGGGCTGGAACTTCACAGGAGGAAGTTGTAATGCCTTCCCTGTGTTACTATTGGCCAGAAAACGGCGCAAAATTTTCTGGGAAGAAAATGAAAGTGACTCAAACACCTCGTGGTGCTCGTCTCGAGTAACGAGCATCTCGAGTACCCTAATACTCGAACGAGTATCAAGCTCGGACGAGTACGCTCGCTCATCTCTATTCAACACCATCCTTTTTATCCTGTCTTTTCATCTAAATTGGTTTAAAGGGGTTGTCCCGCGGCAGCAAGTGGGTCTATACACTTCTGTATGGCCATAATAATGCACTTTGTAATATACATTGTGCATTAATTATGAGCCATACAGAAGTTATAAAAAGTTTTATACTTACCTGCTCCGTTGCTGGCGTCCTCGTCTCCATGGTGCCGACTAATTTTCGCCCTCCGATGGCCAAATTAGCCGCGCTTGCGCAGTCCGGGTCTTCTGCAGTCTTCTATGGAGCCGCTCGTGCAGAATGCAGGCTCCGTGTAGCTCCGCCCCGTCACGTGCCGATTCCAGCCAATCAGGAGGCTGGAATCGGCAATGGACCGCACAGAAGAGCTGCGGTCCACGGAGACAGAGGATCCCGGCGGCCATCTTCAGCGGTAAGTATTGAAGTCACCGGAGCGCGGGGATTAAGGTAAGCGCTCCGGTAAGCTTTCTTTACCTCCCTGCATCGGGGTTGTCTCGCGCCGACCGGGGGGGGGGGTTGAAAAAAAAAAAAACCCGTTTCGGCGCGGGACAACCCCTTTAAGATTGGGGCAGCACTGTGGCTCACTTTTTAGCATTGTTGTCCTGCCAAACTGGGGTCCTGTGTTTAAATCCAACCAAGAACATAATCTGCATGGAGTTTGTATGTTCTCCTTGGGTTTGCATGGGTTTGCTCTGCAATAAGCTGCTGGCAGAACAAAAGTGAGTTTTTAACATGCCTACAAATGCTCTACTATTGCCTTTTAAATCATCGAATACTCGGATGTACGTAATGACATACGCCACAGGAACTACATAGAAGCCTCAAGGGATCTTCACCATTAGGTTCACCTGTAAAGTGTCACGTGATGCTACCGCGTCTTTTCTCTACTTCGAGGGATACTGCTCATCGCAACGAGGATTACTTCGTTTGGTCGCTTGAATGCTTCTTACTACAAAGGTGAGTTTGCTCACTTGTATGGTCTGCTACTTGATCTCCATATGGCCTGCAGTAGTGTCCTGTAGACTGTTACCTTACCTCTCCATCGCAGGGAACAGACATGCTGTAGTACCCCTCAAAATAGCAATCAAAACATCCCACAGTGGCACATGGCTCTATCAAGGCATTCATAATGAGTGGAGAGCCACATGGCGCTGGCGCCTGTGAGACGTTTTTGCTTGCTACTTCAAAGTCGACTTCAACATGGCTGTTCAGTAATTATGGTCCTTTATACGCAATCCCTGTTTGACCCTTATTGATTTCTTAGAATGTGTAGTATCCCTCGAAGTAGCAAATTTAAAATTTCTCATCGGCGGCAGCACCACGTGGCTCTATCAAGGCGTTCATAATGACAAATGGAGAACAATAGGCCCCTGTCGCCTCTGAGATGTTTTTGCTCACTACCTCGAAAGCATCCTCAACAGGTTTATTTGGTCGTTTTGGCCCTTGGTACTCGATCCCCATTTTAGCATCACTGATTTAATAAAAAGCGTAGCATCATTCGAAGTAGTGAACAAAAATATCTATCAGGCTTAATAAGTATTCATAAAGTGTTCTCAACTTTGATTTTCTGATACCGAGAATCAAATCTCATGCATTGAGATAAAAATAATGTGCTCACTACTTGAAGCTACCAACAGAGAGAACTTACAGTATATTGCTATAAATTAAACTGAATAATGCAGAACCCCCTTTGTAGATATGTCTTTTAAATATACAGTAAATAGAACCACATACTGCCCAGAAAAATACAGTGGTGCCTTGGGTTAAGAGTTTAATTTGTTCAATGAATGGCCGAGCGCTGCCTGTGATTGGCTGAGTGCTGTGACCAATCACAGGCAGCGCTCAGCTGCCATTCATTGAATGACTGAGTGCTGCCTGTGATTGGCTGAGCGCTCAGCCAATCAGATACAGCTCTTTCAGCAGGTAGGGATTTTAAATCCCAATCTGATGAAAGAACTTCAGAGCAGTACAGGGAGAAGATGCGGCTACATGTGGCTGAGCCACGGCAGCGGCTGAGAGGTGAGTATATATATATTTTTTATTTTTTATTACAGCTAGGGATGATTTTCGGGGAAGGGCTTATATTTAAAGCCCTTCCACAAAAATCACTGCAGGGGTGTCGGCAGCCTATTGCTTTCAATGGGGCTGCCGACAGCAGCAGTCCTATAGAAATCAATGCGGGAGATTTTCGATCCTCTGCCACAGCTTCACAGTTTTGACAGCTGTGGCAGAGGATTCTTTACTCCCCATGGAATGCGAAGCAGGGTCGTAACTCGAGTTTTTGCTCTTAATGTAGAGCGAAAATTCGGGAGAGAGCCTGCTCGCAAGTCAAGAAGCTCACAGGCTGAGGCACTCGCAAGCCAAGGTATCACTGTAGTAGGATATAGTGCTAAGGCAAGTAGCACTAAACAGTGACCAGATAAGTAGCACTCAACAGAGACCATATAAGTAGCACCAAACTATGCCTAGATAATTGTGTAAATTTGCTTTGTCACTGGCCTTGTGCGAGGCCACTCTGACTGTGCCACTTCATAATTTAGCCTAGAGTGTGGTGCTGTCCTAGCACAGTGCCTGCCTATGTGTAAGTAGGTCCCACAGCCCACCTTTAAACAGTCTAACAATTCTCTATATAAAGAGGCATAACTTGAAGCTGCTGGGCCTCAATGCAAAATCTGTAACAGGGACCCCAAACTGTAATGCCTTATTTATATTCAATGGGCCACAGAACAGTAGCCCGCCTCTGACAATACTGCAAAAGAAAGAAGGAGCAAGTGGGTTGTTTTTTTCAAAGCTTTATTAATTTCCCCAACAGATGTTACAACAGATGCTGGAAGTGATTCCCATTCACCTCTATGCACCTATAAGCACATTGCAACATATTGGCTGATACTGCCTGCAGCTCTTCAACAATGATGCTGTGGATAGTCTTTTTCTTGAGATCATCCAAGGTAAAAGCAGTATATTCTTTCTTCTGGGGCTGGATGGTTATAAAACTGTTCAAACAAATCCAGATAAACTGTGGTATTCACTGCTAATTTGAATAAATGAAACCATGCCTTGTCCATCATGAAGCACAGCAATGGGTCCAAACATGATCAAGAATTTAGCAATCATGGTCAGCAACCACATACAATAATTAACACGTTTAGCTTTGTTGAGCCCTTTCAGTCCCTGCACACGTTCTTCTGGATGGTTTTAAGTTCAAGGATTTCAGCACTTGTCCACACGTTGTTCATGATACACCAATTTAATGGGACAGTCTCTGAGTTGGTTTTCGATGACTGTTTGCAATCAGCTACTGAATGTCACATATGACTTTGGACATTCCGACTGACGGAGGCCTTGGTTTCTTCATGTTTGCGACAGGCCCGGTATGGCAGCATTTCTGAACCAGGCCCTCAATAGAATGTATATCAGGTGGTTTTGTACCTGGGTACTTGTCGGCAAAGGCCTCTTGCATTTCCTTAATTAATACACTTCACACATAGCCTTCCGCAATAATGATTTTCTGCTTCAGGAAGAACACCACCTTTCTGATGTGACATGCACAAAAGGACTTAATAGCAGGGTCAAATTAAACCAGGAACATTTGGCACGGAATACGTAACAAAATTTTGCCAGCGCCAGACAGGGTGGAAGGGGCTACAACCTCCTACAAAGAATGTGGTGCCGGGATCAAAGGTTGATTATTTTTCTATTGCCCACTCTGTAGTACTGATTTTCTCATATGAGGAAGAAAGATCTCCTTAAGCCCCTATGGTACCTTTCACTCAGGAGGGAATTAGTTGTTCCAATAGCTTGAATTCAGAGCCACAAGATTAAATTCTGCAAAAGAAAAGCTTTCTGCTGCAAATTTAAGGACATCTTGTGGAATTGTTGCAAATTTCTAACATACAGATGTAATTCTGCAATTAAAGTCTGCAGAAAAACGCAATAAGTTCTGCAAGATCTTTCGCAGATCGCATTCTGCAGTTAAAATAAAATCCGCACTAATTTATAAAATCCACATCTGCACTGCATCCTGCAGAAATTTTGTCCTGTGAGAAAGGTCCTTTGGCTCCAGAGCCTGGGTGTAGCTGCACCCTCCGCACCCTCTGCAATTACAGCTCTGCCTATACACAAGTACATGCAAGGATTTACAGTTAAAGGAAGTCTGTCAGCTTGAAAACGCTGCCCACACTGCGGGCCTCATGTTACAGAGCCGGAGGAGCTGAGCAGATTGATATAGAGTTTTTGGGGCAAAGATTCCGTATAACTTGTATTTTATACATTTAAACCTCTGCTTATTCGAAGCTGAACAGTCCAATGGGCGGTCCTATCAGTGATTGGCAGCTACCTCTGTATGTACAGTCATGCACACTCATCTGTGAATCACTGATAGCTCCGCCCATTGGACTGTTCAGTTCAGGATGTGCAGAGATATAAATGAATAAAATACAAGTTATACTGAATCTTTCCACATAAAACTATATATCAGTCTGCACGGCTCCTCCGGCTCTATAGGAGAAGATGCTTGTAGTTTGGACAGCATGTTCAAGCTAACAGAAAACCAATGACAGTGATGGCGAACCATTTAGAGACAGAGTGACCAAACTGCAATCCAAAACCCACTTATTTACTGCAAAGTGCCAACATGCCAGGGGGCGGGGCTTATCATGACGTATGATTTTACCTCTGTCGTTATAAAAAGGACAGGGCCACTTCAAAATAGACCGGGTGCAGATTTTGACTGCTTTTAGGATGCGGAAATGCTGAAGAATGTCCTCAGCGGAAATTTCTGTGGAGCATTTCCGCATCCAAAAAGCAGTCAAAATCTACACGCTGTCTATTTTGAAACAGCCCTGCCCATTTCTGCCACATGTAAACATACCCCAGCGATAATAGTGACTATTATTGCTCTGGCCATGAAGGGGGGGGAGCAATAATACTGACTCCCCCATCGGCCCAGCAGATAATAGTGACCCCCACCCCCACCCCCAGCGATAATAATGACCCCCTTCCCCCACAGCGGCCCCAGCGATAATAGTGACATCCCAAAGCGGCCCCCAATATAATAGTGACCCCCTCTAGCGGTAATAGTGACCCACCCCACAGCGGCCCCAGTATCACAGTGACCCCCCCCCCAGCGGCCCCCAGTATCACAGTGACCCTCTGCAGCGGCCCCCCAGTAGCACAATGACCCTCTGCAACGGTCCCCCAGTAGCACAGTGCCCCCCCCCACCCCACAGCGGCACCCCAGTATCACAGTGACACCCCACAGTGGCCCCCAGTATCACAGTGACGCCCCGCAGCGGCCCTCGGTAGCACAGTGATCCCCCCATAGCAGCCCCCCAGTAGCACAGTGACCCCTGCAGTGGCCCCTCAGTAGCAAAGTGACACCCCACAGTGGCCCCCCAGTAGCACAGTGACCCTCTACATTGGTCCCCCAGTAGCACAGGGCCCCCCCCACCCCGCAGTGACACCCCAGTATCACAGTGACACACACCCCCCCCCCCGCAGCGGCCCCCCGTTAGCACAGTGATCCCCCCACAGCAGCCCCCCAGTAGCACAGTGACCCCCACAGTGGCCTCTCAGTAGCAAAGGGACACCCCACAGTGGCCTCTCAGTAGCAAAGTGACACCCCACAGCGGCCCCCCCAGTAGCATAATGACACCCCACAGTGGCCCCCTAGTAGCACAGTGACACCCCAGCTTCGCCCCCCAGTAGCACAGTGACACCCCACAGCGGCCCCTTGAGACCAACATACTTACCCCCTCCTCTGCCTGGCGCGCATATTAACTTTTTCCACACCACTTCTGCCCTATTCAGCAATTCCAGCAACCTGATTGGTTGTTTGGGTTGACTGATTCACCAAGGAGGATGAGGTCGAGGGAGGGGGTAGAAGGATCCCGGCTGCACACTGATGTCACAGTGTGCACCGGGATCAGCGCAGCTAGCAGCACTGCTTAGTGAATGCCTGCAGGGAAGCCGCGGCCCTTGCAGGTATTCACTAACGTGGTGAGCTGCCAACGGTGACGCGTTCCAGCAGGGAGGGCTCTCCGTGCCACCTCTGGCACACGTGCCATAGGTTCGCCACCACTGACCTATGACATTGAACATGATGTCTAATCTACAGGCACAATTGTATAGAGCAGGAGAAGCTGATTGATATATAGTCTTGGAGGAAGAATTTCAGTGTAACTTTTATCTCACTCATTTAAATCTCCCATTCATCTCTATGGCAGATAAACATGCAGAAAGAGTCACGATGCTGCCATGCACAACTTCAAGGGGATACAGTGCTGGAACAGGGCGTCCATTGAATATGAAAGACAACTCTCCGGACTCCCCGTTCCTTCACCATTGTGCCCCATAACGTAGTTTATGGGGTTCAATGGTGATGACAGGTTCCCTTTAACAAAAGCACATCTGCAAATAGTGCTAAAAGGAAAGTAACATGTTTACTGCTATTCTTTAATGACCTTATTTGTGACCTCATGTGTCTGGAAGTAACAAGTCCTTATGTACTGGCACAATAAGAACTGTCTATGTCTGGGATTTAGACCTAAAATGCCTATAAAAAGTAAGCCACAAAATAGTGTTGAAAAGGGGTTTATCTGACCCTCGGGCACCTTGAAGTACAACAATATTTTCTTCTGTTGTTGAGTACTGCAGTTACTTTTAAAGACTGAGATATTGCTTTTTTGCCTGCTAAAAATATCAGCTGTTGTCTGGCAAACGTATCCAGATCTTCACAAAGGATTGCCATAGTGCCTGATCACTAAGATAGGAATATGAAAATCTAAGCTAGGATATAACAAAACCATATTTCTGTCTCTGAAACACTAGAACCTATGGACGATTATATAATGCAGGTCATCTAATCATCTACATGTCTGTCTCCACAAATAATTATATTGTGCTATGATTTCGCTATCTCTTGTACGAAGCAAGTTCCCTGAAAAGAGTTGGCACGGTGTCATAAGATATAGTAGAATGATACAAATGCAAACTACCGCTATAGACATAAATAAAGGTGAAAGAAAGTACAGCAAAGCCGAGCATAACTAGCAGCAGGGGAATTTATGCCTTTTCTCAAGTGAAGTAAAAGCTTTTAAAGATACCAAACACAAGGCCAGATGTAATTTTGTCAGTCTACCTTGGCTAGCCCTGTACATTCCACAACTCCTCTACTCGACATTAGCATTTTCACAGCTTACATTTTTTTAATAGCCCAGATAAATAATAAAGCGAACTGTGTTTTATTGGTTAATAAAATAATTAATGACTGGCTGGGCTGAACCATAAACAGTATATATATACAAGGCTGCAATCTATCCCCAGCCGTGTTCAACTTATATGCCGAAATGATCATAAGGCGATGCAATCTGGATGAATCCCCAACTGGAGTGAAAATTGGTGGAAGAAGCATAAACAATCTTCGATATGCTGACGACACAAGTCTACTTGCTGTAAATGAAAAGGACCTTGAATACCTAATTCGAAGAATCAAAGAAGAAAGTGAACACACAGGACTGTATCCCAATACCTTAATAGGAAACAAGGCTGCTGACAATAGAAAGCAATGTTGTACCACGCATAACAATCGACAATGAAGAAATTGAATCAGTCCAAGATTTTACTTTCCTTGGATCCAAGATTGACAGCAGTGGCAAATCGGGGCCTGAAATCAAATGAGCAATCAGCCTTGGCTATAGTGCAATGTAAGGAATAATGAAGATAAGGAAGAACAAAGACATCGGCATTACAACAAAGATCCGAATAATCAATGCAATCATTTTCCCAATAACTACATATGCATGTGAAAGCTGGACACTAGAGATGAGCGAACGTGTTCGTCCGAGCTTGATATTCGTGCGAATATTAGGGTGTTCGGGATGTTCGTTATTCGTAACGAACACCATGCGGTGTTCGGGTTACTTTCACTTCCTTCCCTGAGACGTTAGCGCGCTTTTCTGGCCAATTGAAAGACAGGGAAGGCATTACAACTTCCCCCTGCGTCGTTCAAGCCCTATACCACCCCCCTGCAGTGAGTGGCTGGGGAGATCAGGTGTCCGCCTAATATAAAAGTCGGCCCCTCCCGCGGCTCGCCTCAGATGCCGTGTGAGTTAGATGAGGGACAGTGCTGTTTGTACCGGAGCTGCGGTAGGGAAAGAATTGGTAGTTAGTGTAGGCTTCAAGACCCCCAAAGGTCCTTATTAGGGCCACTGATAGCTGTGTGTTGGCTGCTGTTAGCAGTGGCAATTATTTTTTTTCTCAAAATCGCCTCTGCAGAGCGTTGCACCCGGCATTAGGGACAGAAGTGCTGCATAGGCAGGGAGAGTGTTAGGAGTGAGTGTAGCCTTCAAGAACCTCAACGGTCCTTTCTAGGGCCATATTTAACCGTGTGCAGTACTGTCCAGGCTGCTGTTAGCTGTGCTGCATTTTTTTTTTCTTCTCAAAATCGCCTCTGCAGAGCATTGCACCCTCCATTGATACTGCAGGGAAAGAATTGTGTAGGCAGGGCCACAACACAGTTATTATTCATTGAATATACGCAGTGCTGCCTTTTGGTGGAAAAAAACTGAAAATAATTGTATTTGTCCTGCCTCTGTCCGTCCTAAGGGCGGTGGACACGTGTCGGCTGCGTGTGCAACGTTTAAAAATCAGACGCACCCAGCTACGGTTTACTCCTGGCTTCGCCATTTGCTTTCCTTAATTGGGAAAAAAAATACCTGCTCTGCCAGAGTTAATAACTCTGCTACCCTCACGTTCTGTGCCACATTAGCAGGGACACAGCACAGTTATTAAACTTCTCATGTTCATTGAATATACGCAGTGCTGCCTTTTGGTGGAAAAAAACTGAAAATAATTCTATTTGTCCTGCCTCTGTCCGTCCTAAGGGCGGTGGACACGTGTCGGCTGCGTGTGCAACGTTTTAAAATCAGACGCACCCAGCTACGTTTTACTCCTGGCTTCGCCATTTGCTTTCCTTAATTGGGAAAAAAAATACCTGCTCTGCCAGAGTTAATAACTCTGCTACCCTCACGTTCTGTGCCACATTAGCAGGGACACAGCACAGTTATTAAACTTCTCATGTTCATAGAATATACGCAGTGCTGCCTTTTGGTGGAAAAAAACTGAAAATAATTCTATTTGTCCTGCCTCTGTCCGTCCTAAGGGCGGTGGACACGTGTCGGCTGCGTGTGCAACGTTTAAAAATCAGACGCACCCAGCTACGTTTTACTCCTGGCTTCGCCATTTGCTTTCCTTAATTGGGAAAAAAAATACCTGCTCTGCCAGAGTTAATAACTCTGCTACCCTCACGTTCTGTGCCACATTAGCAGGGACACAGCACAGTTATTAAACTTCTCATGTTCATTGAATATACGCAGTGCTGCCTTTTGGTGGAAAAAAACTGAAAATAATTCTATTTGTCCTGCCTCTGTCCGTCCTAAGGGCGGTGGACACGTGTCGGCTGCGTGTGCAACGTTTTAAAATCAGACGCACCCAGCTACGTTTTACTCCTGGCTTCGCCATTTGCTTTCCTTAATTGGGAAAAAAAATACCTGCTCTGCCAGAGTTAATAACTCTGCTACCCTCACGTTCTGTGCCACATTAGCAGGGACACAGCACAGTTATTAAACTTCTCATGTTCATAGAATATACGCAGTGCTGCCTTTTGGTGGAAAAAAACTGAAAATAATTCTATTTGTCCTGCCTCTGTCCGTCCTAAGGGCGGTGGACACGTGTCGGCTGCGTGTGCAACGTTTAAAAATCAGACGCACCCAGCTACGTTTTACTCCTGGCTTCGCCATTTGCTTTCCTTAATTGGGAAAAAAAATACCTGCTCTGCCAGAGTTAATAACTCTGCTACCCTCACGTTCTGTGCCACATTAGCAGGGACACAGCACAGTTATTAAACTTCTCATGTTCATTGAATATACGCAGTGCTGCCTTTTGGTGGAAAAAAACTGAAAATAATTCTATTTGTCCTGCCTCTGTCCGTCCTAAGGGCGGTGGACACGTGTCGGCTGCGTGTGCAACGTTTTAAAATCAGACGCACCCAGCTACGTTTTACTCCTGGCTTCGCCATTTGCTTTCCTTAATTGGGAAAAAAAATACCTGCTCTGCCAGAGTTAATAACTCTGCTACCCTCACGTTCTGTGACACATTAGCAGGGACACAGCACAGTTATTAAACTTAGATTATTCATTCACTAGAGGCAGTGGGGCCTTTCGTTTTCAAAAAAGGGAAAAAATTATATTTGGCTGCAGTCTTGCGCCAATTTATTTCCTGCCTGTGAAATCAAATCACTGGTAATACAGCATGCTGAGGGGTAGGGGTAGGCCTAGAGGACGTGGACGCGGCCGAGGACGCGGAGGGCCAAGTCAGGGTGTGGGCAAAGGCCGAGCTCCTGATCCAGGTGTGTCGCAGCCGACTGCTGCGCGATTAGGAGAGAGGCACGTTTCTGGCGTCCCCACATTCATCGCCCAATTAATGGGTCCACGCGGGAGACGGTTATTAGAAAATGAGCAGTGTGAGCAGGTCCTGTCCTGGATGGCAGAAAGTGCTTCGAGCAACCTATCGTCAACACGCAGTTCTGCGCCGTCCACTGCTGCAAATCCGAATCCTCTGTCTGCTGCTCCTCCTTCCTCCCAGCCTCCTCACTCCACTACAATGACACCTGCTCAGGAGCGGGAACACTCCCAGGAACTGTTCTCGGGCCCCTGCTTAGATTGGGCAGCAGCGGTTCCTCTCCCACCAGAGGAGTTTATCGTCACTGATGCCCAACCATTCGAAAGTTCCCGGGGTCCGGGGGAAGAGGCTGGGGACTTCCGCCAACTGTCTCAACAACTTTCTGTGGGTGAGGAGGACGATGACGATCAGACACAGTTGTCTTGCAGTGAGGTAGTAGGAAGGGCAGTAAGTCCGAGGGAGCAGCGCACAGAGGATTCGGAGGAAGAGCAGCAGGACGATGAGGTGACTGACCCCACCTGGTGTGCAACGCTTACTCAGGAGGACAGGTCTTCAGAGGGGGAGTCAAGGGCATCAGCAGGGCAGGTTGCAAGAGGCAGTGCGGTGGCCAGGGGTAGAGGCAGGGCCAGACCGAATAATCCACCAACTGTTTCCCAAAGCGCCCCCTCGCGCCATGCCACCCTGCAGAGGCCGAGGTGCTCTAAGGTCTAGCAGTTTTTCAGAGAGACGCCTGATGACCGACGAACAGTGGTGTGCAACCTTTGTCGCGCAAAGCTCAGCTGGGGAGCCAACACCAACAGCCTCACCACCACCACCATGCGCAGACATATGATGGCCAAGCACCCCACAAGGTGGGACGAAGGCCGTTCAGCGCCTCCAGTTTGCACCCCTGCCTCTCCCCCTGTGCCCCAACCTGCCACTGAGATGCAACCCCCCTCTCAGGACACAGGCACTACCGCCTCATGGCCTGCACCCACACCCTCATCTCCGCTATCCTCGGCCCCATCCAGCAGTGTAGTTCAGCGCACCGTCCAGCCGTCGCTTGCGCAACTGTTGGAGCGCAAGCGCAAGTACGCCGCCACGCACCCGCACGCTCAAACGTTAACCGTCCGCATAGCAAAATTCATCAGCCTTGAGATGCTGCCGTATAGGGTTGTGGAAACTGAGTCCTTCAAAAGTATCATGGAGGCGGCGGCCCCGCGCTACTCAGTTCCCAGTCGCCACTACTTTTCCCGATGTGCCGTCCCAGCCCTGCACGACCACGTCTCCCGCAACATTGTACGCGCCCTCACCAACGCGGTTACTGCCACGGTCCACTTAACAACGGACACGTGGACAAGCACAGGCGGGCAGGGCCACTACATCTCCCTGACGGCACATTGGGTGAATTTAGTGGAGGCTGGGACAGAGTCAGAGCCTGGGACCGCTCACGTCCTACCCACCCCCAGAATTGCGGGCCCCAGCTCGGTGGTGGTATCTGCGGAGGTGTATGCTTCCTCCACTAAAGCACCCTCCTCCTCCTCCTCCTCCTCTGTCTCGCAATCAAGATGTGTTAGCAGCAGCATGTCGCCAGCAGTCGGTGTCGCGCGGTGTGGCAGCACAGCGGTGGGCAAGCGTCAGCAGGCCGTGCTGAAACTACTCAGCTTAGGCGATAAGAGGCACACGGCCCACGAACTGCTGCAGGGTCTGACACAGCAGACCGACCGCTGGCTTGCGCCGCTGAGCCTCCAACCGGGCATGGTCGTGTGTGACAACGGCCGTAACCTGGTGGCGGCTCTGCAGCTCGGCAGCCTCACGCACGTGCCATGCCTGGCCCACGTCTTTAATTTGGTGGTTCAGCGCATTCTGAAAAGCTACCCACGCTTGTCAGACCTGCTCGTAAAGGCGCGCCGGCTCTGCGCACATTTCCGCAAGTCCCACACGGACGCTGCCACCCTGCGCACCCTGCAACATCACTTTAAGCTGCCAGTGCACCGACTGCTGTGCGACGTGCCCACACGGTGGAACTCTACGCTCCACATGTTGGCCAGGCTCTATGAACAGCGTAGAGCTATAGTGGAATACCAACTCCAACATGGGCGGCGCAGTGGGAGTCAGCCTCCTCAATTCCTTTCGAAGAGTGGGCCTGGTTGGCAGACATCTGCCATGTCCTTGGTAATTTTGAGGAGTCTACCCAGGTGGTGAGCGGTGATGCTACAATCATTAGCGTCACCATTCCTCTGCTATGCATCTTGAGAAATTCCCTGCAAACCATAAAGGCAGCTGCTTTGCGCTCGGAAACGGGGGAAGACAGTATGCCGCTGGATAGTCAGGGCACCCTCCTGTCTATTTCTCAGTGCGTACAGGAGGAGGAGGAGGAGCATGAGGAGGATGAGGAGGAGGGGGAAGAGACAGCTTGGCCCGCTGCTGACGGTACACCGGCTGATTGCCTGTCATCCTTTCAGCGTGTATGGCCTGAGGAGGAGGAGGAGGAGGATCCTGAAAGTGATCTTCCTAATGAAGACAGCCATGTGTTGCGTACAGGTACCCTGGCACACATGGCTGACTTCATGTTAGGATGCCTTTCTCGTGACCCTCGCATTGCACGCATTCTGGCCACAACGGATTACTGGGTGTACACACTGCTCGACCCACGCTATAAGGAGAACCTGCCCACTCTGATTCCCGAAGAGGAAAGGGGTTCGAGAGTGTTGCTATACCACAGGACCCTTGCGGACAAGCTGATGGTGAAATTCCCAGCCAACAGCGCTAGTGGCAGAAGGCGCAGTACCGAGGGCAAGGTAGCAGGGGAGGTGCGGAGATCGAGCAGCATGTACATCCCAGGCAGTGCAACAGTCTTTAAGGGCCTGGCCAGCTTTATGGCTCCCCACCAAGACTGTGTCACCGCTTCCCAGTCAAGGCTGAG
Organism: Eleutherodactylus coqui; assembly: GCF_035609145.1. Taxonomy (NCBI): domain Eukaryota; kingdom Metazoa; phylum Chordata; class Amphibia; order Anura; family Eleutherodactylidae; genus Eleutherodactylus; species Eleutherodactylus coqui. The sequence goes on along the minus strand of NC_089848.1, from coordinate 46,290,204 downwards.
TCGGCGGGAGCACTGTAAAAGGATGGTGAGGGAGTACGTAGCCGATCGCACGACCGTCCTCGGTGACGCCTTTGCCCCCTACAACTACTGGGTGTCGAAGCTGGACACGTGGCCTGAACTAGCGCTGTATGCCCTGGAGGTGCTTGCTTGTCCTGCGGCTAGCGTCTTGTCGGAGAGGGTGTTTAGTGCGGCTGGGGGAATCATCACAGATAAGCGTAGCCGCTTGTCAACCGACAGTGCCGACAGGCTAACACTCATCAAGATGAACAAAGGCTGGATTTCCCCAGACTTCTGTTCTCCACCAGCGGACAGCAGCGATACGTAAGCAATACGTAGGCTGCACCCGCGGATGGAAGCTACGTTCTCTCTCACCATCCAAAACGGGGACATTTCTGCTTCATCAATCTGTGTCTAATATTCCTCCTCCTCCTCCTGCTCCTCCTCCTGAAACCTCACGTAATCACGCTGAACGGGCAATTTTTCTTAGGGCCACAAGGCTCACTCAAATAATTTTTCTGAACAATTTTTATAAGTTTCAATGCGCTTAAAAGCGTTGGAACTGTAACTTGAACCAATTTTTCGCTACACTGGGCTGCCTCCAGGCCTAGTTACCACTTAAGCCATATTAACCAAAGCGATTAATGGGTTTCACCTGCCCTCTTGGCTGGCCATGGGCAATTTTTGGGATGTACATTAGTACTGTTGATACAGCAATTTTTGTGGGCCCTCGCCTACAGTGTAATCAAATTAATTTTTAGCCCACCTGCATTCCAGCTGACGTTACCTCAGCTGTGTTGGGCAATGCAATGGGATATTTCTATGTACCGCCGGTGGCTTCCTGGCACCCACCCAGGCTGTGGGTCCACAGGGAATTATAAATGCATCTGTTTCCACTTGTAAAGAACCCCAGTCAGACTGGGGCATGCAGTGTGGGCCGAAGCCCACCTGTATTACGCACGACATTACTACCTCAGCTGTGTTGGGCAATGCAATGGGATATTTCTATGTACCGCCGGTGGCTTCCTGGCACCCACCCAGGCAGTGGGTCCACAGGGAGTTTAACCTACATGTGTCCACTTCTAAAGAACCCCAGTCTGACTGGGGCATGCAGTGTGGGCCGAAGCCCACCTGTATTACGCACGACATTACTACCTCAGCTGTGTTGGGCAATGCAATGGGATATTTCTATGTACCGCCGGTGGCTTCCTGGCACCCACCCAGGCAGTGGGTCCACAGGGAGTTTAACCTACATGTGTCCACTTGTAAAGAACCCCAGTCAGACTGGGGCATGCAGTGTGGGCCGAAGCCCACCTGTATTACGCACGACATTACTACCTCAGCTGTGTTGTGCAATGCAATGGGATATTTTTGTGTACCGCCGGTGGGTTCCAGGGAGCCACCCATGCTGTAGGTGCACACGGAGTGTAACCTACATGTGTCCACTTGTAAAGAACCCCAGTCTGACTGGGGCATGCAGTGTGGGCCGAAGCCCACCTGTATTACGCACGACATTACTACCTCAGCTGTGTTGTGCAATGCAATGGGATATTTTTGTGTACCGCCGGTGGGTTCCAGGGAGCCACCCATGCTGTAGGTGCACACGGAGTGTAACCTACATGTGTCCACTTGTAAAGAACCCCAGTCTGACTGGGGCATGCAGTGTGGGCCGAAGCCCACCTGTATTACGCACGACATTACTACCTCAGCTGTGTTGGGCAATGCAATGGGATATTTTTGTGTACCGCCGGTGGGTTCCAGGGAGCCACCCATGCTGTCGGTCGACAGGGACTTCACAGTAGGGAGTTGTACCTGCCTGTGTCTATGAATTAAAATGCCCGGTCTAACTGGGGCATGCAGACACCTTGACAGAATGAATAGTGTGTGGCACATAGGTTCCCCATTGCTATGCCCACGTGTGCAGCTCCTGATGGCGGTGGCACAGGATTCTATTTCTCATTGCTTCTGTACAGCATTGTGGGCTATCGCCCCGCCCCTTTTAAAGAGGGTCGCTACCTAGCCGTGCCAACCCTGTGCAGTGTGTGCCTGCAGTCCCTCGTCATGGCAGACGCACTTCTAAATAGACATGAGGGTGGTGTGGCATGAGGGCAGCTGAAGGCTGCGCAGGGACACTTTGGTGTGCGCTGTGGGGGGGTGGGGGGGCGGTTGGGCAGCATGTAACCCAGTAGAAGTGGCAGTGGAGTGTCATGCAGGCGGTGATTGTGCTTTGTTGGAGGTAGTGTGGTGCTGAGCAAAGGTATGCCATGCTAATGATGGCTTTTCAGAAGTAAAAGTTGTTGGGAGGGGGGGGGGCCCCACTCTTGCCGGTATTCTGGCTTAATAGTGGGACCTGTGAACTTGAGATGCAGCCCAACATGTAGCCCCTCGCCTGCCCTATTCGTTGCTGTGTCGTTCCCATCACTTTCTTGAATTGCCCAGATTTTCACACATGAAAACCTTAGCGAGCATCGGCGAAGTACAAAAATGTTCTGGTCGCCCATTGACTTCAATGGGGTTCGTTATTCGAAACGAACCCTCGAACATCACGGGAAGTTCGTTTCGAATAATGAACACCCGAACATTTTGGTGTTCGCTCATCTCTACTGGACACTCAAGACAGTAGACAGAAGAAGGATGGAGGCCTTTGAGCTGTGGTGTTGGCAGCGTATTCTGCGCATACCATGGACAGAGATGGTCACAAATAAGGTTATCCTAGACCATGACAGACCAAAAGTATCACTAGAAAGCAAAACCACCAAACAGCTTTCATACTTTGGTCATGTCATACGAGCTAATCTTCTTGAAACAACATTAATGCTCGGCACAGTCAGTGGGTCCAGAAGAAGAGGACGCCAAAGAACACACTGGCTGGATACAATCAAGGTTGACACGAACATAACTGCGGATTATTTTAAGGAAGCGGCCAAAGACATTGAACCATGGTGTATGCTGATCCACAAGGTGACCAAAAGTTGACAACGACTGAACATAACGAGGTGTGGGCTCTGGCTGTGGACGAGGAGGAAAAAGAAGGGTGGAGCAAAACCCGTACAGTTGTGTTTGGGCTCTGGCTGGGCCATTACAAAACCTTGATCTTCTTCTGGCAAAGACATTATTTTGATGATTTGGAGGTATGCTTTGGTTTGTTGTGCTAAATGTGAAATTCATCTTCAGCTTGTTAGCAGAGGCCTGAAGTTTTTTTGCCAAAATGAACTGATATTTGAGGCTGTTCATAATTCCCTCCACCTTGACTCAAGTCCCAGTTCCAGCATCAGCAGAAAAACAGCCCCAAAGCATAATGCTGCCTCCACCACCTTCACTGTGGGTATGGTTTTCTTTTGGTGATTGCAGTGATGGCTTTGTGCCAAGCATACCTTTTGCAATTCTGGTCCAACGTTGGACTCATCAGACAAATTAAGCAGACATGATGTAGGTGTTGGTAAAATATAGTTTTTAAATTTTTTTTTTTGTTAAAAAAGAGATGGTTGTCACAGGCATTACACAACCAGTACTTGCTGGGAACTCCTTAAGCTTCTTTGATGTTGCTGTTGGACTCTTGACAGCCTTTTCGTTAATATTAGAGGGATGTCCAGTTCTAGTGATTGTTGTACCAAAATTAATCCTCTTCTTGATAACCATCTTCCCTGTGTGCTATGTAGTAATTCACAATACAGATAAATCAGGTACGCAGGGTCATGGGTTGGGTTCACAGACGGAATCCGCTGCGAGCCTTCTACATGCGAATCCGACTCGTTCATGTGAACCTTAGGCCGCCTGCAGACGGGCGGAAATCCCGCGGCGGGATTTCCCGTGGGATTTCCGCCGCTCAAAGCCTGCATAGGAGTGCATTACAATACACACTCCTATGCAGACGGCCGTGGTTTGGCCGCGCGAAATGTCGCACGGCAAACAAACCTCCGCATGCCCTATTTCTGTGCGGGGCTCGCAGATACGTCACTCACCCGGCCGCCGGCTCCGGTCTGCGCATGCGCCGGCTGCTGTTACAGCTGTGGCAGTGAAGAATGATTTGTCTTCTATATGTTCTCAATGGGGTCGGCGCTGCTGCCGCCGGCCCCATTGAGCGCATATAGAGAAGAGAACAGGAATCGCAGATCGCACATAGGTGCGATCTGCGATTTCTATGGCCTAAGAAGGACCGTTGGGGTTCTTGAAGCCTAAAATCACTCCTAACGCTCTCCCTATAGCAGCTCCGGCATCAACAGCACTTTCCCTGAACTATGTCAGAATGCATCTGTGGCGAGCCGCGGGCGGGCAGATTTTAATACTCGGGTGACACCTAATCTCGCCAGCCACTCACTGCAGGGGGGTGGTATAGGGCTTGAACGTCGCAGGGGGAAGTTGTAATGCCTTCCCTGTCTTTCTATTGGCCAGAAAAGCGTGCAAATTTCTCAGGGAAGAAAATGAAAGTGACTCGAACATCGCATGGTACTCGTCTCGAGTAACGAGCATCTCGAACACCCTAATACTCGAACGAGTATCAAGCTCGGACGAGTATGCTCGCTCATCTCTAGATACGAGTTCAGTAACACCCCAAAATAGCATTTCTGCCTACCGTGGCATAATTTACGTATCATGCTTAGTATCTATGGATTGGTAAATTCCTGATATTATACATAACGGCCATATCTTCCCCATTGGAGCACCTTCTGGGGAAATATGGCTGAAATAGTAAATCAGCGGTTTCCCACAGATGTTCCCTGCATATACTCAACCCGCCTTGATGATGTCAGGAAAAGGCCAGCGGGGGTGGGGTTTTAAAACTGAGTGGGTTCTTTATCCAAATTTTCAGACTATGGAGATATGCTGCGGCATATAGAGTGTCCTGTTTTGTTTCTAGGAACTCTAGGAGTTCTTGAGCCGTGAATCCCAAAATCTGGTAACTTTATTTTAATTTCTTTCTGTTTATTTTAAAATACTGTGTCGTTGGGAATTAATACAGTATTTCCTTATACTCCTTTGTAACAACCTTTTTTGTACATCTTTTGTACACATCTATATTTTGCACTACTAATCCTTTTCTAGAATAAACCTACAATTTATAAGTCAGCCTTGTCTGTTTTAAAATGAATCATAACTTCAAAGATTTTGTTCATAATTCATAAGTCTGGATCACATAACAGCTGGTGGTGGCAGCATGTATTTGTGTGGGTATTGCAAAGTGCCGAGTCACCAGATAGGAGCAGGGGGGTAGTCTAAACTTCAGGTCTGCATGCATGCAGAAGCCTGGGAAAGCTGGGTACAGATCCACCTGTATTCTAATGACTCCATGCTTGCAATACTGCTAGAGTGATCAATCAAGGCTCTGCTGTGACAGTTAGTAGTGGCGAGTGCGCTCGGAATAGCCGTTCCGTGAGTAATCGGGGACAAAGGCAGGATCGATAGGTATCGTCCCCTCTCATCCTGTATGTGCTACTTGCCAATAGCAACTAATCAGATCTTTCATTTCAAATGTAATGTTTTAAGAATCTATTGAGAAATAAAGATTGAAGTGCTGAATATCCCCCTATAGATTTGAACTAGCACATTAAGATCAATTAAGATGTAAGGTGGGGTGGGGACTTGCTGTTGAATGTATACAGAAAATTTGCTACTTGGACACCATATTAAAGGTAGACCTGATTAATGTGTATCCTTTAAACTCTTGTCAACTGTGTCATTTTGCATATATTTGCCAGGTTGTGACTGTGTTGACCTGCTTTCTCTCAGCGTTTCGCAGGTTGAAACCATTACTGCTTTATCATACATGTTGAATCCACTAGTATTCTACTGTTTAAAACTTTTCTTAAGAAGTAAGCATTGTGCCTCTCTTCGGTGAACAGTGGCTAAATCTCAACAATGCCTCGAAGTGTTCCCTATTTTGACTAGACATAGTTACATAATGTTCCCAGCGACTATGAATGCATGTAGACACAAAGATGATCGCTCAAAAGATGGCTTTTGTACGATAATTTTGCATAAAACTACTACTTGGTACTAATGCCTATTAGTACCAATTAGTAGCCTGTGAGCCGCCGGGAGCTGTATTCAGAGAACACACCACCCGCTGTTCTCTGAATAAATTCCCTTTGTTCTACCATGGGGCTGACAGCTAAGACAATGTATTCAACTGTAATCTGCTCTTACCGGGCACAGCATGCTGCCTGCTTATCAGCTGTTCTGCCGAACAATGGATTTCATGCCGAGCTCAAATCCAGAAAAGTTAAAGATGGGCACATTTACACCAAACAATTATTGCTCAAAAGATAACTTTGAGCGAATTTTGAGCGATAATTGTTGTGTCTAAATTGGCCTTAAGACTCTTATCTATGACTGTGTGATGTGTAGAGGGCGAGGGTGCTCCAATTTCCCCTCTACACTGTAGCAGCTTTTAGCCACTTGCATCAGTACTCTGACAACTGTGTGCTAACCCCTGCCTCCTCTAGTCGGTGAAGCACTCAAAGGAGGACATGTCCCTACCCAGAAGGTCAGCCCCTAGTAGGCGATAGTGTATAGGGGCTAAGTCCCACTCCCACCTAAACACTGGAGAATGTTTAAGGCAGGCCTTCTATAAGAAGGATGTAGAGGTGCACAGTTCTGTACAAAGTGTGGACGCAGTAGAACCAGCAGAGAGAGAGGCACAGCCGAAACTTTTAAAGTGATGGAAACCATTTCTCCATGCTGAACAGCAGCCGGGGGAACTATCAAGAAAGACAAACACAGGGCCCTGATGACCTGGGGTTTAAAGATGGAGCAGCCAGACAAGCGGGGTGAAGGACCCCACATGGCGTGAGAGTAGATGGAGTCACCCGCCCCACAGTGTCTGACACCATGGCAGCAATGTCGAAGAAATTGATGCTGTGTAGTGTGAAACCAGAGCATGATGCCGGGAGCAGTTGTAAGTAGACCTATTCCCTCAGGACGTAAAATCCCTGCCTACGGTAGAGGATGCAGGGTGAATGGAACTGTGATAATGCAAGCGTAGTGAAGTTATGGTGCCATAGTTTGGGTAATGCAAAGCCTTGTGTAGTTTGGAAACGTTATGATGTAATGTCCATGATGTCATATAAAGTGTGATGTAAATTAATTAGTAAGGGCACAGCGAGGCACCTGAGGGGTAGAACAGCATTGCACATTTAAAGGGATATCTGGCACAGTAATAGAGTTGCATGTTTCGTGGGGAGAGACCTCAGTGGAAATGGCTTCTATGACATCAGGCGTTCCATCTGTAAGGGCATCTCCTATGGAGTGCTAGAGGTTGGGGCTACAGATGAGGAAATTTAATGCAATGGTTGTGCTGCAGTCAAATGAAGTATAGTCGGTTGAGGCCGGATAGTCATGAATTAGAGGAAATGTGTAAGGCGATGTATATGCTGGTGTGAGAAAAAGAATCATGAGGACGGTATTTTGAGTTTACAATAAGTAATTGGTTACTGTCGCTTTAAGATATGCAGAGTTATGATGCAATATTTAAGTATGAGAACCCTTCTATAGAACGAAAAAACATATACAGTTATTGTCCAGTAAAGTTATTTTTGTAAAATAAAAATTTGCTGCCTGCACCTCTGTTTGTCATTGACGCACTTACTATCCACCCATTACAGAGGAACCATGTAATCATTCAGCCACTGTTTAGTAAAGCCTGTTTATTACAACTGAAACCTCTTGCCTCTATGACATTTCATTTATCTCGCATCTCTGTACTCACCTGCAAGGTGTGTTCACAATAGGAACATCTTCCATCAGACCTTGCTTTCTTGGAATATAGATGGTATTATAGGGGTTTTCCAACCAGTGCCCACTGCCAGAACCGGGTACATCAGGGTCGGAATGGAAGCTGCTGCTCCGATCCCTATGTAGTGGCTCATAATTACAGGCTTGGGTCTCATTGAAATCAATGGGAGCTGCACTGCCTGGAAAACCCTCTTACGCAAACCTCTATATTCTTCACATAAGTAATCTCCATAATGAAACTTTCCTGAATGCATTTCCTTTCAAATCTTGCCCAAGATACCTATTAGTACTAGCCTACTGGATATCACTACTTCTTTTTCAAGATTCCATCTTCTGGCATGCAAAATACATTAGCAACATTCTTCCAGCTACTTCTCCTATTCTTACCCTTGGAGATCTTCACTCTTGTAGATATACCATACCGCTTAGTAATATCGGTAACAAAATATTTAGTATTCGCTGTTCCATGTGCATGCAATGCACTATGAATTTCAGCCTTTAGTATGAAAGGTCCCAACCTTTTGGCATATTAAAAAACCTAATAAAATCTATTTTAAAAAGCAGCATTAATTAACATGCATTTACATAATTACCTCCAAGATAAGAATCCATCGCCAAATTCATTTTCATTTTATCGCTTTCAAAATTCAGAAAGTAATGTGTAAGAATAAAATATTTCACAAGGCAGTCGGCGAGAAATCAAGTAGAATAATAATTTTAAATAGGGAAAGTTGGTAAAATTTGCATCTCACTTTTTCCTGCAGATATCTTTCGCACAATTATCCCAACCGTGAAAGTGGAGCAAGCACCTGAAATGTGCGGATATAAATAAATAATTATTTCAAGAGTGAAGCAATTAAAGCGCAGGCTTCCATTTTCTGTGTATGTTAGTCAAAGCGCTCGCACCATATGTTCTGTCATCCGATGGTAAGCAAATGCAGTATCCTACCGAGCTCTCATTAGAAACGGAAATGTTTTGTGTGAGGGTAATGTCGCATTCATGTATCTGCTTTGTCACAAGTAGAAAATTCTAGTTCAGACATATCAGCTCTAAAAGGCTCCAACTAAAGAAAGGGAACATCAGAATGAATGATTGACACCCTTTCAGGAAACATTTTCTGAATAGCGCGCAGCTTTTCCATCAGTTCCATTTTTATTTTTAGACTTCTTCTCCCTCCCTGTTATAATATTATATAGAAGATGGTTATTTCAGATATGGCCTCCTTTTAGCTGCATAGTTTAAGACTGTGTATCCTCAGAGTGACTCCCTACATTACTTACATGGTACTTTAAGGGACCCTTAGCACTGGAAGAAATAGATGGCACTGTAAGCTACAGTAAATTCCGCACCAAGATCCACAGCCTACCTTGATTTGGAATTGAAAAAAAGTTAAAAACTACCTGTAATTCCACATCAAAATTCACAGTGACTGCTGCCTCTCATTGGCTCAGCGGGACCAATCAGGGGCAGCTCCCGCTGAGCTAATGAGAGGCAGCAGTCACTCACCCATTCATGAATTCATGAATGGGTGTGTGAGTGAAACCTGCCTCTGATTGGTCAGGCTGTGACCAATCAGAGGCAGATCATTCAGCAGGCGGGGATTTTAAAGCCCCGCCAGCTGAATAGTGCCGAGAAGCAGTTCAGGAGAACTGACAGCGGCCGAGGCAGAACTCCGGCTGTAGCGGAAAGGTGAGTATACAATTTTTTTTTATTTTAACACATTTTAGGATGAATTGCAGGGAAGGGCTTATATATTTAAGCCCTTCCTGACAATTCATCCAGCGCTCGCCGGCAGCCCATTGCTTTCAATGGAGACGGTTGTATTGCCGGCTCCATTGAATTCAATGGGCAAACATCGTTCTTCTCTGCCACAGCTGTTACAGCTGTGGCAGAGAAGAATGATTTGTCTTCTATATGTTCTCAATGGGGTCGGCGCTGCTGCCGCCGGCCCCATTGAGCGCATATAGAGAAGAGAACAGGAATGGCAGATCGCACATAGGTGCGATCTGCGATTTCTGTTCTATAATTTATCGGACGAGCGCATAAAAAGCGCTCATGTGTCCGATACCATTGCAAAGCAATGGTTTTATAAATTTGCCGGACGCATGCGCATGCGCAAATCGCGGCTAAAAACGCCCGTCTGACTAAGCCCTAAGGCCAACTTTACACGGGGAAAATTTTTGAAGTCATACACATGAGCAACAAACGGAGTTGCGTTGCGAGAAATAAATTGTGGCATGCCCTATCTTTGGGTGTGCCCTTGCATCACAACTCCCATTGTTTTCAATGGGGCCAGTGGTAGCATCGCACCTCGTGCTAGTAATGCAAGGTGGTTTTGACATAAAAAACATCTTGCATCTGTGAGGAAATCACAGTTGATGAGTACAATTTCGGGTCATGATTCATGGCCTGATATAGCACTCACCCATGTGAGGTTGGTCATAGACCTGTGAATTTTGGTGTGGAATTCCACATGTTGTAGCTGTTCTGATATCTTTGCCTTGCTGAAGCTGAGGGGCATGGTGTCAGGTGAGTGATGTCAGTTCTCACCTGATTCTAGTTGCCCTACCATATATAGTCTGACTTAGATTTGACTTCTGTGCTGGTTAATTCAGTTTCCTCCTGGGATGGCTGAGAAGCACAGCCTGCCTCTGGAGCTCCTTTTCCTTGCTGCAGACTTGTGCTACAACTAAGTACCACAATTAGTTTCCTTGTACTGTTTCTTTTGTATTCAGGGTTCTCTGGTAGGGATTTATTAGTGATCGAGGTACATGTGTGGGTCCGCTCTTATCAGTGCAATTGGTCTGCCAATTAGGCAGGGGTCCCTCCTAAAGGAGGAGTTCTCAGGGTAAGAATTTCCCTTAGTTCCGTTCTGTGTTTACTTTGCACGGTTGTGCTTTTGGTTGTGTTACGCACGGTTGTGCTTATTTTTGCATTTGTTTACGCAGCACGTTCTGTCAGGATGCAACACCACAGCTGCGGATTTGGCTGCATCCTGCAGTGGAAGGTCCCTAACAGTTAATGACTCACGGAAAATGATTACAAAATGCTTAATTATTAAAATATGCACAATAAAAAGTGTTAGTGTCATGGAGATGTGAATAAACTGGTGCTTGATACATTTATTGGGATATTTGGAGAAATAAGAGCATTTTGGAATTTCTACTGTGTGCTGCTTGTTTGGGTAAATGTATAGGAATGTGGGCATTTGATGTAACATCTAATGCATATTTTCTGGAGAAAAAGTATAAGAGGTAATATATACTTATATATACAACCACAATTCCAAAAAAGTTGGGACACTGTGTAAAATGTAAATAAATGTAAAGAAAATAAGAATGAAAAGATTTGGAAATCTCATATAACCGTATTTTGCCTGTGTATTTTATTTTTAGATGCGAAAAGAATTTAAATATGTTTGTGTGTATGTATGTGTGTGTACTGATTTAATATATTAGTATATGAGGAGGTAATCTGTGTAATATCTTACTGCATGAGGAGGAGGTCGTCTGTCTAATATATTGGTATATGAGGAGGACGTTGTCTGCGTAATATTAGTATTTGAGGAGGAGGAAGTTGTCTATGTAAGATGTTATTATCTGAGGAGCAGGAGGTCTGTGTAATACTGGGATAATGAGAAATCAAAAACTCACTGACTTCTCCTGTAATTTTTGTTAACAATAGCAACCAACCACAGCTCAGCTTTCACTTGTTATACTGCTAAGGTAAAATGAAAGCTGTGCTGTGATTGGTTGCTACGGGCAACACAATTTCCTTTTGGACAGCTTTCATAAGTGTGGGTGCTGGGCTCATTTCTGTGTGGTACATAGTGGCTTTGTGCTGGTGGGAAGCTGTGTGGTAGATGGAGCAGAGAAGGAGGTTGTCTGTGTAAGATATTATCTGAGGAGCAGGAGGTCTGTGTCATATATTAGTATTTGAGGAGGAGGAGGTCGTCTGTGTAATAGATTAGTGTATGATGAGGAGGAGGTCATCTGTGTTAGATAAGACTGTGAAATAAAAAACATCTGCTCAAATGCAATTCCGGCATTCACCCGCCAGGGCTAGTGGGGCTGTCTTATCCCCCCAAAATTTTATCCCCATAGGATGAGTTATATATGTACCAAGTTTGCTGGAAATTGCACCAGGCGTTCATAAGTTATGGTGGTACATATACATACTCACACATCCTACACACACATCCACCCATCCCTCCTCAGGGATAGTGGGGCTGTTTTATCCCCCCAAAATGTGTCCCCATGGGATGAGTTATATATGTACCAAGTTTGGTTGAAATTGCTCCAGGCGTTCATGAGTTATGGTGGCACATACACACACATACATACATCTATATATATCTATATATATAAAGACGAAAGCCCTTACTGGCTCACTCACTGACTGACTCGCAACTTATTCTCTAATTTCCCGATGTCGTAGAAGCATGAAATTTGGCGCAAGCATAGATTATGTCCAAAATAGAAAAAGTAAAGGGGTCCCAACTCGATTATTCAATTCTAAGTGCAAAAGAATGTGTCCAAATTTTACATACGTAATCTAATTCGTAGAAACATGAAATTTGGCACAAGCATAGATTATGTCCAAAATAGGAAAAGTAAAGGGGTCCAAATTCGATTATTCAGTTCTAGCGCAAAAGAACTAGCATCCAAATTTTACATACGAAATCTAATTCTCTCACTTCCCGATGTCATAAAAACTTGAAATTTGGCACGAGCATTGATTATGTCATAAATAGGAAAAGTTAATGGGTCGCAACTAGGGATGAGCAAGTATACTCGCTAAGGCACTACTCGCTCGAGTAATGTGCCTTAGCCGAGTATCTCCCTGCTCGTCCCTAAAGATTCGGGAGCCGCCGCAGCTGACAGGTGAGTTGCGGCGGGGAGCGGGGCAGAGCGGGCGGGAGAGAGGGAGAGAGAGATCTCCCGTCCGTTCCTCCCTGCTCTCCCCCGCAGCTCCCCGCCCCGCGGCGGCACCCGAATCTTTCGGGACGAGCGGGGAGATACTTGTCTAAGCCACATTACTCGAGCAAGTAGTGCCTTAGCGAGTATACTCGCTCATCCCTAGTCGCAACTCAATTATTCAATTCTAAGCACAAAATAATTAGTGTCCAAATTTTACATACGTAATCTAATTCTCTCACTTCCCGATGTCATAGAAACTTGAAATTTGGCACGAGCATTGATTATGTCATAAATAGGAAAAGCTAATGGGTCCCAACTTGATTATTCAATTCTAAGTGCAAAAGAACTAGCATCCAAATTTTACATACGAAATCTAATTCTCTCACTTCCTGGTGTCATAAAAGCTTGAAATTTGGCACGAGCATTGATTATGTTATAAATAGGAAAAGTTAATGGGTCCCAACTCAATTATTTAATTCTAAGCGCAAAAGAATTAGCGCCCAAATTTTACGTCCATAATCTAATTCTCTCACTTCCCGATGTCATCGAAACTTGAAATTTGGCTCGAGCATTGATTATGTCATAAATAGGAAAAGCTAATGGGTCCCAACTCGATTATTTAATTCTAAGCGCAAAAGAATTAGCGTCCAAATTTTATGTACATAATGTATTTCTCTCACTTCCCGATGCAACAAATAATTACACAAATGTTTACTGCACAAACGTGAAATTTGCCATGACCATTCTTTGCATACTAAGTATTGGAAATTTAAAGGGTTGCAACTTAATTATTCAATCCTATGCATAAAAGTAAGTGGCCCTCTATGTAATGTAACTAATAACACACATCTGTACTGCACAAACTTGAAATTTGGCATGACTATTCTTATGTTATGTAACTAATAACATATCTGCACCCAGAAATATATGAGACAGTTATCTTCTCAGCAAAACAAAACGCATTTATCTAAAGTAACCACGACTTCATAAGATTTTCCGTGTGAACACCAGATAAACACCAGTACCAAATTAACTCGGGTGAAGCCGGGTATATCAGCTAGTTTTATATATATATAGATAGAAACGTATCAGAAGGCAAAAGGGAGACATCTTTCTATTTCATAAAAAATAACTCATTTAGAAATTGATGGTAGCAACACATCGGTTAATGAAAGGCTGGAAAAGCAAGTGGTACTAATAAAAAAACAGCTGGAGGGTCATAATTCTATAAAGTCACATGATTGTGTAGAAAATGAGCATGTTAGAGAAGCAGAGTCTCTCAGAGGCAAAAATGGTCAGAGTTTCACCAATCTGTGAAAATCTGCATCTACAAAATTGTGGAACAATTTCAGAAAAATATTCCTCAAAGTAAAATTGCGAAGACTTAGAATATTGCACCATTTACAGTACATAATATCATCAAAAGATTTAGAAAATGGAGAAATTCATATGCACAAGGGACATAGCCAACTGTCAATATTGAATGCTCAAGATTTACGAGACCTCAGGAGTCACTGCATTAAAAACAGGCTTGAATCTGTAATGCAACTCATTGCATGGGCTCAAAAGTACTTCCAGAAATTATTGTCTGTGAACACAGTTCTCCGTACAATCCACAAATTTAATTTACAGCTGTATCATGCAAATAAGAAGAATATCAACACAATCCACAAACGCCAATGTCTTCTCTGGGCCAAAGCTCATTTTAAATGGACTGAGGCAAAATGGAAAACGGTTCTGTGGTCAGATGAATCAAAATTTTACATTCTTTTTTGTTAACCATGGATGCCATGTCCTGCACACTCAAGAGGAGAGGGACTGTCCAGTTTGTTATCACCTTGCAGTTCAAAAGCTTGCATCTCTGATGATATGGAGTTACATTAATGCATATGGCATGGGCAGCTTACACATCTTGAAAGGCACTATCAATGCTGAAAAGTATGGAGAGGGTTCTAGAACATATGCTCCATCCAGACAATGTCTCTTTCAGGGAAGGCCTTGCATATTGCAACAAAATAATGCTAAACAGCATACTGCATTAGCACAACAGCAAGACTTTGCATAAGAAGAGTCCGGGTGCTGAACTGTCCACCTTAAAAATTTGGCGCATTATGAAACTAAAAATCCAGCAAAAACTACCCAGAACTGTTAAGCAGCCAGAATCCTACATCAGACAAGAATGGGACAACATTCCTCTCCCAAATATCCAGCAACTAATCTCCTCACTTCCCAGATGTTTACAGACTGTTGTGAAAAGTAGAAGAGGGTGCTACACAATGGTAGACATGACCCTGTTCCAACTTTCTTGAGATGCATTGCTGCCATCCATTCCTAAATGAGTTAATCTTTTTAAATGAAATGGGAAAAAAATGTCTCCGTTTCTTTACATTTTTTTTACATGTTATATAGTGCCCCAACTTTTTTGGAATTGGGGTTCTAAATAATATACTTGTCATATAAACTATATAAATAGTAAAAAGATTAATACTAAAAGTGTTGGCCCTTTAATAAATAATGTAAGAGAAATTGTAGAGTTCGATGAGGAGAAAGCAAATCTATTAAACATTTTTTTCTCCAGTTTATTCACAAGAAAAATTAAATGTTAGATGCGATACAGAAAGTTAAAGTAAACTCTCCACTAAATGTCACTGGTCTAACCCAGGTAGAAGTGCAGAGCCACCATAAAATATGAAAATAGACAAATTGCCGGGTCCCGATGGCATACACCCCCGGGTTTTAAGGGAATTAAGCAATGTCATAGGCAGACCTTTGTTCCTTATATTTAAGGACTTTATAGTGATGGGGTCTGTTCCACCGGATTGGCGTACAGTCAGTATGGTGCCAATATTCCAAAAGTGAACCTGAAAACTACAAGCCGGTCTGACTTCTATTGTGGGTAAAATGTTTGAAGGGTTTCTAAGAGATGCGACCCTGGAGTACCTCAAGGAAAATAGCTGTATAAATTCATATCAGCATGGGTCTATGAGGGCTCGCTTCTGTCAAATCAATCTGATCAGCTTCTACGAGGAGGTAAGTTCTAGACTGGACCGAGGAGAGTCAATGGATCTTGTGTATCTAGATTTTTCCAAAGTGTTTGGTATATAAAAGGTTGGTATATAAAATGAGATTGTTTGGTCTGGGTGAGAATGTGTGTAAATGGGTAAGTAATTGGCTCAATGATAGAAAGCAGAGGGTGATTATTAATGGTACATACTCTGATTGGGTAACCGTTACTAGTGGGGTACCACAGGGGGCAGTATATATTAATGACCTGATAGAAGGATTGCAGATTATAGAAAACTATGTAAAGAGATTAACACAAGAGAAAACAGTATGTAGTTGCAAATGGATCTCGATAAGTTGTGGACAGAAAAGTGGCAAATGAGGTTTAAAACTGATAAATGTAATGTTATGCACATGGGCAGAGGAAATACATGTCACCATTATACATTAAGTGGAAAATCACTGGGTAAAACTGACATGGAAATATACCTGGGGATTTTAGTTAACTGTAAGCTTAACTAGAGCAACTAGTGTCAGGCAGCTGCTACCAGGGAATATTGTATACAGTTTTGGGCACCAGTACTCAAGAAGAACATATCAGATTGTTTACTACAGTTTTGGGCACGGATTACTTCAGGAGGGTCAGTGATCCAGGGATTATTCTGATTGCCAGATTGGAGTCAGGAAGAAATTTTCTTCCCTTAGGGCTTATTCACACGAGCGTATATCAGCCCCATTTTCACGGCTGGACGACATATGCGACCATCTAATGCATTGGATTCCAATGCATCAGTTCAGAAGGCCAATTTTTGGGTGCGTAAAGATGGTCGGCCAAAAAAGATAGCGCATACGGTGCACATTCTGGTCGGCCATTTTTACGCCGGATGGAAAAGATAGTTCTGGAACTATCTTCTGGCCAGAATACAGCGGCCGGTCCCATAGGCTCCCTTAGGAGCTTCAGAAAAAAGGGAGGTGGGAGGAAGTTTAGCAAAGGCTCTGCTTACTCCCTCCCCCCCGTCCCTTGCCCTCTCTGTCCCTTGCCAGCTGTTGGCAAAGGGAGAGGGTGGGAGATTAACACACTAGCTCCCACCCCATCCTGCCCCCATCCTTTGCCGATAGCTGACAAGGTGCAGAGAGGGAAGGGGGGGGGAGTTTAGCAGAGCTAAACTCTCCCCCCCTCCCCCCAATCCAACAGTATCCCGGGTTTGGCATATACTAGCTGCACCTGGGCCATCTAAATGGGCGTATAAACAGGAGATGCAGCCGTGATTTGGTCATGGTTGCCCCTTGTATATGTGATTTTTGGTGGTGCTGTGGCCAACCGAAAATTACATCACCCATGTGAAGAAAAAATGGGGAAAATTGGCTTCTACCTCATTGGGGTTTTTTTTGCCTTCCTCTGGATCAACATTGGGGGTAACGGGCTGAACCAGATGGACATATGTCTTTTTTTGGCCTTACATGCTATGTTACTAATTTACATATAACCTACTAATCTCTATTATTGTCGGTGTATCTTATTTAGAACACAAGATGTCAATTGTATTAGATGTCAAATTGGATAAAGATTAGAGATGAGCGAGCGTACTCGTCCGAGCTTGATGCTCGTTCGAGTATTAGGGTACTCAAGACGCTCGTTACTCGAGACGAGCACCACGCGGCACTCGAGTCAATTACATTTCCTTCCCTGAGAAATTTTGCCATTTTCTGGCCAATAGAAACACAGGGAAGGCATTACAATTTCCTCCTGTGAAGTTCTAGCCCTATCCCACCCCCCTGCAGTGAGTGGCTGGCGAGATCAAGTGACCGCCGAGTATTTAAAGTGGGCCCGCCCGCGGCTCGCCACAGACACACGCTAAGAGAGATCAGGGAAAGTGCTGCTCCTGCTGCTCCTGCTATAGGGAGAGTGTTAGCGTCTTCAAGAACCACAACGGTCCTTTTTAGGGCCACAGCTCACCTAGTGCATTACTGTTGTGGCTGCTGTGAGCAATTTTGCACTTTTTTTTTATGTATATCGGGCGTGCAGGCTATAGCGTTCTCAGGCTGCAGGCTGTACTTGAGTATAGGGGCAGTATTGGTCAGGCAGGGACAGTGGTAGTGTAGAATCCTGTCTACAAGAACCCCAACGGTCCTTCTTAGGGATAGCTGTGACCGTGTAAATTTAACTCCGTGGTTGCTGGGAGTTATAGTACCTCAGTATTGCACAGCAGAGCCTGCGTGCAGCCTTCATTTAAATATTTTTCTGTCCGCAGTTAGCGTAACGTCAGCGCTGTCTGCCTCTAAGTGTACGCCAAGAAACCACAATTTTTTTACACCGCTCTGTGTTACACGCCAGCTGCCTCACAAGTGCACAGTGTGTCAGACACCCATAGATTGAAAGTGCAATACACACTGCATAGCCTCAGCCTGCATTGCATAGAAAAAAAAGGAAATTTAAAAAAGAAATCTTTTTTGCGGCTGATGGTGACCCAGTGCATTTGCCTGTGTGGCCTGTGGGACTTCACCTCCATCCAAACTGCATAGTGCACAGCAAGGCCTGCGTGCAGCCTTCATTTAAATATTTTTCTGTCCGCAGTTAGTGTAACGTCAGCGCTGTCTGCCTCTAAGTCTACGCCAAGAAACCACAAATTTTTTACACCGCTCTGTCTTACACGCCAGCTGCCTCAGAAGTGTACAGTGTGTCAGACGCCCATAGATTGAAAGTGCAATACACACTGCATAGCCTCAGCCTGCATTGCATAGAAAAAAAAGGAAATTTAAAAAAGAAATCGTTTTTATGGCTACCAGTGACCCAGTGCATTTCTGCGTGGCCTGTGGGACTTCACGTCCATCCAAACTGCATAGTGCACAGCAAGGCCTGCGTGCAGCATTCATTTAAATATTTTTCTGTTCGCACTTAGCGTAACGACAGCGCTGTCTGCCTCCAAGTGTACGCCAAGAAACCACAAATTTTTTACACTGCTCTGTGTTACCAGTCATGTGGTGGAAGCCCAGTATATATCTATATGGATCGGTGGGCCTTGGCAGTAGACAGTTGTCAATTTAACATTCTGTATACATATTTGCTTTCTGTCTTGCTACAAATATAATGTTCTTACAGTTATGCAATAGGTACTTCCGCTCATATGAAAATATCTGTTTTATAACTCTGCTGACATGGGGAAGCCAACATGAAACTTCTGTTCTCAAAACGCTGACAAGATAATATATAGTATAAACACGTCACGTTTTCCATCTGTTTTGCAACTTTGGAAGACAGTTAACTCAGACATGGACAACCGCAGTCTGAAACAGCTACCGCAGAAATTACCCAAGCAATTTTACTGGAAACGTATGCAAATAACATGGGAGGTCTATGCTATTACTAACTCATGGTGTAACCCAATTATATCGAAGGAACCACACGTGGGCCTAAGACAACCCAGTCATTTCATCCACCACCTGATGGCCAATCACAGATGACCGGAGGATGGAAGAATTGCAAGATGCTTATCCAATAATTAAACAATACGTTGTATCTATGTAATCCTTTGACCTGCCCAGATGGGCGGATATGTTAAACTGTTTTAAAACCGGCTACGCGCCCAACAATAAAGTAGAATTGAGGAAGCTATACATGCTGAACCTCGTGTCAGTGTGAAAACTTCTTATGCGCATTATCAATTCAGAATTAATATGGAGGGGTGTAAACATTCCAAATTGAGTAAGCCGTGGTTCCACAAAGGAAGGTTCCACGACAGCTGGTGGCCCGTACGGGGAGTGATCGATAGGTTCCATAGAATTCGGACAGAAGACACGGACATATGCGACCTTGGACTTGGTGGGCCCAAAATATCATCAGAACACGGTAAGATAAATTAATTATCTATACCTGTGTGGCTAAGTTCAGGCTCGCCTATGTGCCGTGTCAAGGCCGAACGATTTGGATCCGCACGACGGCAGGTACTGCTTTAAGTCTCGATCACTCGATAAGAACCTGTCATAAGATATAAAGGAATGTTTACATGCCTGTCGTTTTGAGAGTACTGGTCGGTTGGCAAGGTCAGTGAATTGCTTTAAGGGGGAGGAAGTCCCGGTACAGGGGCCCCTTACTTGGGTCAGGTTTGGTGTCTAAAACCTTAGAGTAAGGGGACCTGTCGGGGTAGTTTGACTAGGTGGTCCTGCTCGGGTCAGGTTTGGTGTCTAAAACCTTAGAGTCAGGAAACGGTCAAACGTCTGGACAGGTATCGCTACTTCGGTAAAGTCTGGTAAAAGGCTTCCGAAGAAAGGGAACTGACAGACAGTATCCCGAGGGGCAGTTTAGACTAAACCAGCCGTACTGGTGCTCCGTCTATTTGTCTGTCTAATTGTGTGGGTATACCACCCATGTCTTGCCCAAATTGCAAAAAAGGATTGTTATTGACAATAAGTACCCTCGGATGGGAGATCTGTAGTCAGAATAATCCCTACCCTGCCCACCGCTGTGGTTACGGTCCACTGTTTGAGGATGATGGTCTGCAAATATTTGTTTATCGTTTAAACGTGCACGAGTAGATCCCTCCGTCTGAGGGTAGATTAATAAACTGTGTAGTGACAGAAATGCTAGAGACTCTAGGGCGGGACATACTATGTCTGGCATCTGAGGAGACTTCTATAATCATGAATTTGGCAGCCATGATTGAAATTGAAAGGCAACAAACATTGTACCAAGGTCAATTCTTACACCCTCCAGAAAAGTGTGGAAGGGGTGGAAAGTCAAGTTATCATTGATTAATCAAGCAATCTTTCTGTGTGCTCAAAACGTCCTACCTGTCAGTTTTATAAAGTTAGTGTGCTTGTCTGTTGTGTAGAGCTAATCCTGCTGAGTTGTTATATAGGAATAGTTTGTTTGTCTGTCATATAGAAGTAGTATCAGTCCTGCTCAACTGTAAGAAGGGATTGTTGGCAATGAGAACGCATTGGCTGGGTTATAGCCAAGATTAATGCACCGTACACAGCGGCGCGCTGTGGGTTTGGACTTTATAGGTTAGAAAGTATAACTGAATGTGTTCAGAGGAAATGGAAAAAAAGGGCTGCTAACTTCATTTAAAAAGAGGAAGTGCCATAACTCTTGATAGAAGTGAAGCAATTCCTGTGCTGTAATAAATAAATAAACTATACGTCCGTCATACAAATTTAAAAAGTTATATGCCACTCACATCCTGAGGGGGCTCTTAAGAATACATCTATGTTTGCCAAGTCCCCAATTCGATTGTAACCACATACAATGTTAGGTGGTCACTGCTGTGACAGTAAGGTTACAACATAAGATTTATGCATTAGACGTTAGAATTTCCCTGAGTGTCAGAAAGAGGAAGAGAAAGGTGGGCTGAAATGGCGTCTGTATTAATACAAGCCAAAGACACCAGCGTTCAATATAACAGTTTAGTAAATAGAGAGAATTGCAGTACATTACCAATCAGATGGAGATGCCCAGCATCTAAGACTGCATCTGCCCGGTCCCCGGAAGTCTGGGACAAAAAAAAAAAAAAACTGTTGTAAAAGTAAAAATTAGCCACATTCTCCCTTGTAATCCTGTCGCTGGGCCGTCACGGGAGGGAGAGATTCTGAAAAGAGGAAGTTACTAGCCCTGACAACGTCCCAGCACCAGTAAAGTACATTCGCAGACAATATAAAATAAATAAATAAACTACAGGGAGTAAGAGAAACTGTAGAGAAGCCAAGGAATAGGAAACAAGCAGGTAACGATAAGGCCAGGTATCCACAGGAGGAACGGGGCAGATTGACCCGTAATTTGTAAAATGTAAATTGTGTGATGCATAAGACTTTATCTTTATTGGGTTGTGATGTGTATCCAAGGACTGCCAACCTTGAATGAGAGAATAAGGAAGTAAGGGATTAGCCTGATTCAGGGGGGTGGAGCTAGATGATGCAAGAACACGTCTCTTATCCAAGGAGGGGGTAAGAATCATAGATAGCCAGAAGAAAAAAGTTTTGTTTTTTCCTCCTGTCTCAAACTCAGCTTTCCACGGTTCCTGACACCCACAAGACAGGCATAGGGAAATTGAATATACCCACCATGATAATATATACGAGACCCAGATACACACCCCTGGGTCAAACAGTATCCCCCTAGTTTAAAAAAAAAAAAAAAAAAAAGGGGGTGAAGGGTCAGCCACACATGTTAGGTGCTGTGTGCTGATGCTTTGGAAAAACTGCAAACCGGCCACAATTTCACTGTTAATTTCTCTTGCAGAAGGCTGTAAGGCCTGGAGGCCTCCAAAGACTAACCAAGTCCTGCAAGAAAGATTGTTCTCCGGGCCAGGCCATACCTGTACATACACCCGTTGCCAAATTCCGCACCTTTCTGGGCCTTGTTTCATACTGCCGCCCATACAACAGTATTGACACAAAAGCACAGAGGACAACCACAGCCATGAGGTTAGATCCAGTGATTCGAGGAGCTCCCTCATCTGCTTGTGCGGTGGCAGCAGTACAGGCAATGGTTGACAAATCTTCTAAGTTGGTATTGGACTACCCCCTAGTGGTCCACACCCCAAATGACACCCAGAACATACTCATGCAAGTGCAACCCAAGCACTTATCTCTGGCCTATTAGATCCGGCTACAATGTGCTCTTTCCATGCCTCCCCCAATATTTCTTCCCAATGTTGTAATACCTTGAATCCGGCTACTCTTCTTTTAATCAGGTATTCCGGTTCAAACGGGGGAGGGGAGGCATAGGTGATCTGAGTATGACAGATCAGCTATTTTTTTACTTTTTTTAAGATTCTGTGCAACAAAAATTCTGACAAAAACTGTTATTAGAATACACTGTTAATGATGCATATTTTGAGTTTTCTTTTGTAGATGGTACCAGGGTGAGGATTGATGACTCCGAACCAGATATGCAGAGGTCACATAACAAGATGTCCTAAACGCAGAAGCTCTGCCTCCGCATGTCTCAGGGCAAGAAGCGGAACTGGAGGCCCTCACTGAGGCGTGTGGAGTGGTAGAAGGCAAGTCGGCAACTCTTTACACTGACTCCTGGAATGCATTTGGCATAGCTCATGATTATGGCCCAATATGGAAGGCCAGACAGCTTGTTATCTCAGTAGGACAGCCAATTAAGAATGGTGCAGTGGAGCAGAATCCCATGGAAACCCTACTACTACTACCTGGCAATGGAGAATTCACACCGATTTCTACAACGGAGAAGCGAGAGATGACACCCTCGCCGACAACACAGCAAAAGCAGCGGCCCTCAAGCCGTGGAAGAAAGAAGAATAGATACTGACAGCATGAGTCAGTGATAAAAACTTTGGACTTTGATAAAGACTTTTGACTTTGATATGTCAAGGACTTTACAGTTACAAGTCAACGAGGAAGGAAAGCAGATGGGCTAAAAGACGGGAGCGACAGAACAGGACGGCGTATGGCGAACAATGAACAGAACTTGCCTACAGAGGTCCCTGTCCCCCATGATGGCCCAACTGGTACACAGAATCAAAAGCAGCGATGACGGCGACACTGAACAAGAATGGGTGACACCTAGGTTCTCTGTGGCTGCTGCATCATTTGTCCAGTTGGCATGATCTTTGCCATATGCGAGTCCGGACAGAAGTAAGGTGGCCATATAACACTTGCCTCGACCACTCTACCCATTTCAGAGATTGCCAATTTGACCACATTCAGCTCACACCTGTTGGGGAGTATGAATATGTGCTTGTTGTTGCTCGAGTCTTTTTCAGGTTGGAGGCCCACCCTGATACTAAGGTGAATGAGCAGGTAACCACACAGAAGCTCATGAATGAGGTAATCTGCAGATACAGGGTACCGGAAGTGAATGAGGTAAACGAAGGTACACACTTCACAGGTAAAATAATGTGACATCATGTCTAGAAAGTAATTGGACAGGGGAGTGTGCCTTAGTAAAGCCCTTGTGCTCCCCCACATCCTGTCAGACAGCATTGAAGATAATGAGGTTACCCCCCATAGTTACTCTATCTTGATCCAACACTGCTGTGTTCTGTAGTTATCATGTCATGTTGGTCTACCCTTGTTTCCTACATAGGTACGGTGGCTGCTTCCAGTCTTGTCACTAGGTAGTGTAGGGTCAGGGTAGGTGGCCTGGACGTGTTCACCATCAGG